>NC_090251.1:33076294-33206294 GCF_037325665.1 Littorina saxatilis
AACTCACAGAATGAAACTGAACGCAATGCAACGCAGCAAGACCGTATACTCGTAGCATCGTCAGTCCACCGCTCATGGCAAAGGCAGTGAAATTGACAAGAAGAGCGGGGTAGTAGTTGCGCTGAGAAGGATAGCACGCTTTTCTGTACCTCTCTTCGTTTTAACTTTCTGAGCGTGTTTTCAATCCAAACATATCATATCTATATGTTTTTGGAATCTGGAACCGACAAGGAATAAGATGAAAGTGTTTTTAAATTGATTTCGAAAATTTAATTTTGATCATAATTTTTATATTTTTAATTTTCAGAGTTTGTTTTTAATCCAAATATAACATATTTATATGTTTTTGGAATCAGAAAATGATGGAGAATAAGATGAACGTAAATTTGGATCGTTTTATAAAAAAAAATTTGTTTACAATTTTCAGATTTTTAATGACCAAAGTCATTAATTAATTTTTAAGCCACCAAGCTGAAATGCAATACCGAAGTCCGGGCTTCGTCGGAGATTACTTGACCAAAATTTCAACCAATTTGGTTGAAAAATGAGAGCGTGACAGTGCCGCCTCAACTTTCACGAAAAGCTGAATATGACGTCATCAAAGCTATTTATCAAAAAAATGAAAAACACGTCTGAGGATATCATACCCAAGAACTCTCATGTCAAATTTCATAAAGATCGGTCCAGTAGTTTAGTCTGAATCGCTCTACACACACACACAGACAGACACACACACACACACACACATACACCACGACCCTCGTCTCGATTCCCCCCTCTATGTTAAAACATTTAGTCAAAACTTGACTAAATGTAAAAAGTGCTTATCTCATACCAGTCGGACTCTTGTCTATGATTCATTGCAAATAACGGACCTGCGGTCCAACTACGAACAAGAAGTTTAGCAGGCAGACGGAACACGCCAATGTAAAGTACCGCTCCCCTTTTGCCTAAGTAAGCCTTTGTTGACCTTTATTTTCATGTTGTGCTTTGCACACCACTTCAAATGTATGTAAATAATCCACTATCGGACTCGGCTGTTTCTTCCTGGTTGCGACCAGACGGAACGCCAAGTAAAAGTCAGGGTGACAAAGGCGTACCTGGAATTCAGATTGAGCTTGTCCCGCCCCGCCGGCTACAAACTCCTCCCCCACCCCACCCCCCAACACCCCCCAGCCACACCTAACGAACAAAAACGAAGAAACACAGCTCCGGACAAACAAACATAGATACACATAGTGTGTTTGTCTGTCTAGCTGTTTCTGTCTGTCTTTATTGTCTGTCTGTCTGTCTGTCACAGTCTGTCTGTCTGTTTGTCATTGCTAAGTTTGGTGTGTCAGACTGTCTGTATGTCTTCTGTATACATGTATGTATATGTGTGTCTAACTGTATCTGTGTGTGTGTGTGTGTGTGTGTGTGTGTGTGTGTGTGTGTGTGTGTGTGTGTGTGTGTGTGTCAGTGTGTGTGTGTATGCGTGCGTGTGTGTGTGTATGTGTGTGTGTGTGTGTGTGTGTGCGTGTGTGTGTGTGTGTGTGTGTGTGTGCGTGTGTTTTCATTTTGTCACAAAAGAAAAATGCTGAATTTGGTCAATAAGGTGTCTTTTGTCAAATAGATTTGGTCATACTTCCCGAAGTAGAAAATGATTCACTAACTCATGTCACGCACACATTCAAATCAGATACAAATAATAACCAGGTGTTACGGAAAGCCGAGGTTTCTATCATTCATCTATTCAACTAAGGCTTTTGAATTTGTACAATGAATCCACTTTGCGTTTAGCGTCATACTGAATCGAAACGTGTGCACTGGTTTTCCCTTATTTTTATTAACTGATAGGTTTTGAATTGCTTAATAAACCGCTGTCAGCTGGATCGATGAAATCGTGGCCCCATTACTCACTAACGATATTCAGCTGTTCGAACTGTGTCTGCATATAGAGTGACGGTTGCGTCAGCCCTGCTGTATCAGTTTTTCTATCCTGATATTGGCGTTTTTTGGTTTCATTTTTCATTTTCATTATGTGCGTGCGTGCGTGCGTGCGTGCGTGCGTACGTGCGTCAGTGTGTGTGCAAGTGTGTGTGTGTATGTGTGCGCACGCGTATGTGTGTGTGTTTTAATTTGTTCTTCGAACTGTTCTTGCCTGCTTGCTTGTTTGCTTGCTCGTCTGTTTGTGGAGGCAGAGATTTAATGATAAACGAATAGGGGGCTGGGGGAGAGTGTTGGGGGCACGGGCACCTCGGAGGAGGTCGAGAAGGGGGAAGAAGAAGTCAGGGCTCCCCACGGACGCCTCAGCTAGAGGGTCCCGGGACCCCCACTTTGAATTTTTAGAGGGTCCATGGACCCCCTACGCGGAGTGTTAGAGGGTCCCAAGAGTCCATGGCCCCCAAACCCCCTGTGTTTATATAACGCGTTGTTATCACGAATAGTGTGATATGAAGTGTCTTTTTTTATCAGAATATTCGAAGAGGACACTCTACCTTGTCAAATGGAACCCACACACTCTTTTGCATATCGTTCCGGCGTGAAATTGGCATTTGTGCTTCCACTCTAATTGACTGACGACTACAGTATGAAAAGAGTACCTACAGAACGCACGATAGCGGAAATGTAGTGCGTCCCGGGACCCACTCTTTACAGGTTTAGTGCGTCCCTGGACCCCCTCAATGAATTTCTGGTAGCCTACGTGATTTCGGCTACTAGTGCGTATAGGACACAGGGACGCGCACTTTGGGGAGCCCTGACTCAGTGAAGAGAGGTGGAGTCTCTGTTTCTGTTTCTGTGTTTGTACATGCCTCCCCGGGCCGGGCCGGCTTCGTGTCAGTGTCCGCGCGCGTGTCCTTGCCGTGTGTGTGGTGTGTGTGTGTGTGTGTGTGTGAGTGCGTGCGTGCGTGCGTGCGTGTGTATGAGTGTGTGTGTGTGTGTGTGTGCGTGTGTGCGTGTGCGTGTTTGTATGTGTATGTGTGGTGTGTGCGTGTGTGTTATGTGTGGTGTGTGCGTGCGTGTGTCCGTCTGTCTGAATTGCGTCTGTGTGAGTTAGCGAGCGTGTATGTTTCTGGCCATTAATCTCTCTGTTTCCTATCAAGTTAAGTGATCTGTTAAATGACTTTTACTTATAAGAGAAAAAAGTATTTTCATTGTCTTATTTTCAGATGCCAGAACACACACAAATCGTCACATACGACAAGCGGTTCCAGAGTACTACCTGGATGTTCTGGTTGTGACAGATTATTCCGTGTGGAAATCGTACGTATAGTTTGACAGTCTTACCCGAACGGAACTTGAAGAGTGTGGGAGAGAGAGGGGGGAGAGGGGGGTGGGGGTAGGAAGAGCCCGGAGAGAGAGAGTAGGCTACAAGAAAGAGAGACAGAGAGACACACAGAAAGACAGAGAGACAGGTGCAGTTTTTAACCCATGCCTACAGGCTGAATTTCAAGGGAACAAAATGTCGTCTGCTTATCTAAGTGGTCTTCTTGGAGGATTCCTTCAAATATGGCGATCGCGATAGCAGACGACACTTGGGACTTGAAGAAGATCAAGAAATCCTATCATGGCTTATCGTTTGCTCCCATGCAGGTGGTATGACAAAGCTAACCCGGAACAAGATGCCAAAACGAGGACAAACGAGGCATTGCGAAATATCCGTCAGTACTTCACTCTGGTGATAAAAGAGGTAAGCATTTGTAAACTGTGGGATTGTGTATTTCGGCGTCTGTGTGTTTTCATCTCTCTTTTGATTTGATAATATCGTGATCTAAACGCTTTGTACGCTCCGTAACGAGCTTTGTGTGTGTGTTTTCTCTCTCTCGCTTTTTGTAACTGTAGGAGAGAGAGGGGGGGGAGAAGGAGAGAGAGAGAGAGAGAGAGAGAGAGAGAGAGCCTACTAGAGGGAAGAAGGAGATAGAGAGAGGGGGGAGAGAAGGAGAGAGAGAGAGAGAGGGAGGGGGAGAGAAGGAGAGAGAGAGAGAGAGGGAGGGGGAGAGAAGGAGAGACAGAAGGGGAGAGGGAGAGAGGGAGACAGAGAGAGGAGAGAGAGAGAGAGAGAGAGAGAGAGAGAGAGAGAGAGAGAGAGAGGGGGGGGGGGAGACCCAATGGGTGATCCAATGTAACTGATAGATTACGAGTTTACAGTTCATTGCCTTACCAGTTTAAAAAATGTTTTTCTGCTTCTAGGTATCGGATCTCTACAGAAGCCTGAAAACTAAGTTCCGTGTGAAGTTTAATCCTGTTGGATTTTACATTGTGGAAAACCAGGTGACTATCTTTTTTGTGTGCATTTGTAAATTATGGTGCAGGCTCTATAAATAAATAAATAAATAAATAGATCAATCAATCAATCAATCAATCAATAATTACATAAATGAGTCCAGTATAGTTCCATTATATGTGTACGAATACACAATGCATTTGTTTGCTTTCAAGGACTGAAACAGAGAATACATATATACAGTGAAACCTCCAATAACAACCCTTCCTAATAACGACAAACCTGTTTTCCGACCTATTTTCTATGTATGGAATGTCAAGTGTATTTGCGGCCTATGTCTTCCTTTGAAACAGGACCAAGTTACTACATGGACAGTGAGGGGTGCTGACGAGCTTGTTAACGCATCACAAGCGTATTCAAACTTCCAGTCGTGGCTGAAGGACCAACAAACCCTCCCGTCTTACGACCATGCACTGCTCTTCACGGGGTTCGTTCTATATAGCTTTCTATCTTCATGTTTGGCTATTGAGGTACTGTGTGTGTGTGGTGAAGAGAGGTCGAAGGTGTACATGATGCATACGTGATGGTGCATGGATGCACAGTGAGTTGAGCGAGAGAGTGTTTGCAATGATGTCTGTGTGTGTATGTGTGTGTGTGTGTGTGTGTGTGTGTGTGTGTGTGTATGTGTCTGTGTGTTTGTGTGTCAGTGTACGGTGTGTGGGTATGTATATATATTTATATATATATATGTGTGTGTGTGTGTGTGTGTGTGTGTGTGTGTGTGTTTGGTTTGTTTGTATGGGCATGTTTTTGTTTTGTCACTGTCATGATATAAAAGAAGACGTACAACCAATGACGACAAAGACAAGTTAATCGTTGTTCAAAATGACGTACACCATTCCAATCAATTGATTGTGAATGATCTTGTTTTGTAATATCATATTGCAGCGAAAATCTGGACACATCCGATGGAGGAAACACTGCAGGTTTGTTGCAATCTTCCGTTGTTATTTCTTCTTCTTTGTTTCCTTTCCTGAACTGACGATACCTTCTTCCGATGTAAAGCATCTTGCATCTCACCGCAGATTTGTCCATGCTTTTATGTCAGAAAAGATCATCTTACCACTTGGATACATACACTGGAACCTCTCTTTTAAGAGCCTCGTTTTCAGACTTCCTCTTTTATTAGACTTTGCTTTTTCTGATTTCCTTTTCATAACCTCCGCAAATTAAACCTCATGTCAACTCCCTTCTTTTGAAGACCTTTTTTTTAATTAATTTTTTTAAATTTTGTAAAAAAATTTTTAAATTTTTTATTATTTTTTATTATATTATTTTTATTAATTTTTTTTATTATATTATATTTATTCTTTTATTTTTATTATATTATATTTATTCTTTTGAAGACCTGATGATTTTCTCGGATTTATTTGAGGTCTTGAAAGAGGGGTTCCACTATGGGACGCCACCACTGACTTTTTACACAGTACAATCTACCGGTAGATGAGAAATCTACAGGGTATCTGTGAACTTGATTGGTTGTCTTAACAATACCGGAATAAATTGGGCCAATGGGAGCCTGAGATACCCTGTAAATTTTTACCGAGCAGAAAGCTCCGTCATTGGCTAAGCGGGGGTGGGCGTTTACAAGGTGGTTAACGGAACATCCTACAAACAAATCGAATCCTCACACAGAAGGACAAACGTGTATCTGTACACGATTACGCATTTTAGTCTGAAGAAAGCAAATACGCCTAATTCTTGACACAGAACATGTTCAACCAAGCTCGGATAAAACGTGTTTGTGTCGTGCTTTTCAGGTTGGGGCTCAATTGGCACAGTATGCAACGCGAACATACCTAATTACTACAGCGTCTCTGTGGTGGAAGACAATGGCGCCTTTCAGAGTGTGTTCACTACCATGCACGAACTTGGACACAGGTAGTTTTCCACTTTATACTACTTTCTTTGTATTTGATTTAAACATTCACATTTGATTTTGTTTTGTCTAAAATAAAACGTCCCCACAATTAACTTTTTATGTGTGCATGAGTTTTGATTTATGATTTTGAAAAGTTAGCAGTTCATCATTTTGGGATTGTGTATGTTTTGTGCGCGAATTAAACGGGAAAATGCACTAATTGTGGTAACGGTAACAAAAAACGAATAGTCTTTCATGCAAAGAGTGGGAGGAGGGAGGGGGGGGAGGGCTCAAGATATGAACAGGCCAATTGTAGGGCCTCCACCCTTTCACATTTCTCTGCAGTGTGTTTCTCCTTGTTCAATTGACATTGTCTGTCCACTTCCTCAGAAGAAGTGTAAGGAGATGGGTGGTTCAATAAAAGAACCGGTCCAATATATAGGGATCCTGGCCTTCCTTACACACTCTTTTACGGTCAGTGTTTTCCCGCTATTCCATTATTCCGCGGTTCGGTTGTCCACCTCCTTTGAGGAGTGTATTTTCTTGAAACCAATCGTGGTTCAATAATAATAAAACAAACCCATAAAATACTCGATTACAATCTTTCCCCAGAAGAGTGCGAAGACTGGGAGCCTAAATTTAAGAACAGGGCCAACGAATGTGAGGGTCTCCTCTCTTTACACATAACTTCATCAGCAGTGTGTTTCCCATGACTCTGATGTCGGTCCACTTCCTGCCTTCAGGGGTACGGACAATGTTCTCAATTGGAAGAGTTCCTACAGTCATACGATTTGCAGCTCGTCATCTAAAAGTTCCAATCTTCTTCTTCTTCTTCTTCTTCTTCTTCTTCTTCTTCTTCGTACATGGGCTGAAACTCCCACGCTCACTCATGTTTTAGCACGAGTGGATTTTTACGTGTATGACCGTTTTTACCCCGCCATGCAGGCAGCATACGCCGATTTCGGGGGAGGCATGCAGGGTATTTTCGTGTTTCTATAACCCACCGAACTCTGACATGGATTACAGGATCTTTTCCGTGCGCACTTGGTCTTGTGCTTGCGTGTACACACGAAGGGGGTTAAGTCACTAGCAGGTCTGCACATAAGTTGACCTGGGAGATCGGAAAAATCCCCACTCTTAACCCACCAGGCGGCAGCGACCGGGATTCAAACTCACGACCTCCCGATTAGGAGGCCGTCGTCTTACCATCAAGCAACTGCGCCCGTCTTTCCAATCCGTGTTAATCTTAGCTTAAAAAAACCTATGAACTCACTTATTCATTGTGTTTTGCGTGTGCCATGGGTGAAATGATAGTCTTCTTATTGTCTCCTGTTGTTATTTTGTCTTGCTTCTTTAGTTTAAACGCAACACACGACGGCACCAACAACCGCTGCTCCGGGTCAGATCGTTACGTCATGGCAAGTGGAAGCCGAACCAATGACGTCACGGATGCAAATCAACGTAACGTTTGGTTCTTCTCACCCTGCTCTAGTGCACAGATTGACAGCTACGTCCAAAACACACTGAAAAACACGTCAGCCATTTTCTTCTTTCGATCGTTTTGTTTAGATTTCCTTTTGGTGATGTGTGTAAAATATATGTGACAGAGAGACTACCGTCGCCCTTCACAGCAGGCTCTGCAGAGTTGATGGCCTTTCGAGCTATTTATAGCTCACCGGCTAGACACCTGTGGATCGTAGAGTTCTGTTTGTGATGGGGTCTGGCGGCTTCTGTTTCTCTGTTTGTTTTGGTTTCCTTTGCGAAACCAAAACAGTTTTTATAGGGCTTAGAAATAAGCTCTAAAATACTCAATCCTGTTTGACTGGACTTCGCCTCCAAAGGTGATTGTTGTGTTTCGGCACTCGGTTACACATATAACGTTTTAATGCTGAAATGTTATTACACTTGACACTGAGATGATGATGATGATGATGATGATGATGATGATAATGATAATAATGATAATGCATGATGAATGATAATGCATGATGAATTATAATGATAATGGATGATGAATGATAATGGATGATGAATGATAATGATGATACTGATGATGGATGATGATGGATGAGGATGATAATGACGATGGATGATAATGATAATGGATGATAATGATGATGGATGATAATGATGGATGATATCGGATGATGAATGATAATGATAATAAATGATGAATGATAATGATGATGGATGATAATGATGATGGATGATGAATGATGATGGATGATGAATGATAATGGATGATAATGATAATGGATGATAATGATAATGATGATGGATGATAATGACGATGAATGATAATGGATAATGATAATGGATGATAATGATGATAATGATAATGCTAATGATGATAATGATGATGGATGATAATGATGATGGATGATAATGATAATGATAATGGATGATACTGATAATGATGATGGATGATAATGATGATGGATGATAATGATTAATAATGATGACTGATAAGAATAATGATGAATGATAATAATAATGATGATGGATGATAATGATGATGGAAGATAATGATAATAATCATGGACGATAATGATAATGATGATGGATGAGAATGATGATGGATGAGAATGATGATGGATGAGAATGATGATGGATGATAATGATGATGAATGATAATGATGATGGACGATAATGATGATGGATGATAATGATAATGATGATGGATGATAATAATAATAAAAATGATGGATGATAACGATAATGGATGATAATGATGATGGATGATAATGGATGATAATGATAATAATGATGCTGAATGATAATGATGATGGATGATAATGATGATGGAGGATAATGATGATGGATGATAATGATGGATGATAATGATGATGATTAATGATGATGATGGATGATGATGATGGATGATGATGATGGATGATAATGGATGATAATGATGATAACAATGATGATGGATGATGATGAATGATAATGATGGATGATGATAATGATGGGTGACGATGATAATGATGGATGATGATGATAATGATGGATGATGATGATAATGATGGATGATACTGATGGATGCTGAGAATGATGATGATGGATGGATGATGATAATGATGGATGGATGATGATAATGATGGATGGATGGTGATAATGATGGATGGATGATGGATGATGATAATGATGGATGGATGATGATAATGATGGATGGATGGATGATGGATGGATGATGATAATGATGGATGATACTGATGGATGATGATAGTGATGGATGGATGATGGATGGATGATGATAATGCTGGATGGATGATGATAATGCTGGATGGATGATGATAATGCTGGATGGATGATGATAATGATGGATGTATGATGATAATAATGGATGGATGATAATGATGGGTGATTATGATAATGATGGATGGATGATGATAACGATGGATGGACGATGATAACGATGGATGGATGATGATAACGATGGATGGATGATGGTAACGATGGATGGATGATGATAATGATGGATGGATGATGATAATAATATGGATGGATGATGATGGATGGATGATGATGGATGGATGATGATAATGATGGATGGATGATGGATGGATGATGATAATGATGGATGGATGATGATAATGATGGATGATGATAATGATGGATGATGATAATGATGGATGGATGATGATAATGATGGATGATGATAATGATGGATGGATGATGATAATGATGGATGATGATAATGATGGATGGATGATGATAATGATGGATGGATGATGATAATGATGGATGATGATAATGATAATGATGGATGGATGATGATAATGATGGATGGATGATGATAATGATGGATGGATGACAATAATGATGATGGATGATGATAATGAAGGTGGATGATGATGGTGGATGATGATGATGGATTGATGATGGATGATGATGATGATTAATGATGATGATGATGATGTGTGTGTGTGTGAGTGTGTGTGAGTGTGAGAGAGAGGTGAAAGAGAGAGAGAAAGAGAGAGAGAGAGAGAGAGAGAGAGAGAGAGAGAGAGAGAGAGAGAGTCTCTGAGTGTGAATATAAAAACTACAAATCGAGCAACGACATAAAAAAAACCACCTGTTTTTCAGCCAAGGTGCCGCGTGCTTGCAGACCGCTTTAACCCAGGTTGACGTGCCTGACGTCACAGGGGTCATTCCTGGTCAATTGATAGATGCGGACACCCAGTGTCAGCGCTTGTATGGGCCCAAGTCTGCCTTCAACTTTGTAAGTGTGTGTGTGTGTGTGCGTGTGTGTCTGTGTGTGTACCCGTGTGTGTGTATGTGTGTGTGTGTGCGTGTAAATGTGTATCCGTGTGTGTGTGTGTGTGTGTGTGTGTGTGTATGTGTGTGTGTGTTTCTGGCGTATGTATAATGGTATGTGTGGGCGTATTTTGTTGGGGGGAGGGAGGGGGGGGGGGGCGTTGTGCCAAAAGTTGATGCACAGTTTGTTTTTTTCGACTTTGTCCGTGATCGTAATGTTATGAATACCCAACCTTTGGAATCCGCAACAAACGGCTTTAAACGTTTTTTTCTTATTATTCTGTCACCCGCCGACCCCCCAACCTTGTCCATCCCCTCAAGAAAATGTCAAATTATCTCAGAATGTTTATCTTGCTTTTCAGGCATTTAAGAGAATATTTCACCTTTGAAATCTGTAACACACAACCTAATGTACGGTATTTTCCCTTCTTACCCCTCGCCCATTCAGGACACAGGTTATAACTTTCACCTTTCTCAGCTTAAAGATTTAAGACTTTTTAGGGCCTTGTACATGTATTCCCATATTATCTTTTTATATTTCATAATCCGTACATTTACCTATTTGTTGAGACTCATTCTCTTCTAAGACATGATTTTCTGATTCTGGGCGATGTTAAAAAAAAATGTGTAGAGGAGGAGGCGTGGCGGGGGCGGGGAGGGTACTGCATGTCTCGTCTTCTAGGACCTTCACAACCCCAACAATTGTGTGTGTGTGTGTGTGTGTGTGTGTGTGTGTGTTTGTGTGTGTGTGTGTGTGTGTGTGTGTGTGTGTGTGTGTGTGTGTGTGTGTGTGTGTGTGTGTGTGCTCTCCACTTCTAGGTAACCTTCGTGATCTAGACCTACAAAATCCCAACAAATGTGCGACATCGGTAAGACCTACAAGCACTCAAAAAACTTATTTTCAATCCGTTCTGTGTGTTTTACAGCTGGGTAACCTTAGCAACATTTGCTTACTGCTGTCCTGTCGCGACCCTACGGATGACAGGGGTCTTAGATACTGGAAGCGTCTTCCTGCCACGGGTACCACGTGCGGTGATGGACAGGTAGGTGTACGGCGAAACATCCAAGCAATGTCATCAGTTTTGGGGATGAAATTATCCAATAAAATAAAAATGTCCAAAAATGTGCATAACATCAGAACGAATGCGTGAAATGTTCTAGTTACAGAACCTGTTCAGTATCCTGAAAGTTTGAAAGCAGTTCACTAGGTCATTGCCGAAAGACAATGTTATTGTTGTGTAACCTTTTAAAATTGATTAAAAAAAACAACAACACCCTCCCGTTTTTGAACACTAACATGATTGACACTTCCATCAATCGGAATGACATAACACAAGAAGTACGCAATATAGCCATACACAATAAACTGTTTTGGATAGATAGTGGATAGGACTTTCTTTTCTTTAATTGGAACATAACCGTTTTTTTCGGTTGGATTTGGGGGGTACCCTCGTTTGAGCGGCAGTTTTGTGACCCCTATAAAACAAATTTTTAATCCGAAAAGTGTACGAGATAGCAAAGTTCTGTCTTGACACAGACATTTTAAATAAAATAGCACGGTATAAATGTTCTATATAGGTTACAACGCAATGTGGTTGTCAAATTCATCTCCTTTTCAGCCATTGAACAAAAGCTGAGTCTTTTACCTGCATCTGAAGATTGTGTATTATTTCAGTGGTGTGAAGTGGGACAGTGCGTAGGATCACCCACAGCCCCGTCTGTTCGTGAGTTTCACACATTTATACTTTTCTCTTTTTCCTCTCACTGAGTAATACAAGTTTAAAGATATGTTTGAAATGGAGATCTTTCAGATAGAAATATATATATAAATGCACTAATCTAAAACAAAACAAAAGTAATTGTGAATAATGATGAGACTGTATTTAATTTTTGCATACAAAAAAAGTTGGATGTCTTCCAAAGGGTTTTCACAGCAAAAATGTATTAACATTATTATGATTGTCTGGATGCCAGTGTAAGAATAAGCTGCCTTTGAAAATTAAGAAAGAAAATCGAGATGTAGATAAAGTAGTTGTTAGAGAAAGGTTTGTCAGTCGGAGAGATCATGTCCCGGCTTAATTTTTGTCACTTTTTGAAGATTACCTTCAACGATGCTTGAGAACATTGTCTATATCAGAGACATAGATATATTTTCCACTGAAATCCAAGATCCCTGTAACGCAGAGAACAAATATAAGGCAATATATATTCAAAATAAAAAGGAGGAATATTGATATAAAATGTATCACAGAAGGCAATGTTTTAGTCACATTCTAAAAATAAAAGGAAGGAAACCTCATCTTCAGAGTAGTATAGTCATCCTTCGTGTACACTACATTGGGGTGTGCACGTTAAAGATCCCACGATTGACAAAAGGGTCTTTCCTGGCAAAATTGTATAGGCATAGATAAAAATGTCCACCAAAATACCCGTGTGACTTGGAATAATAGGCCGTGAAAAGTAGGATATGCGCCGAAATGGCTGCGATCTGCTGGCCGATGTGAATGCGTGATGTATTGTGTAAAAAAATTCCATCTCACACGGCATAAATAAATCCCTGCGCCTTGAATATGTGCGCGATATAAATTGCATAAAATAAAAAATAAAATAAAAAATATAAAAAAATTTTAAAAATTCCCTGCGCTTAGAACTGTACCCACGGAATACGCGCGATATAAGCCTCATATTGATTGATTGATTGATCCAATGTCCATATAATACGGATGTGCTTGTGTTGTTTTGGTTGCAGCGTCTTGTTACCGGGATCAATCAAACACAATCAACCACAGAACTTGTGAAGAAATGACAAAAGTAGAACCAGACCTTTGTTACGACACAGATGTATACCAACAATGCTGTCAGTCTTGTGATAAATCTGACACTAGAGTACCAGGTTTGTGTTTTTGTGTGTGTGTGTGTGAATACAGGTGTGTGTCGGTTTGAGTGCATTTGTATCTGTACCTATGCAGGTTTATGTGCCCGTGTGTGTGTGTGTGTGTGTGTGTGTGTGTGTGTGTGTGTGTGTGCATGCATGCATATGTGTGTGTGTAAAAGAGAGAGAGAGAGAGTGTGCGTGTGTCTGCTGATATGTGCTCTGTGTTTCATCCTGTCTTTTCTTCAGCACATGTTACAGCTATGGCTATTACGGATAGTTTCGAGGTTGACCATGGGCAGCGCCATTTTGTTGTGAAATACGTCATCAGTGTGTGTACACAGGAAGTTGTTACATCCGTCACCCTATGGGAGGAGTGAAGGCAACATTGTTCATCAGTGGAAAGTTGTGAAATCCGTCATCCTATGGGAGGGTTGAAGGAAAAATTGGTCATAACTGAGTTTGTGTAACACAGGAAGTTGTGAAAGTTCAACAAAAACATCATAGGTCGAACTGTGCAGGGTCAACCGCAACAAACTCAAACCATTCATACTTTACTGTATTTGAGTGACTTATATACCGACATTTTTATTTCTTATTTTCAGCACAGGTGTAGGAAAAAATCATGAACCAAAATGTTATTTATTTTCTAATTTAACATTTGTTTTACAAATGTGACCATGGTCTTTCAAACATACAGTGACATTAAACATTGTTATGTTAAAAAAAAGAAAAAAGAAAAAAGCTTTTGTGCACAAATCAGAAAATACATTGTACATTTTACCTACAGGCCAAACCGTGAGTGTCTGTGGCAAAGCCCGACCCAGGAAATTGCACTGATTTTATTTTTAGATCAGTGGGAAATTGTCAAGAACAGGCGCTTGCATTTGGATGTGTCCAATGATAGTAGGTTTGGTTGTGATCAATCAGAATAATGTAGGAATAAAAATGTATGACAGTTTGGTATGATGACATGTAATTCACATATGCTGAAATATAATATTATACATCATGTAATATTATTATGGCTGTTGCCATGACCATGAAGCCCAACAAAGGTTTAATGTTATGTAATTCAAAATACCAAAATCAAGCACCTATTAATCTCGTCTATGCGCGTGAAGATTGAGGCCTTCGTAAACGTTCAACGTTGGCCAATAATGATTTTAACAATGTTGTGTCGTTTTTGGCTCACGAAGTGTAGCCTATGCGATCGTAACTTTGTCTGTCTGTGCGTTTTTGGCTCACGAAGTGTAGCCTATGCGATCGTAACTTTGTCTGTCTGTGCGTTTGTGCGTTTGTGCGTGTGTGTGTGCGTGTGTGTGTGTGTTTGTGCGTGTGTATGTCTGTGGTAGAAACTTTAACATTTCCGAGTCTATGTGTGAGTGGTTATCCAAGACTATGGATAAAGCTCGCATAAGATTACGTCACGGTCAAAAGTGTTTGACGTCAATTAATGCATCATGACGGCATTCCTCCCTGTAGTCTTTCTCTCTCGCGTGGTGTGTGTGGTCTCGGTCATTGTTATTTTGAGCGGGCCGAGACTATTTGGCAGTCGTGTCCCTGAAAGTAGGCTACATGCAGACAGACAGATCTAGATCTAGTGTCTCTCTTTCTTGCACAGTGTCACCTAAGCTTACTGTGTGTGTGGGTGTGTATGTGTGACGGAGTGATTGAGTTTGTGTTACTGTTTGTCTATTTCTTACGTGAGCCTTGAAGGCTTCGCCTCTTGTTTATTATGTTTTATTTTGTTGATCAATTGATAAATATGTCTTCCCAACATATTACAAATCAAACAGAAATAAAGTCTTAGAGAACTACAATAATTATTGTTGCCGTCAAAACCTTGCAAGGCCTCAACAACTGACAAAGCTGTGTGTGGAAGAATGTGGAAGTTACCGGTCGATCGATCGGCCCATGTCTGCCAGTAGCGGTTAGGTATAATAGCACTAAATTCACTGACGGAGCAATGAAGAGTTTGTGGTGTGGTGGTAAGACGTCCGGAAAGGCGTTCGGCTACGGCAAAAGCGGTCCGGGTTTGATTCCCAGCATGGGCGGATTATCTATTCTTTTGTTTTTGTGTGTGTTATATTCTTGTTTATTATTATTATTTATTATGAAAGTTTTAATGTTTTGTTTTACTCTAATTAATTATTTTAATGTTTAAAATAAATAAATAAATAAATAATTAATTAATATTTCTTAAATCCTAGGCCTGCGGCCAAGGGGGGGGGGGGAAGTATACCGGTACCATTTGAGAATCAGACCAAATGAGAATTGAACCATTTGAGAACATCCTTTTTTTTTCAATCACTACAACGAAGGCCTGCGGCCCGGGGGGGGGGGGGGTTTCACATGGTTTGTTTGTTTCAGACCCACACCCATATACACTGTCACATTTCACATTTAAACCATTTGTCGGCCCCCTGTCGATATTTATCGACTAAGTTCCTTGTTTTTTACCTTCCATTGATCTTTTTCGTTTTGCTTTGTGTTCCATCCCACCAGGATGCCCATACGGGGACAGATACCGTGGCTGCAGACATGAACTATGCAATCAGATTTCGTCGAATGGCAGGATCCAGAGTTATGAGTGCTGTGAAACGTGCAACTTTGATATGAGCACCTGGACGTGTATGGACGACTCTATTGTGGATGGTATGACATGTTCAAAAGCCGTGGAGAGATGGGGCTATCAGCAGTGCTACAACTCGACATTGGCCTTCTACTGCTGTGCCACTTGTGAAAGACTGCGGGATTCAACAAGAGGCCGAGGTAAGGGAAGCAATTACACATGCATATAGTTAAAGGGGTGGGGGAGTGGATGAATGGAGCCCGATGGGGGGGGGGGGGGGGGGGGGGGGGGGGGGAGGGAGGGTGTGTGAGAGGGTTTCAGCCTGTCATTATGTGGGCGAAGTGGATTACGTGAAGTATACTTCGCAAAGCTTGCTGCGTGAAGCTTTAGCACTCCATTTTTGGTAAATTAAATAAAATCTTTACCAGTTCTTCTGACTTGGTCAGGATTCCTGGTATTCTTTGTGTCTCAAGCTCCTGTTGAAACTGGTCTCAAACAAGTCTAACAGACTGATTCTGCCGAAAAATGTACACATTTTAATTAATTTCTAAAGAATTTGTCTTAGTCAGAGAAGATTAACAAAAATATACCATAAAGAAAGGAGTGATAAAATCCTGAGCAAAACATGTCCAGATTACAAGGCAAATAATAAACTTGTGATTATACTGATCATCTCAATTACAAAGGCATATCACATCTAGGGAAGCAGCATGCACACAAGGTTCCTGGCTTAAAACAACCATACATTTTCTTGTTTCTTAGATATCTGGACATGGTATTTGGGACATGTTTCCAAGTAACCCATGCTGTTTGGTTATTCATTCACAAAACCTCAACACAAATATTGAGGTTCTTCTGTTTTTGTTTTCAGTGTAATCAGTAAAAAGATATAATCATTAGATTGAAGTCAGCAGTTTTACCCCGGTGCAGAACTGAGATGGTGCCAAGCAGCATGTGCACCACTAACAGGTGTAAATGCAGACCTGGGAACCCCTGTTTTGCACTTGGAGTAATCGCAAGCAAACTTGGTGTATTTTCAGAAATATGAGCGTACTCCACACAGCATTTGAACATCCATGATTCAAACATGCTTCACACGCGTCCGTCGCACCGATAATTAAGTTTACCAATACGTTTCAAACAACTGCTTCTGTCAATGTTTACTGACAAAAACTGTAACCAAGTGTCAAAATACTGGATCGGCTTCGGGATGCACTTGTGAAGAATAGTAGTTAGGAATTTTTCTCGTCATATTTTATTTCCACTGACTGTACCGCTCGTATTCTAGACACATGCGTACAAAATACGGCAAAATAATGGGTTCCCAGCAGGGCCGGACTAGGCTAAGAGGAGGGGGGGGGGGGGGTTGCCAGTGGGGGTCAGGGGGCGAAGCCCCGTGAAGCTGATGGGTAGGTCATATTCTGAGATAGCAAAATGGTCGCTCCTTGCATGAAACGGCATAAAATAAACAATAATATAAAATGTTTTAAATAAGTGAGGTACATGTTTAGGCTAGGGGGGGGTTGCGCAACCCCCATAACCCCCCCGGTAGTCCGGCCCTGCCCAGGTCTGTAAATGTGCACATATTGGTTATATATGAAAGGGATTGTGTGAAGTTTGCAATTTGTTTCAAATTTCAGTTTTGTTCTACTTCAACCTATTCATATTGTTTTCTCTTTTTTATTCCACACAGGGTGTGAGTATGGCAACAGACTGCTCAATGGATGTCGAGCTCCTGCAGCAAACGACATTCGAGAAAACTGCGACACTGAAAACTGCTGTGATACGTGCCGGGCCCAGATCACAGATTCTGCAGGTTGCACCATAAGTCTGCACTCATTTCTTTTCTTTGTACTGGTTCTGCGACCGATCTTGGATTTTGGCTCTATTTTATAGCACCAATGTGTACATAATCTGTGTGTGTGTCAATGTGTGTGTGTGTGTGTGTGTGCGCGCATGTGTAAATGGGAGAGAGAGGGAGAATATGAGTGGCTGCAAAATTAGCTTCAAGTAAGAGTGTGAGTGTGTGTGTGTGTGAGAGAGAGAGAGGGAGAGTGCAAACAAGTAAATATAAATGTAGGTACATGTGATTTTTATGCCTTGTACATTCAAGTGTTTTTATATTCTCAACTCCATTTCACCTGTTTTTGTTTGTGTCGCACAAAGATAATCTTATCACTGGTTTTTACCTCTAAACAAGAAGGGCAAAGCCCATACGACTCACATGCTTGACCTTGACATGACCTTGACTTTCAGGGTCAAGGTCAAATAACTAAACCTAGCAATGACATCATACACTAAGAACTGCTTTACACATTTTTCCTACCAAAATACATGTGACCTTGACCCAAGGTCAAGGTCATCCAAGGTCATGCAACACAAAGCTGTTAATTCAAGACATAGGAAGTACAACGGTGCTTATTGGCTCTTTCTACCATGAGATATGGTCACTTTTAGTGGTTCACTACCTTATTTTGGTCACATTTCATAAGGGTCAAAGTGACCTTGACCTTGATCATATGTGACCAAATGTGTCTCATGATGAAAGCATAACATGTGCCCCACATAATTTTTAAGTTTGAAACAGTTATCTTCCATAGTTCAGGGTCAAGGTCACTTCAAAATATGTATACAATCCAACTTTGAAGAGCTCCTGTGACCTTGACCTTGAAGTAAGGTAAACCAAACTGGTATCAAAAGATGGGGCTTACTTTGCCCTATATATCATATATAGGTGAGGTATTGAATCTCAAAAACTTCAGAGAAAATGGGAAAAATGTGAAAAATAGCTGTTTTTTAGACAACATTTATGGCCCCTGCGACCTTGACCTTGAAGCAAGGTCAAGATGCTATGTATGTTTTTTGAGGCCTTGTCATCATACACCATCTTGCCAAATTTGGTACTGATAGACTGAATAGTGTCCAAGAAATATCCAACGTTAAAGTTTTCCGGCCGGACGGACGGACGACTCGGGTGAGTACATAGACTCACTTTTGCTTCGCATGTGAGTCAAAAATGCACAAGACCTCGCTGTGTTAGCAGGACCCTGTGTGTGCCTACTTGAATGCTCAAGTCTAGTAACCCTGTTCAAACTATTTTGCGAGATGTTGTGCTTCTGCTGTAGACAGGTCAAGACCCTATCAGGTTCAACAGTACAGTTCATACTTCTTACCAGTGTCATCGGCTGGTACATTTACACTGGAATCTGTGATGTGATCCGAACCCTCCCCCCGTGTACACTACATTGGGTGTGCACGTTAAAGACCCCACGATTGACAAAAGGGTCTTTCCTGGCAAAATTGCTTAGCCACAGTTAATAATTGTCTACCTATACCCGTGTGACTTGGAATAATAGGCCGTGAAAGGTAAATATGCGCCGAAATGGCTGCAATCTACTGGCCGTATAAAATTTCATCTCACACGGCATCACTGCAGAGCGCCTAGAACTGTACCCACGGAATATGCGCGATATAAGCGTCATTGATTGATTGATTGATTGATGTGATGCCCCTCTAATGAGAGGACTTATTCCAAAATAAGACACAAGAAGTCCTTCCGTCTATCATTTTGATGAAAACATAACTGTCATGTCACTGTGAACCTTGATAAAACCTTGAGCCATGACAGGCTACTTGCAATGTGCCATATGTTTTATGTCTATATTTTGTTTTGTTTGTACATCTATTTGTTATAAACTACAGATTTTATATAGCAAACGACAATTGATCTGCAATATTCATATTACATGTATGAGTTCATGTCCTTTTTTTGTTGTTCTGATAGATTTTGATAATAGAAAGTGAAAACAATCTGACATCTGTGTAAAAATCCACTCGTGCAAAAACATGAGTGAACGTGGGAGTTCTTTCTTTCTTTCTTTGGTGTTTAACGTCGTTTTCAACCGTTCAAGGTTATATCGCGACGGGGAAAGGGGGGGGGGGGGGGATGGGATAGAGCCACTTGTTAATTGTTTCTTGTTCACAAAAGCACTAATAAAATAATTGCTCCAGGGGCTTGCAACGTAGTACAATATATGACCTTACTGGGACAATGCAAGTTTCCAGTAAACGTGGGTGTTTCAGCCCATGAACGAAGAAGAAGTTAACTGCCAAAGTGAATAAGCAATACCAGTATTACCTAAACATGTCCTTGTGATTCATCTCTTCAATAAAAACTATTCATGAAATCAGACCCCCCACCCCCTCGATATCGGTTGGGAACAAAGGCGTTTGTGTTGGGATGGGCCTCCACAAAAACTGACAGGCCAGCTGTTCTTTATCATATCAAGATTCATCTGGGATAACCTCTAATAAAGATTATTGATTAAAAACACAAAAAAACTATTTCTTCAAATGTAATGTTTCACTTTCACTTCTGACTCACAGAAAAGATGACAATAAATCTGCTCTTTGAGCTTTGTTCTGTATGTTTTAATACGAGTCAGTATGCATGCACTATGGTACACGCAAAAGCTGTACGACATTCTTTAGGAAACAAACAGCTTTGAAATATATCCTCTTTTTTTTTTTATCAGCAAAGCAACTCTACATAAATTACACATATTATTCACAACAACTGTAACTTCTATGCAATATTTTGCTGTGGGAAATACATAACACCATAGTCTTAACAAACATTCTTAACAATGGAATGCAAGGAATAAACAACTTGATAAGAAGAAAACATAAATATTGCACAGAGAATATGCACCAACAACCAGATGTGACATCCAATCAAACACCAGAATAAATTTGAGTACATGTACTTTTGATTGTGAACTGACGCTGTTGTCATGTCTGTTCTCACGAAGTAATATACCCTCGTTTTCAAAAGAAAAAAAAAAGTAAAACCGAAAAGATAAAAAAAGAAACAGAAAACAGTTTCCGCAACTGATTTTGGCACTTGATATGTGGATATAATAAAAGTTATCTTTTAATGGTTACTGGTATACTATCCATGAAGGGTTAAAATCAACAGGAACAGTGGTGTTATCTTTGAATTTGACACACACTGTTTCGCTTTGTTGGATTGGCATTATGCTATGAAGTATGGCAATGGAGTTTCAAAGCTGACAGAAATAATCAGTCAGAACTGAGGCTCATCAACAACAGAACACTATAATCTCTAAGTCCCTTTAAATAATTATCCCATTAAAGAAAGAAAAGATTAACTTTCTTTATTTGGTGTTTAACGTCGTTTTCAACCGTTCAAGGTTATATCGCGACGGGGAAAGGGGGGAGATGGGATAGAGCCACTTGTTAATTGTTTCTTGTTCACAAAAGCACTAATCAAAAAATTGCTCCAGGGGCTTGCAACGTAGTACAATATATGACCTTACTGGGAGAATGCAAGTTTCCAGTACAAAGGACTTAACATTTCTTACATACTGCTTGACTAAAATCTTTACAAAAATTGACTATATTCTATACAAGAAACACTTAACAAGGGTAAAAGGAGAAACAGAATCCGTTAGTCGCCTCTTACGACATGCTGGGGAGCATCGGGTAAATTCTTCCCCCTAACCCGCGGGGGGAAAAAAAGACTAACAATTCAAACGCTAACACACTGACATTTCTCTGAAACTGCAACATTGTCAATCAAATTATTCACCAGAAGGAACTACACGTAGTGTTTTTAACAAAGGAAACGGTTCCAGAAATGAACATTGTCACTATATCAGGTGTTTGAATGTTTGAATGTTTTGCCTGTGTTAGTATGCTTGCAGATTGTATTGATGTAGTGTTTGAGTTTCGTTGTTCACTTGTGTGCTGAATGCTGCTGCACATGCTTTTGCTTTGCTTTGTATGTATTATGTATGTTTGTCATTGTAAAGCGCTTTGAGAACGTAAAGCGCTCTATAAATCTCCCATATTATTATTATTATTATTATATGAAACACTGTCTGTCTGTCTCTCTCTAACTCACTGTATCTCTCTCTCTTTAAAACACACACACACACATAAATACACACACACACTACTGTTTGATTATAGAAATTAGAAAAGAAAACAATGAGTCTTCAGTGATTATTTTCAGTTTTTGGCTCACGTAAGTGTAGCCTATGCGATGCTAACTTTTGTCTGTCTGAGCGTGCGTGCGTGCGTGTGTGTGTGATAGAAACTTTAACATTTCCGAGTCTATGGATAAAGCTCGCATAAAGAAGATTACGTCTCGGTCAAAAGTGTTTGACGTGTGTGATAGAAACTTTAACATTTGAAGACGTCACATTATGACGTAAGAGGGTTAGACGTCACGCGAAGGAATTACTGAAAGTCTCGGTCATTGTTATTGTGAGCGGGCCGAGACTAGTTGGCAGATCTAGTGTCTCGCTTTCTTGCACAGTTTCACCTATGCTTACTGTGTGTGTGTGTGTGTGTGTGTGTGTATGTGTGACGGAGTGATTGAGTTTGTGTTACTGTTTGTCGATTTCTTACGTGAGCCTTGAAGGCTTCGCCTCTTGTTCTAATAAGTATTCTTCCAATCTAGATTCTTTTCACCACATACCATATATATACAAAATACTTAGTGTGTAAAGTTAAAAGCAGAAACTACAGTACTCTGGTAAGCAAAATGTGGCAACTATACATAAAATCTGACCCCTGCAAGTACTGATTGCAGTTACATGAATCTTGGCAGAAAAAACCCACAGAAACAAGCACAATAAACAGAGCGGATCAAACCAAACCATGACGAGGACAAAATACTATTGCACTTGGTTTGGCTTCCTCTCTACTGATGTTTGGGAAAAAGATCTACCAACAAACAAACAAAACAAAACTATACACACACAGAAATCCATGTCCACTACGTTGGACTAACTGGAACAGCAGTCATGGTTGGAATGTATGCAGTGGACATGGCAGACATGTCCACACACTGCTTTTAATGAAATCCGACACTGATACATGCACAGCCTGGCAATGACCTTACGATTCATTTTGTTTCTGTTCCGAGACTTATTTTTGAAAGTTTTTTTGTCACTTCCTGGGAAAAATGACAAGGGTTTACAGGGCTTCATATCTCACATTAGGCCAAATTAAAAAAATAGGTCTGTTTACGGTAACCCGACCGACCCTATTTTTTTCGCGCGACCCTACTTTTTTTTGGCATTTGGGAAAAAAAAAAAAAAAAAAAAAAATTGGTTTTTTTGCAAAATAACGTAAAAATATGGTTTTTGAAAAAAAAAAAAAAAAAAAAAAACGACCTACCGACCCTATTTTTTGGGCCTATGTTACCGTAAACAGACCTATTTTTTGGGGGGGCCTTATGACGTCTTCTCCAACTTTGTTTTCACTTAAGACGTCCGAGATGTCACTTTGGAATACAGGGTCGAGATATCTTTGTTTGTTCAGTTGTAGTTGTTTGTCATTAACCTGCAGGTGAACACTACCTATAAACTTCTCCACTCTTTATCGTCTGATGTTTTAATTGGGAAGGAGGGGGGGGGGGGGGGGGGGTGGGTGTGTGTGGTGGAGGGTGCATCTATCTGAATAAAGATCTATCTGAATAAAGGTCAACTTCTGAAGCTAAATCTATAACCAAATCCATATTTTAATCCTTACATTTATTCAAGAGTGCATGTGAGGTCTGACATCTTTGCCTGCAACCAATAGGCAACTTGCCTTATCGGCCAGCGAGGCGAAGTCGCGCAATAAATCTGCAATACCTTGCGTGGTCTTGCGAGATCTGCCGCAAACTGCGGGCATGTTTTGATAGCTTTGTGAGAGGTTGCCTTTCAGTGCAGACACTTCGCCTTGAAAATGGTGAATTTGCACTGTGCAGCAATGGGCTGCAGCGGTAATGTTAGCCGCAAGAATAATCCTAAAGTTCGTTCAAAGTACCCAAGCATGGCCCGTACACAAAGGAAAGGCGATCAAGTTTTTTTTTAACACAAGCCAGAGAACACCAGCGCTTGTGAAGCGATGGCTGAATTCTCTTCGACGTCAAAATGACGTGCCATCCCAGTACTCCGTTGTCTGTTCAATAACTTTATCAGCTTCGATTTCTTGTATCCTGAATATTGTATTTTTCTTTCTTTGAGGTATTTTTGCAACTTTGGTACTTGCAATCACATGAAAATTCTGCTGTTTGGTAGCCATTGTTTAGATCAGTGATTGTAGTGTATGGAAGGAACGATAACTCTTGAGCAAAAAATGTGCCCGCAGGGAAGTGAACCTTTCTTATCTTTCGCACCGGAGAGCTATCCAAGTGGGTTATTGTGCAAGTTGGCTATAGCAAGGCGACAAGATATATTACTGCCTGAAAATTGTTTCAATGCTTATCACAGTGCCTGAATTCAGGCTTCAGGCATGCCAACATGCATTCCTTACCACTACATTTATAGTGCATGAGTATCAACATTTGTAACAACAAATGTAAGACCAGCAAGAGAAAAATATGCAGTGTGATGTAATTCAATGATTTTTAAGAAAGACAATCTGAACATGATTGCGTACAAACTTTGAGAGGGCCATGTGAAATGTTATAGAAATAGATCTAGACTGGAAATAGATCTAGACTTTCCTACCACAGTGATGCAACTTAATGATGCAACAGTGATGAAACGCCCCAAGAGTAATGTGCCTTTGTTCTTGGATACAACATCACAGCAGTACCTCAAAGATTGTCACAATGCATGAAATATTTTCTCATGAAGCCTGGAATGCGTGTCATAAAATGCATTAGAATGTTACGTATTGTAATGGATACGTAAACTAAAACAGCCAAGGCAGTGCAGTCTTCGTTTAGCATGTAATGCCAAAAAGAACACAAAATTAATCACACCCACAAACTTTCACTGGAGGTCTTTTGAATAAAAGTCCAACATAGCGCTGACAAAAATGTTAACAGCTACAAATAGGATCACAGATTTCTCCACAGAAAATCTTGCACCATTCTTATGGTCCTGAAAATGTTGTCACAACACTTGTTGCCAAGGGAACTTGTTGGCATATTAAAATCCCAATCACAAACTTCATGGCAAACGAGTCTTGTGCCAAAGATGATTTGATGCTGTTTGAAGCAATAATGCTTGATAATAGCTGCAGGTAGTATGAATTACCCTCTCAGGTCTATCAGAATGGCAATATTGCTTCGTAACAGCTGGAGCTAGGTAATAAACAGCTTGTGTCTTTGAGTTGTCTGGTTTGATGAAGTTGTATGTAGATGACGTCATGTTTGCACTGACGCATAATTTACAGCAACAAACTAACGTCACAATGACAATTTTGTCCAAGAACGTCATCCAAAGTGTTAGAAGATTTCTGAAATGACATAGTTCCTGTGGGGGATAACACCTGTCACCTGAGTTGACTGGTTTGAAGAGGTTGAAGGTGGATGAAATCACATTTATGTTAACTTCTCTCAGCACTCGGTCACATGCACTGAAAAAGCCTTCATCCAAGAAGGTCATCCAGAGAGTTGGTTGAAGACTTCTGGGATGACGTCATGCTACCTGTGGGGGATAACACCTGGCCGCCAAACCCAGCGTTTTGCCCTTGCATGCCTGCCACACCCATCTGTCTGTAGGCTCCGCCCCCTCCCCCAAACCCGGGCTGCTGTCCCATCATGGGGGAGCCCATTCCCATAGCGTTGGTTCCCATGGGGTTCATTCCCATCATTCCCATGGGCTGAGGCTGGCCAAAACCTTGCGGCCTCATGGACCCCGAAGGGCTGCCCGCACCAGCCATCTGGCCCATGGGCGTTTTCTTCTGGGAGGAGCCAAGGAGGTTGTCAAAGGCACTGAGGTCTGGCTTTGGCTGCTGACTGCCGCTGCCCGGTCCCATCATGCGAGTAGAGTTCATTCCCATGGTGCCGAACCCAGACCCTTGCTGCATACCACCGTACGCCGGTCCTGAACTCCCGTAACCCATGCCCTGACCTGCGTTAAACCCTCCACCACCTCCTCCTCCCATGGACATGCCTGCGTTACTGTTGGGCCACGTGGGTCCCGAGTTCCAGGTGTTCGGGTTGTAAGACGGTTGTTGTTGTTGCTGGGGTGGTTTGTTCTGCCCCATCTTCATGGCGTTCATGTTGGACTCCATCAAGCTGGAGGTCAGGTCTTTGGTGGTGCCGCGGGGCTTGGTGCTGCTGGTGCTGTTGCTGTTGCTGGTGGGCTTAGCTTTAGAGGCAGGACTGATGGAGGGCTGGGACTTGAAGTGCTGCTGTTGTTCTTGCTGCTTTGCCAACCGCTGCTTCTCCTCCAGGGTCAAGGTGGTCTGGGGGAATACAAAACAACCACAAGTTTGTAAAATGCTGCAACGGTGATCAAAATTCAGTTCACTTCAGGAAAATTGTGGTGTTTCTCACAGTAAAAAGACAAAAACAGAACACACACACACACACACACACGGGAAGTTTGAGCAAGCGAATGACTGAGAGCTGGAATTACAAACAATTCCTACAAACAACAATTACCAAAGTTTTAGGCATATATGGATTGGGCGGGGATGTAGCTCAGTCGGTAGCGCGCTGGATTTGTATCCAGTTGGCCGCTGTCAGCGTGAGTTCGTCCCCACGTTCGGCGAGAGATTTATTTCTCAGAGTCAACTTTGTGTGCAGACTCTCCTCGGTGTCCGAACACCCCCGTGTGTACACGCAAGCTCAAGACCAAGTGCGCACGAAAAAGATCCTGTAATCCATGTCAGAGTTCGGTGGGTTATATAGAAACACGAAAATACCCAGCATGCTTCCTCCAAAAACGGCGTATGGCTGCCTAAATGGCGGGGTAAAAAACGGTCATACACGTAAAATTCCACTCGTGCAAAAAACACGAGTGTACGTGGGAGTTTCAGCCCACGAACGCAGAAGAAGAAGAAGAAGGCATATGGATCAGACATCAGCAGTCTGACTGAGAATACAACACAGCGACTGAACTCTTCATATCTCTGATAATTATAAAATAAGCTATCAATAAGTCAATATTTGATGTCAAAGCCTTCAATATGTATTGTTTTGGGTGGATAAAACAACAATAATAGAATGAGAAAGTGAAATACAGATGAAAGGCAGTAGGGAAATAACAACAACAAATACACTTTGCACCATGAAACTGCAGTACATCAGTACCTTTTTGCTGGGAGGAATAACGGGGCTAGCGTTTGATGCTGAAGGGCTGTTAGCAGAAGCAGCAGGTACATTGCCCGATGACCCTCTGGAGGGGCTGGGAGAGTTGTAGCTGAGTCCCCCTCCCCCTCCTCCCTTCTGTGTCTGGCTGCTCATGAAGCCTCCTAAGCCAAACCCACTCAGGAATTTGTCCATCTGTAAAAAAACCGAAAGATGTATAAACAAAAAAAGCAAACACTTGATTGACTACCCTTTGCGGGCGGGGATGTAGCTCAGTCGGTAGCGCGCTGGATTTGTATCCAGTTGGCCGCTGTCAGCGTGAGTTCGTCCCCACGTTCGGCGAGAGATTTATTTCTCAGAGTCAACTTTGTGTGCAGACTCTCCTCGGTGTCCGAACACCCCCGTGTGTACACGCAAGCACAAGACCAAGTGCGCACGAAAAAGATCCTGTAATCCATGTCAGAGTTCGGTGGGTTATAGAAACACGAAAATACCCAGCATGCTTCCTCCGAAAGCGGCGTATGGCTGCCTAAATGGCAGGGTAAAAACGGTCATACACGTAAAAGCCATGGGAATTTCAGCCCATGAACGAACAAACAAACAAAAAAAGACTACCCTTCGCAAGGTTAAGGATCAGGAGGTGGAAGGGCCCACCATACATTTATTTATTCATAATTTATTTATTATTTACTTTATTATCCCAATGCTGGAAACTTCGGGTCGCTTCCTCCCAGTGGAAAGCTAGCAGCAACAGAGTCGCGCTACCCAGGTGTGGGCGTGTTTAGGTGTAATCAGCCACCTGCACTTATTGCAGAATGTCCGAGGTCTTTTACGTGCCAATGGTGACATGGGGATGGGACATGGACACTGTCTCTGAGTCTGCACATAAAGTTGACCTGTGTTCGTCCCGGCTGGGGATTGGAACCTGTGACCCTAGAATCACAAGTCCAGTGCTCTACCAACTGAGCTACCCTGCCCCCACAACCACACAGTGTTGAACCCTATGCCTCGCTGATTACACAAGCGATTCAATAAACAAAGTGGGGACAAAATTAAACATAGAAAGAAAACTTACACCGCAAGTCTTCAAAATCAAAGTTCATGGAAATGTTACTGAAAAAATGCTTGCTACTGTGCACCCGTAATTCATTCAGCACCAAAGAAACAAAACCAAATTAAGCAAACAAAACTTACCATGGTGGAATTAGTGTTGGTCGAATTCAAATCTCCAGCCCCCAATTCGCCATCATTTCCAGTGACGCGAGAAATCTCCAGGGATCTGCCAAAATGCACAAAATACACAAGTCAGTAAATCTGAATTAAACACATTAAGTTCTATACTTCAATTCATCTTATCTCCTGGTTCAGTGTAATGTTTGTTGTTGTTGTCGCTTTTGTTTTAATTTGAATAATAAAAAGTCTGTATCTTTAATATTCATCACATTTATGAAGTAACAAGAAGAGCAAACGCTCGATCGAGTCACTTTCGCAGTTCTGAATATTATATGAGGCATCAGATGGACAGGAAGAAATTGCTATTCACAACACAATGAGTCACGTTCACATAAAATTTGAGCCCGGTCACTTTTATAGTTTCCGAGAAAAGCCCAACGTTAAGTTGTGTGTTGCCGAACAGAAAAGGCTAGTTATCTCCCTTGTTTTTCTGATAACGTTCGTAAAAGGCTACAGATGTAAATACTTTGATGTAAAGAATAATCCTACAAAGTTTCAATCACATCCGATGAACTTTGTCAAAGATATAAAATGTCTAATTTTTCCTTTGACGCTGACCTGTGACCTTGAAAAAGGTCAAAGGTCAACGAAACCATCGTTAAAGTGTAGAGGTCATTGGAGGTCACGACTAAACAAAATATGAGCCCGATCGCTTTGATAGTTTCCGAGAAAAGTCCAACGTTAAGGTGGTGTCTACGGACGGCCGGCCGGACAGACTAACACTGACCGATTACATAGTCACTTTTTCTCAAGTGACTCAAAAATGAATATAGTGATACATGTGATGAGTGGACAGCCATGGCACCAGCCAAAAGTGTCCCTACATTGCAGGTGACCTTTCATAATAGGGACACCTGGACAAAAGGATAATGCAAAGTGTCCCTTATTGGGAAGTGTCTTCTCAAGAGAGAAGCCTGCAGTTCCAGGGTTCTGCTGTACAACAAATTTGAAAGTAAATGCCACAACAAACATGTGAAAAACAAGATTGTACGGAAATTGGTTCTGTACAACTCTCACTCACTAGTGTTGCACGTTGTATGCATTTATAGCGTTTACTTCCCTTTGTTTCATTTTTTTCATTTTCATTTTTGTTTGTTTTTTTTTTGGTTGAAAAAATGAAAATGAAACAAAGGGAAGTAAACGCTATAAATGCATACAACGTGCAACACTAGTGAGTGAGAGTTGTACAGAACCAATCTCCGGGCACCTGAGAGAATAACAAGCATTGAAATGAAAGAATTAAAAATCCCAAGAATTGTAGGTTAATGGAACATTTTTACATTAACATGCTTCCATTTGAAACTTCGAGGTCGTCATCGTGGATTGACGCCCGACAAAAGCTAATTGAAGCCTGACGGAGCGAAATGAACAAGCAACTTTCATCCACTTTCATTAGCTTAGAGAATTGAATAGGTGACCTCTACTCCTGTTTCATTTGATACAGCTGTTCTGGATTTGAAAGTAAATGCCACAACAAATATCTGATAAACAAAGGCAAGTAAGCACTCTGAATACATACGACTTTGGCAACAAGAGTAAGGGAGAGTTATGCTTAGAGAATTGAGAAAGTGACCTCTGCTCCTGTTTCATCTGTTCCAGATTTGAAAAAAAATGCCACGACAAACATTTGATAAACAAAGGGAAGTAAGCACTCTAAATGCATACAACTTTTGCAACAAGAGTTAGTGAAAGTTATGCTTAGAGTTAGAGAATTGAAGAAGTGACCTCTGCTCCTGTTTCATCTGATCCAGTTGTTCCAGCTTGCTGCGGTGCTCGTCCTCCATTTTGCTCATCATCTCATGCACCAGTGTCATGAAGGCGTTGAACTGTAACATTACATGAGGAAAACTCTCCAAACTTATACTCTCTGACTGTGTGACAAAGCAACTTGCATTATGTTAAGTTAGTATGAACCAAAAGAAGGAAGAGGTGGTTAAATGTACACACACACATGCAACTATCAACAAACCTCAGGAACAATACATATACATGAATGTACAGTGCTTGCATTGACCTGAAATTCCCATTCCCCAAAATACAGAAAAGAAAATTGAAAATTTTCATCTAAATTTTAATTTGATTATATACTTACCCAACTCACATCAAGCAATTTACTCCAGTTTAGTGCTAGGACGCTGAATAGCATCGCCTTGGTAACAAGGGGAGGTCACCCTAAAAAAGAGCTACCTTGACCCCTTAACATGACAAAGTCACGCGTGACTTCCTGACCTTGCCGCCATCTTTGAATCATTCAATCGAAAGCGAACATAGAAAAATGTCCCTCTTTTTTAGGAAAAACCCCCATAAAACCCCAAAAGCGGGGCAGGCGGGCGGGTATCAACTATGTGAGTTGGGTAAGTATATAATCAAATTAAAATTTAGATGAAAATTTTCAATTAAATTACATATCTTATCCCAACTCACATCAAGCAGAATGCTAATGAAGGAGGTGGGGAAACAAAATTCCACTTACCTCAGACAGAAGGTAAGACTTGTCCAGCTGCGACAATGGCTGGTAGGGAGCTACTGCCATCATGACGAGTGCTGGCCACATCTCGCAGGTAGAAGCTGATGAAAACATCCTGCGACTTCCAGTAGGCAGCGTCTAGGACCTCTGCTAGCCTGCCTGAGCGGAGGACTGCCAGAGAAGTAGCCCAGGCCCTGGCTTCGTGCGTCCTTGACGACGTCATAGGTAGGACAGAATACCCAATGCCAACTTGACTGTGCCACCACGCATACGCTTGTTTAATAAGCGTAGAGACCCATCTTGCCAAAGTGACCCGCGACACGTCCTTGCTCCGTTCAGTGTTCATTGAGATGAAGAGCAGTTTTTGGTCCCTAGACCTAATAGGCGTGGTACGGGATAAGTAGCTTGTAGGGTACGAACGGGACAATTTACCAAATCAGGGTCACCAGACGCGAGAATCCTACTTAAAGGAGGGATGCGAATAACAGGGGAAGACAGACCAGGTTTTTGGTTTTTGGCAAGGAACTCTGGCCTAAATCTTAAAACAACAGAGCCATCGCTCTCAAAAGAAATATCCTTAGCCAGGCCTGAGAGAGCGTGCACCTCACTGCCTCTACGGGCAGAAGCTAACAAAACGAGGAACAAGGCTTTACGAGTCAGGTTAGCTAAGCTCGCTGAAGCTAAAGGTTCGAAGTCCGGAGAGGCTAGAAACTTCAACACCAAAAATAAGTCCCACGCGGGAAGAGGGGACTTAGCCTTCGCAAAACCAATCGCTGCCCCTTTAAGAACACTAGCAATGACACCTCCCAGGTTAATGCTATGCCCTAATTGCTTCAGAGTAGAAGAAATGGCTGAGCGCCTGACTCTCAAAGAAGAAGGAGCCAAGCCCTGAGCAGCCAAACACGAGAGATGATTTGCTACATGCATAGAGCGAGGAGAAGTAGCAGAAACTCCATTCTCCGAACACCACTTTGTCCAATTTAACCAGTGTGAAGCATAAACAGTGCTGGTCGATTCCCTGTGGGCCTTTTGGACAAACCCTAAAGTAGCCTCTGAGGCGCCAGAACGGCTGGGCCACCAAGGGGCCACCAACACCAAGCAAGGCTGTTCCAGCTCCGCCTTCCTGAGAACCTTCCCCAAGAGATGAAACGGGGGGAAAGCATAAGCTATCAGGCGCGACCAGTCTACTTCGAGGGCGTTTGTTTCCCACGCCTCTGGATCTGGAAAGGGGGAGACAAAGACCTGGAGCCTGCGGGAGAATCTTGTCGCAAAAAGATCGACTGTGGGCTTGCCGAAATGCAACCACAGACGCTGTAGGATCTGATGAGTCAGAGTCCACTCCGTGTGCAACGTACGCGACGGACGACTGAGGCAGTCCGCAAGAACGTTGAGTTTGCCTGGAATGAACTTCGCCGACAACAGAATCAGGTGCTGGCTGCACCAGGCCAGAATCTGACATGCCCTGACAGAGAGAGTGAGAGACAAAGTGCCTCCCTGTCTGTTGATATAGGCCGCCACGGTCGTGTTGTCTGTGCGAACCCGAATATGTTTGTTCCTGACCAGGGACAGAAATGATTGGAGTCCCAGGAAAACAGCCTCTAGCTCTAGGGCATTGATGTGCCAACGACTCTGCGTCTCGCTCCACAGGCCTGACGCAGTGTGAACAGAAAGATGGGCACCCCAACCCTCCATAGACGCATCTGTGAACAGAAACTCGTCTGGAGGGGACATCGAGATTGGCACCCCCTGTGAAATCCAGGGAAGTAGCCACTGCCTCGTTGTGTGCCGAAACCAGCTTTCGATAGAGACCACCGTCTCCCAGCCCTGAAGAGAAGGCTTCCACAGCGAACTCAGGGCGGCCTGAAATGGCCGCTTGTGGACTCTGCCTAAGGGCACAAGAGTGGCCATTGACTCCATTTGGCCAAGAAGAGAGGTCAGAACACGTACAGACGCTTTGTCTTTCAAGGACAGAGTTCGAATGAGACTTTGCAACTTGTCCACCCTTCTCTGTGAAGGGCGTACCAGCCAATCGACGGTGTTGAACGTCATGCCCAAGTACGTGAACTCCTGAGAAGGCGTGAGTTCTGACTTCAGCTGGTTGATTGAAAAGCCCAGCTCCAGCGCTTGTGCGAGCACCCACTGAGTATGTGTCGCGCACAACTCCGAGCTCTGACTGAGAACAAGCCAGTCGTCGAGATACGCTCGAAAACGCACCCCCTTCTGTCTGACCAGAGCGGCAAGCTGGCGGACAACCATCGTGAATATCCATGGTGCAAGGGATAAGCCGAACGGCAGAGCCCGAAACTGATAAATCTTCTTGCCCCATAGAAATCTCAGCCACTTCCTGTGTGCAGGATGAATGAGAACGTGGAAGTAGGCGTCGGTTAAATCTATTGACGTCACCCAGTCCCCTGGCCTGAGTGCGTCCCGAACCGACGCCGGAGTCTCCATGCGGAACTTCACCACTCTGAGGTATTTGTTCAAAGGAGACAGATCTAAAACTGGGCGCCAGGCGCCCGAGGCTTTTGGCACCACAAAAATTCTGCCGTAGAATCCCGGTGAATTGCGGTCCAACACCTCCTCTATCGCTTGCTTCTCTAGCAACGAGTAGACTTCTCCCTGAATGGCCTCCTGAGCCTCCCTCCTCTTGGGAAAACGAAAAGAGGGAGGAACCCTGGTCAACGGGGCCTTGCCGTCTAACCAGAGGAGCCGGAACCCCGAACGCACGATGCTCACTATCCACTGGCTGTTCACTAGCAGTAACCAAGCCAGTAGGGCCCTGGTGGGGCCGCCCGCCACCAAAGGGGTGGGGGCCAGGTGAGCAGGTGGCTCGGGGGGGCATCATTGGGGGGGGGGGGGCTTACGCCCCGACCCCCGCGATTTGCCAAACGATGGAGCACTCTTCGGGTAAGGGGCACCTCCGCCCCTACCCCGAGAAGAAGAACCTCGGCGCTGAGCCTTGCCCCTGAACGAACCCGAAGCATGGGGCTTAGAAGAGGTCTGGTTCTTGTTCTGGTGTGCGAAACCATGGTGCGCAATCTGAGCTATTGCCATATCTCTAGCATCCTGCGTCTCCTTGCGAAGCGCATCCAAGGATGGCTGACCAAGCAGCGCACCCCCAACAAAAGGAGAGGTCTTAAGAGCCTCAATGGTCACCTTGTCCTGAATCCGAAATCCCGTGAGGAAAGCTGACCTCCGAGCATGGATAGAGTGAGCGTAAAGGCGAGCCGACAGATTCATCTGTTCAGCCGACACCTTAGCCAGAGAGGCTAGCAGAACAGTGACATCCAACTCCACAGCATCGTCCCGAAACTTGAAGGGATCTAAAGACGACGCGATAGACCTTGACAGAGATCTTTGCAGAGTCTCAGAAAGAGAAGACAATTCAAGCAGACGCCTACCAGTCTCCTCCAGAGACAAAAGAGAGGCTTCCGTGTAAGGGACTGCTCTATCTCTACTGTAACCATCCTGCCTAAGTGCTGCGAGCTCCGGCGTGACCGGAAGCGTTGAACGCGGCAAGGCATACGAGTCAATGAGATTGACCGGGTTAAAAGACAGCAACACCCTCTTAGAAGCGCCGTGAGGCAAAGCTGAGGTCGCACTCGAAGTAGCCAGATAAGCCTGTACAGACTCAGGAGCTTGAACATGAGCTGTCAACAGTGGGACAGCTTGGGAAGCACCACCAGACTGACCAGTGGCCAGAAGCCTTGAAAGCTCAAACGCTACTAACGGGGATTCCCGAAACCGGAACTGCTGTTTCTCGTCCTTGGTCGAACGGAAATCCCCTAAAGCAGAAGAGGGTTGACCAACTGAACCGGAAGGCGCTGTCACACCCTCCTCAAAATACCGGGAAGCCACTTCCGCCGCTAAAGCCAGAGCTTGCGGAAGCTTGTTCGGTATGCGGAAGCTGACATCTTCGTCACCCTGGACGGAAGTGCCAAAATCCGACTGGTAGTCCCTCACTTCCGTGAAGCCAGGCACGACACTTCCGCCGTGACTACCATAGTCCGACAAAGCGTCGCCCGGAAGAGACGCCACACGAGGGATTTTATACCCAAGCGGTACGTCTCTATGGACTGCTTCCTGCCTGTAAGGCGGAAGCGGGGAAAGCTGTGAAAGCTGTGCTGCCGCACCAACCGCTCCTCTAGGGAGTGTCGGAGGACGCACTTCCCCTGTTCGGTCAGAGACCGAACGCGTGTCTGGGCTTATCCCCCGATCTAGACGTTCACTCAATCGGAACGACGTAGACCGAGGGCCTAAGCTTTCGCGCACACGAACCGGTGTGGCTACTCTCTCCAAACCACGCACTTCGTTTTGGCCGGAGAACCCGGTTACTGGCGAAGTATAAATACCTTGATCGTCGTCAGTCCAAGAAGCCGCTGAACGCAGCAGGGAAACACCACGGCTACCATCAAAAGAGGCGTGTACGTCGGCAGACGTAACAGTGGAGGAGGGCGGAACACGCACCCTGGCCAGGGAACGCACACCCCCCACGCCGGAAGGCAAAGACAACATCTCAGCCTTGGTAGAAGATAACTCCGCTGAAAGAGAGGAAATCTGAGCACTCAAGGAGTGCAAAATAGCAGAAACATCCTGCTTCTCGCCAACTGGACCTGAACCGGACAAGACCGGTGAAGCAGACAACGGCAAACTAGGCATAGCCGGAGAATCCGGCAAGTCTATATCAACATCAAACAAGGATTTAGACAAAGGGTCAGTGACTCTAATCGAAGCTTGACTAGACGAGCTCTTAGATTTACGAGAAGACTTCCTCGTGGGAGAAGGCTCGGCCGCCGACTTAGCGTTATTCTTCTTTTCCTTATCCGACATGACGAACAGAAAAAAGTGTAAACAAAGCTAAGTACTCGACAAAACCTAAGTCACAAAAACGATAACAAACAACAAAAACGCTCACCCAAACACACAGTAGGAGCAGAGGGACCGTATGCAAGTACCAAGGCAGGGTCTGACAAAGGCAGAGGTCAGACAAACCGGCTGAAAGCCGGAGCAAAATCAAAACACGTCTGTAGACACAGACCGCTGGAGAGTGAATGATTCAAAGATGACGGCAAGGTCAGGAAGTCACGCGTGACTTTGTCATGTTAAGGGGTCAAGGTAGCTCTTTTTTAGGGTGACCTCCCCTTGTTACCAAGGCGATGCTATTCAGCGTCCTAGCACTAAACTGGAGTAAATTGCTTGATGTGAGTTGGGATAAGATATGTAATTTAATCATCAATGAGTCACTCCCACTAGTTGTGACTGGATCTGACAGTCTTATCATATGAACATGAAATCTGAACTGAACACACACACACACACACACCATGTGATTACACACAGATTCTCCAGTAGCCTGACACTGCTGAGATAATGCATACCTTTTGCAGCATTCAGAAACTGCAGACAAAACAACACACAAGGAGGTGAACAGATCAGCAGGCTAACTAATTTCAAAGACACAGAACTGACCTGTGAGAGGTTAAGGTTGCTGTCCATAGCCAGGGGGAGAAGGAAAGGAAGAACCTTGTTGGCCAGCGCATCCTTTGTAATGCCCAGCTTGCTACTCGAAAAGGACACTTTGTGGATTCCTGTTCACACAACAATGTTGTCAAAAACAAATCCTTATCTTATAGTTGAGTATGAAATATGTTCCATCAAAATCACAGTAACAAATGGTTCTGAAGTCAAGCACTACTAAATAAATGCCTTTGGGATAAGTTCAGGGCGGGGATGTAGCTCAGTCGGTAGCGCGCTGGATTTGTATCCAGTTGGCCGCTGTCAGCGTGAGTTCGTCCCCACGTTCGGCGAGAGATTTATTTCTCAGAGTCAACTTTGTGTGCAGACTCTCCTCGGTGTCCGAACACCCCCGTGTGTACACGCAAGCACAAGACCAAGTGCGCACGAAAAAGATCCTGTAATCCATGTCAGAGTTCGGTGGGTTATAGAAACACGAAAATACCCAGCATGCTTCCTCCGAAAACGGCGTATGGCTGCCTAAATGGCGGGGTAAAAAACAGTCATACACGTAAAATTCCACTCGTGCAAAAAACACGAGTGTACGTGGTAGTTTCAGCCCACGAACGCAGAAGAAGAAAGAAGAAGGATAAGTTCTTGGTTTTAATGTCCCTTCAACCTAGTTGTCTACGTAAGTACGTGTGAAATTCCTTGGTAAATTATGCACAGCCGTGTGACACAAAAAGCGACATATCTATCTTTCTTTTCAAAATTACACAGTGTTAACAATTACCTTCCTGCCTTTGAAAATCATTCCTGCATGTGCAATACGCAATTCTTACAACAACAATCTGAAACAAGCAGACTACTGTACTAAAAATAGTTATCCAAAATGCTCTTCATCTTTCCCACTTACCAAGAACGGTCATAAGAACTGCCGGTTCACGTGTGGGAATTTTCTGCATGAATGGCAGGATCTCATCCAGGACATACCACTTGTCCATGTATTCAAGCAGTTGCCCCAAACACAGCAAGCAGTTCACACGCACCTGTACAAAAATGCAAGTGACCTATGTAAATTACAGGACACCTGTGATCTATGCAAAATAAGGATACACCTGTACCTAACTTAAAACAATACAGTGGAACCCTCTTTTTAAGACCCCCAAACCACCACATGGTCCATTCCTTAACGTGGTGTGGGGGTTTGCGTGTCTCGGTGACCCTAAGAGCTATGCCAGCGGGAGTGTAAACTCCTGGCAGGGCTTCCCAAGCTGGACAGGTCGAAAGGTAGAGGCCAGACTAATATGGACCAACCTTGTGCTCACAGGGCAGGTCCTTGGGCCATGAGCTAAGGGTGAGGTAACCCTGACAGAAACCTCGAGTGCTGAAGACGTATGTGTTGGGCCGCACGGCGCACTCCAACAAACCACAACACTACGCATCAACTGCCATTATGACACTTGGAGACAGAATTGACAGTAATGGTGCTCGCCCTGTGAGGATCCACCAGGCAGGTGCAGCGCCGGGCTCCGCGCCTCAAAGGAGTCCACCCTCAGCTACTGGAGGTCCCTTCATCTCGTCTTGTGGAGCCAGGGGACGAGAAAGGAAAGCGACTGGCCGGAAAAACAGCAGAGCCAAGGACAACCCCACTATTAACATCATGCATTGGAATGCAGAGGGGGTATCCAATAAGAAGGTAGAATTAGAGCACTTCCTCTATGAAAACAGCATCAACATCTGCTGCATTCAGGAAACACACCTGCAAGAAGGGAAGCCCTTTAAGATCCGAGGGTACCAGGTGTTCAGGAGTGACAGACAAGGGAGGAAGAAAGGAGGAGTGATGACTCTGGTCAGGAACAACATAAATGCCAGTGAAACCAACAGATACATGGAAGAAGCAGAGTACATAGAAGTCAAGATAACGACCAATGACAGCAAGATGAACATCATCAACTACTACTGCCCCAACAACAAGATGCTGTCGCTTGACACAATCCAGGTCCCTGACAGTGGCTTCCTCATCGCTGGAGACTTTAACAGCCAGTCCCAGAGTTGGGGGTATAAAACACTAGACAGGCGAGGAGAAGACATTGAATCTTGGCAGGACGACAACCACCTGATCCTTGTCAACGACCCCACAGATCCGTCTACCTTCTACTCGCGCCGCTGGCACTCAACAACAACACCAGACCTGGCATTGTGCACGGATGACATCCACAAAACCATCTCAAGAAAAGTGGATGAACAGCTGGGTGGAAGCGACCATCGCCCAGTTCTCCTTACCATCAGTAGAGACTCAGCATCTGAGCATCCACAACACCCGAGATGGAACTACAAAAAGGCAAAGTGGGGACTGTTCAACATACGAACAAATGAGCTGACTAGAGCCATAGAAACAGAGGGGAGAAACATCAACAACGTGATAAAGGAGTTCAATGCTAGCATAATCCAGGCAGCCAAGGACAGCATCCCACGTGGAGTGAGGAAGGACTACATCCCATACTGGTCCGATGAGCTGCAGAAGACGCACGATGCACTCACAAGAATGAGAGAAGAGGCAGAGACGAACCCTAGCCAGGAGAACAACATCAAACTCCAAGAAAGCAAAGCAAAACATCTGAAGACAAAGCTAGAGTGCAAGAGAAGAGGCTGGAGAGAAAAGACGGCAGGGCTGAATATGGAAAAAGACACAACAAAGCTCTGGAAACTTACAAGAGCACTGAATGAAGAGGGCAACAAGGGACAGAAGATCACCCTGGAGGAGGAAGGAAGAACACTCACTGGAAAAGCCGCTGCCAATGCTTTCGCCCAAGCATATCGGGTAGAAAGCGACACCACCATACCCCTGCCTCTACAAAAGGAAGTCAGAACAGAAATTAGAGAAAGAACAGAAAGAAACGTGCAGGATGCCATGCAACAAGACATCACCATGGCCGAGCTGAAGAATGCCATCAAGAAGCTCAAAAAGAAGAATTCTCCAGGTCCAGACAACATTACGAATGAGATGTTGCAACACATAGGCAACTCGGCCCTCCAGAAACTACTGGGCATCTTCAACCTCAGCTGGAGACAGGGACAGGTACCTCAGTGCTGGAAGGAAGCCAGGATGATCCCAGTTTTAAAGAAAGGGAAAAACAAGACCAAAACCCTGAGCTACCGACCCATCAGACAAGCTGCGTATGCAAAACCATGGAGCGCATTGTCAACCAGCGCCTGCAGCTGTACCTGGAATCAGAAAGCATCATCGTCCCAGAACAAGCCGGCTTCCGACAGCACAGAAGTACGGAGGACCAGACAACACACCTTAGCCAGGTCATAGAGGATGCTTACCAGGCCCAGAAGGTCACCCTGGCCACCTTCATTGATCTGCAGAAGGCCTTCGACAAGGTCTGGAAAGATGGACTCCTTGTGAAGCTCCTACGTTCCGGCGTCAAAGGCAACATGTACCAGTGGACCAAGTCGTACCTGCACAACCGAAAGGCCAGAGTGCTGGTGGACGGTCACTGTGGCCGAAAGGTGCTACTACGCCAAGGAGTTCCACAGGGAGGAGTACTCTCCCCCACGCTATTCATACTCTTCATTAACGACCTGGTACCAGAGTTGCCCAAAGGAGTCCAAGCGGCACTGTATGCTGATGACCTTGTTCTCTGGTGCTCGGAAGAGTATGCAACCACAGCAACCTACAGGATGCAACTTGCCCTAGGAAAGGTTGCAGCGTGGGCGGAAGACTGGTGTGTGACCATCAACAGGGAGAAGACCACTGCCACTCTCTTCACACTTTCTGCCAAAGCGACACCTGGCAAACTGACCTTGGGGGACACACCCCTGAAATTTGAAGACCAGCAAACATACCTGGGGGTCACCTATGACAAGCGCATGACCTGGAAACAACACATCATGAATGCAGAGGGAAAGGCCAGGAGAAAACTAAACATCATGCGGAAGCTGGCAGGATCACACTGGGGTGCAAACGAGAAGATCTACCAGGGGACTGTACGACCGCACCTCGAGTACGGATCAAGCTCTTGGGCAACAGCAGCCAAGACACACCAGCAGGCCCTAGACAAAGTACAGAACCAAGCGCTGAGAATCATCACGGGCGCAATGAAATCAACACCCATACAGAAGATAACAGGTGACTGGCATTCCTCCACTGAGCAAAAGGCGAGACTGCAAAACAATGGTACAAGCCACCAAGTACCAGTGCACTCATGACCATCCAATGAGTGACAGACTCAAGAAGATGTCCTTAGGCAGGCTGAAAAGATCGAGCTTCGCTCTGGAGGCAAGGGCTTTGCAGAAGAAACATCAGACAGAGATGCCAGAGCTAGTGGAGCCACCATCTTTCTCCCTTGACGCCCCTCCCTGGGAAGACAGACAAGGAAACCTGGACATACAGACCAGTGTCCCCTACCTCACAACAAAGGACGAGCAGAGCAATGCGACGAAAAAAGCCCTGACTCTTGCCATGCTTGAAGAAAGGTACCCCCAAGAAGCATGGATAAGGGTGTATACTGATGGGTCAGCCACAGAGGCCGTCAAAAATGGAGGAGCAGGGGTGTATGTCCAGTACCCCAGTGGAGAGAGGCAAGCAGAGGCTATACCAACAGGCCTCCACTGTACAAACTACAGAGCTGAGGTACAAGCACTGATCCATGCAGCATACACCATCAACGACAGAGTCAACCATGACAACCAGGTGGTCTTCCTGACTGACGCTCTGTCAGTACTACAAGCAATGACCAGTAGCAAACTGCCTCAGCTGGAACACGCTCTACACAACATCAAGAGCCTGAGGACAGTACTGCAATGGATCCCCTCCCACTGTGGTGTACAAGGAAACGAAGAGGCGGACAGAAGATGAGCAAGAGAAGAACCCTGTGAGCCTGACAGAGATGAAGACCATCATTAAGTCTCTGCACAGGACGCCCCAGCCACAGGACAGCTACCACCTGCTATCCAGACCACAGCAGGTGGTCATCTTCCGCCTGAGAACGGGACACAACAGACTTAACCAGCATCTCCACGGGAAGCTGCATGTTGTGCCCTCCCCCATGTGTTCTTGTGGAGAAGCAGAGCAGGACACGGCCCACATCCTACGAGACTGCAGGAGCCACCAGGTGCTGAGAGAGGAAATCTGGCCATTGCCGGAGTCCCTGCACAACAAGCTGTACGGGCCAGTGGCTGCGCTGCAGAGGACCACTAATTATATCTCAAGATCTGGACTCCAAGTGTGATCGGCGATCGAAAAGAAGAAGAAGAAGACCCCCAAAATCTTAAAAAGTTCAGGTCTTAAAAAGGAAGGAGTAGCAAAATGGGGCTAAATCTACACAGGTTATGAACAGAACATTTGAAAAAGTAAGGTCTTTAAAGGTGGTCGTCTACATTTTTGCTTTTTTTCAATAATCTTATGGTTAGATTTCGCTAAAAAGTTATGTCAGATGATGAATGAACCATGGGGAAAAAAGTTATAGAAAAAAAATATATGTAAAAAAAGATTTTATTTTTGGGTAGCGTGACTCACGCTTCCAATATTTTGTTTTCTGTTTGCTGAGAACATGTGCTTTGCCTAAAAATACTGACCAATCAAATTCATGTCACTATGCTTAAAGCCACGCCCAATCAAGTGCAGCAACAGTTCGACACTGGAGCGCTGTCCACGCTATTTTTTAAACGCACGAAATGCACGGGATTTGAGAGGAGTTTTGCGCTTGGCATTTTCCAAATAAGGATATCCTACTATGAGTACTACGCTGGAATACTACAATGAATTTTCAAACGACTACACTGGCTTCGTCTTTCCTGATCGAAAGGGGGTGTATTGTTGATATTTGTAGATAATAGACTCTGCATTTTAATGGTCAAATGGCGATTTCGGTATAAAAATGTAGACAAGGACCTTTAAAAGGAGGAAGTCTGAAATGGGAGGGTCTTATAGTACTGTAGTACAATATCAACAGTAAAATAACAGTACATGTACACCTGTCACAAAACAAGGTGCACATAAAGCAGAAGCTCATCAGATAACAGTACACCTGCACTGAGAAATTGTCATGCACAAAAACATTTCTGCCTTTCTGCACTAAGTTACTGTGTGAAGAACTCATTCAAAGCCTAGACTAGCACAAAAAGAAATATAACAGTGAGATCAAACTGACTAAATGGTACAACAAAGAGACACATGTCAACTTACTGTGAGAATAGAAGTTGTCAGGCAGAGTTTCTTGATGCGGGGAACTAAGGAGTTCTTCAGTGTGGGATAATCGATCAGATCAGCAAATGTTGGAATGATGCTCAGGCACAGCTCCTGAAAACATCAACAATTTCTTATTTTTTTATTTGGCAACTGAATTAATTCAGAATAGCTTTAAACTCCTCTAAGATTAACCCAATACAAAGACAAAGAATTAGTTCCATCAGAAGAAAAAATGGCTATCATAGATAAAGGCAAAACCATCTTTCTCTTTCAGACAAGTGTCTACCATCTCTTTCAAGGTAAACCTTACAAGCGGCCCATGGGCCACAGTGGTTTAACACGACATGCTCATGAGCCAATGAATATATCAGCCAATGAATTTATCACATCGAAGGCACGGGTAAATATGCTACATTTATTGTTGCTCTCTAAACAGCCAGCCAGGTTAATCAGGTGATGCAAAGCTACATTACCTCATCTCCATATCGGAAAGCAAAACTGAAATACTAGGCTGGCTCTCGTTACTCAAAATGGTGCAATGGGTCAGGACATATATCTCTTGTGCTTTCTGTAACTAGTTTTCATTGTTTTCTTGTCACAGATATTATCCATTTTGCCCTGACATAACCTATAGCAATTCACATGGGAGAGGGAGAGGGGGGGGGAGCCAAGTAATCAAATTCTCTTCTTAATTCTCTTTCTGTACCATTTCTCAACCCTTCAATTTCTTGTATGTCTTTGTCCGAGAATCCAACACCTGATCAGGTCTGGGAATGAGTAAAAGTGGTTTGGGCGTACTGATGGGCAAATTTTGAGTTTTAAGCATTTTTAAGGGCACACAGAGGCTCTTTTCTTACACAATTAGAAAAGGACTTTGTGGTATTTACAACGAAAAGTGTATCATTGCCAGGCCTGCTGATGCACGAAAAACCAGAGCGATCAAATGTTAAAGACATGGCTCCCTTTGTGATAACATATCAGATCAGATCAATGTATCTGACGTTTTATTCAACTGACCTGTATCTGCGGACTGTCAGCTTCCAAAGAGCGGAAGATCATAGGAAGCACATGGTTCTGAATGTCAGACTTTGGCGTTTTTCTCAGCAGCAAGTTCATGTTTTGGAGAAAAAGTAGCACCACCTGTACACAGAGATACAACAAACATAAAAGCAAGATTCATAGTGGAGATCCTCCCCAATACAATCAAACAAAGAAGAAGAAACAAATGAATGAAAACGTGCAATTTATATTTCCGTAAAATACAACATTCTTTGAAGATTAAATGGGGACTACTCAAGTAACAGGAGGTAGTTATCTTTTTCTGGGTGCTTGCTTGCTTGCTTGATTAATAAGATAGCTATGAAGAAGTTCTGAGTATAGAAAACGAATCAATGTCCAGAAGTATATTTGCGTCAGTGAACCATGTCACAAAGTGAAACATACGGAAAAACACAAGCATAGACACACAGTCAATTCAGGTAACACAGTCACCAAAACATACACACATTTTACACTCGAAGCATTCCCATGTGCACCTCATGTTCATCATTCTGGTAGCCTGGAAGTGTTGGAAACAAGGTTTAACTGCGAGTGAAACTGTTGAAAAACAGGATCATTCAAAATTAATTACCTGAACAGGTTCCTTTAATTTGAAGAGGGGTATCATATGGGGAAGAATACGAGTTCTGTATTCAGTGTCTGTTGCCTCTTCTGCTACCAAGAGGATGCTAGGAAGGAGGAACGGCACCATGTCTGAATTCATCGCCTCTTTGAACAGAGATGGCAGTATGCGTTGCAAACTGACACGCTGAAAAAACAGAAGATTTGGTCAGACAGCTTTCTAACCATAATTTTTTTTACTGTTGGCATTCTAGCAATATTCAATGTTCAAGAACAAAGATGTTGCTAAGATTTATTTTCTTCCACAAATTTGCTGAAATTACCATGAAAGTTGCTAATTTCAACAGTTTTTAGCAGCAAAAAATAAAAAAATAAAAAAGTTTGGCAACTCTGCCAAAATGACGTCAATAAGTTCTCTTGACTGCTCACAAAACAAAATCCCTGCACAAGTTGAATCACTGAATCTAACACAGTTCATGTTGTGAGAAAACTCACAGGTGACAAATAACATAAAACCTCAGATTGACTGATTCTGACCGGAAGCACAACATGCAATCATCGATCATCTCTGATTTCCCTGACTATTACAGTTCCATTATAAGAACAGAACTGCAATGCATCCACTACAACTACCTATGTTCATGAGGCTCATACCTTTGGGAGTTTTGCAATGATTTTAGGTAAGCCCTTAAAGAAGTTGGACTTTTCAATGTTCTGTCGCTGGAAAAGGGTGTCAAGATACTGCAATGTGACGCAGCCAACATCCCCAAAGAAGGGAACCTGAAACGGAATGAAACATCCAGTGTTGTTAAAATAAGCCTCGCATAGCATAAGGAAGCAAAACAACTTCGGCACTGAAAATGGAAGAAAGAATAACACAGGAGATAGCAGTATGTAAGGCTTCTTTTTAAGCCTACTGTCTATATGATACTTACCGAGACAGTACTATTCTTGCACATTATCTATTATAGGCCGAAAAAATTGGACAAAACGCTGAGTGGGTACAATTATCTCCCATAACCATGCGCCACCGTGGATCCCAAGCACTGTCCGAGTGCTTCCCCCTTACAGGATGTAGGTGGCGCGTCCTCTTTCTTTATGAGCTGCAGACCCTCAAAAAGCCCATAACATATCAAGAGGGGAGGCGGGAGGGAAACTCTAATAGTACTGTCTCGGTAAGTATCATATAGACAGTAGGCTTAAAAAGAAGCCTTACAGTCAATATAACACTTACCTCGACAGTACTATTCTTGCACAGAATACCAGAGTGGTGTGAGGGTGATATGTAGAGTATTAAACTCCTTAATCAAAATCACTTAAATCCAAGGATTAAGATACCCAGGCAATTTTCGAACAGTACTACCGTAAAAGAAAATATACCCAAGAAACATACCTTAGACTGACGTGACCATGCTGGCAACCACTGCTGTGTGGTGAACTCAATGTCAAAGTCCAGGCCACTCAAAGCTTGAATACCACTGAGTCTACGGCAAGTGGCTAAAGCGATGAGGAACAATTAGTCTTAAAAATCAGCAACTTGATACTGATGCCTGCCAGGGGTTCAAACTCATTGCTACGCAGGAGTTTGAGGACCAGAAAGACATCCCCCTTGGGAAATGAAACCCGAGGTTTAGACACCGCTGCATTGCTAATACCCGAAAGGACATTAGCGATGAGGGAGGACCTGATCAAGTGTTCAGGTCTGCGACCAGTAGCGGCCGCAATCGTGGAAGCGATGGCAGATCTGTATCCAAGAAGAGTCTTAGAAGAAAGACTCTTCTTTTGATACACTTCCACCAGGAAGTTGGCCAAGTCCTGTGTTGAGGGATAAAGCGGCTTTATCCCCTTGGACAAGGCGAAGGTGGCCCAAGCTCTCCAGCGTAAGTCGTAGAGCTGATTAGTTGATCGCCTCTTAGCGTTCAAGGAAAACTCTACTGAACTCTTGTGCAATCCTAGTGCAAGCAGTTTGGAGCGCACAAGAGCCATGCGGTCAAGCACAGACTCTCTGGACGTGGTTGAGGGAGGCATGATCGAGGCTGGAGCAGACCTCCCCCGTCCAGATCCAGAGGTAGAGGGTCTACGTGGGTGAGACCGCGAAGATCTGGAAACCACAGAGCTGTTGGCCAGTAAGGCGCGACCAAAATCAGTCTTGGTCGTTCCTGCAGATATTTTGCCAGCACCCTCGGAATCAGAGATGTCGGGGGATAGGCGTAAGCATCGAGGAGCCTCCACAAGAGAGTGAATGCGTCCAAGTGGAACGCATTCATGTCTCGAAAGGGGCTGACGTACCTGGGAAGCCGAGCGCTGAATCGAGTTGCGAACCGATCGATCAGAGGACGGTCCCACCTTGCCCACAGACGCTGTAGAACGTTGTGGGCGATGGTCCATTCTGTGGAGAGAACCTGATCGCCCCGACTGAGAATGTCGACCAGGGCGTTCAGTTTCCCCGGAACGAACTGGACTGACATCCGGACCTGATTGGTCTGGCACCAGAGCAGAATCTCCTCCGCCAACAGGTAGAGGGACCGAGAATTGGTGCCCCCCTGGTGGCGAAGGTAAGCTAAGCATGTGGTGTTGTTGTCCCCGTTGAAAATCAGAGGGGCCAAGGACAGGCCGAATGGGAGGGCCCGAAACTCGAACACTGTGCCCTCCCAAACGAACCGGAGCAGATGTCGGTACCCCGGGGCCACCAGGATGTGGAAGTAAGCATCCTGGAGGTCCCAGACATGGCCCAATCGTTTGGCCGGATGGCCAATCGGACCGACGAAGGGGTTTCCATCTTGAACTTGCACCTGTGAAGGTACAAGTTCAAGGTGGAGAGGTCCAACACCGGCCTGAACCGGCCGTCCTTTTTGGGGACGGTGAACAGGCGGGAGCAGAACCCCGGAGAAGGCTGAGAAAGGGGGTAGACCGCCTTCTTCTCGACCAACGAGTTCACCTCGTCCTGAAGAGCCTGCCATCTGGCAGGGTCTCGAGGAGGGGGGAACGTCCAGGGTAGAGCGGACAATGGAGGTTGTGACGACAGCGGTAGAGAAAACCCCGACCACACCACCCTCAAGAAAAACTGGTTGCAGACCAGTCTGCCCCACATGCCGCGGGCCCGAAAAAGGGAACCGACGGACGAAAGAGGGGCAACTTGAGGGGGCGTCAACGTAGGGCCGGGACTCACTGAAAATTCTGCTGGCGGGCAGGCGCAGGCTTGCGACCACCCCCCCTGGTGGTGCTGCTTCCCCTTACCTGTCTGAGCACCCTTCGTCTTGCTTGGGAACGCAACAGGCGCCTAAGAGGAGGAAGAAGGAGGCAGTGAAACTGGCTTCTTCTTCTTCTGAGGCTGGGAGCTGGAGGTGACTGTAGCACTTCTCTTACTCCCCGCCGCCGTCGCCGAAGCAGCGAGGCCAACCATCAGAGAATCAGTGTTCCTCTGGCGTGTGGACTCCACCACAGAACGAACAGTGTCCGGATGAAAGAGGGAAGAAGGCTGAGAAAACGTGTTCCTCAGACTCTTCCTCATATCCGGAGGCACTATAGAAGTAGGCAGAAAATGATCACGGAACAGGGCCAATAAAGTGGACCCGTGTTCCAATGGCCAATTCTGCCGCAGACGACACGCACGATCGCACGGCATGCAAAGCCCGATCCACTCGAACCGTGTCAAGGACCCGAGTGGAATCGGACTCTGCCCGATCGGGAGGGTCCAACAGTGTGGACAGCGTGCTCATCCATGTCAAGGCCTGTGATTGGGCCTCGACTGTGGAAGAAACGGTGGCCTCAAGATTGTGGAACGAAGCAGAGCTCAGTTCCACCTTCTTGACCGAAGGCACCTCCCCAACGAACACATCACCGTCAGCCCCACCCTAAACACTCGAAGTCTGGAAAGGGAGAGTTCGAGAGTCAAAGGGAAAAGGGAGGGACGAAACAGATTGGACACGAGGAAACAGTGGAGGAGCGCCTCCCGAAGGAAAGCATGGCACTGAACCCGAGTCCTCCGGAGGAACATAGGTCGCGTTTGCACGTGAATCTGTACTCCTCAGGCGATGTGCTGCCGCTTCCACCGTGGCACTAAGACTAGGGTGGAACGTGAATTGCCGGCGGACGGATCGTTCATAAAACGAGCCGCCGGCAGACGCGGCGTGAGCCTCCCGCGCCCGGGCCGAAGCGGACTCAAAGGACGAGAGGGCGTCTCAGGGAAGGACGTCCTGAAACTGTTCAAACGTCCTTCTAGCTGTGCGAGGACGAGCCTCCTGCCTCTCGTCCTCAGACCCCGGGTCCAGGTCCTGTGTGTCAACACTAGACGACAGACGCTTAAGAGAGGCATCCGTGACGTCAAGACGCCGCGTGATGTCTGTCATGTACTGTTGGAAAGTACGAAGCATAGCTTCGGAAGTTCCATCAGAAACCGGCAAGGGTAGAGGATCAGTGTTAACCTCAGGGCGACCCTGATCCTCCTCCCTATCGTCCTCCGACTCACTCTCCTCTTCACTTCCCGACAACTCCTCAAAAGCAGGAGTGTAGGGAGCTTGAGGGGGAAGAGCCGAAAGCGATGAAGCAGGCTGTGAAGAAACGCCCACAGAAGCAAGAGGCCGCGAAGACCCCTGCCCCAAAAACGAAACGTCTCCAGCAGCCGAAGGGGGAGAAAAACAACAACCCTGCGACTGTTGGGTCAGCCCAGCCAACGAACCCCCGCCATTTATAGACTGAACAGGAACCCATCGGGTCTGATCAGAAAAGAAATGGTCCGGTCCGGTCCGGTCGGGGGTGCCGATCCGGTCCGGTAGGGTGGTCCGGTGTTCCGGTCCGGTGCCGGACCATCCGGAGGTCCCGTTCGGCACCGAACCATCGTACCCACAGAAGTGTTCGGGTGGTTAGGTCCGGACGTGGACATACCGTACCATCCGGACCCGTGGTCCGGTATGGTCCGGTTCGGTGCCAGACCATCCAGACCAACAGAAGTGGTCGGGTGGTCCGGCACCGGGCCATCCGGACCCGTAGGTCCGGACCCGTAGGTCCGGACCCGTAGGTCCGGTACCATCCGGAGGTCCTGTTCGGCACCGAACCATCCGTACGCACAGAAGTGTTCGGGTGGCTCGGTCCGGGCGTGGACGTACCGTACCATCCGGACCCGTAGGTCTGGTTCGGTGCCAGACCATCCGGACCAACAGAGGTGGTCGGGTGGTCCGGACCGGTCCGGTAGGGTGGTCCGGTGTTCCGGTCCGGTGTTCCGGTCCGGTCCCGTACCATCCGGAGGTCCCGTTCGGCACCGAACCATCCGTACCCACAGAAGTGTTCGGGTGGTTCGGTCCGGACGTGGACACACCGTACCATCCGGACCCGTAAGTCCGGTGGTCCGGTATGGTCCGGTGCCAGACCATCCGGACCAACAGAGTTGGTCGGGTGGTCCGGTCCGGACCGGACCACCGGTCCAGTACCGGACCATCCGGACCCGTAGGTCCGGTCCGGTCCCGTACCATCCGGAGGTCCCGTTCGGCACCGAACCACCCGTACCCACAGAAGTGTTCGGGTGGCTCGGTCCGGACGTGGACATACCGTACCATCCGGACCCGTAGGTCCGGTTCGGTGCCAGACCATCCGGACCAACAGAGGTGGTCGGGTGGTACGGACCGATCCGATAGGGTGGTCCGGTGTTCCGGTCCTGTGGTCCGGTCCCGTACCATCCGGAGGTCCCGTACGGCACCGAACCATCCGTACCCACAGAAGTGTTCGGGTGGTTCGGTCCGGACGTGGACCTACCGTACCATCCGGACCCGTAGGTCCGGTGGTCCGGTATGGTCCGGTTCGGTGACAGACCATCCGGACCAACAGAGGTGGTCGGGTGGTCCGGTTCGGACCGGACCACTGGTCCGGTACCGGACCATCCGAACCCGTAGGTTCGGTCCGGTCCCGTAGCATCCGGAGGTCCCGTTCGGTACCGAACCATCCGTACCCACAAAAGTGTTCGGGTGGCTCGGTCGGACGTGGACATACCGTACCATCCGGACCCGTAGGTCCGGCATGGTCCGGTTCGGTGCCAGACCACCCGGACCAACAGAGGTGGTCGAGTGGTCCGGCCCCGACCGGACCACTGGTCCGGTACCGTACCATCCGGACCCGTAGGTCCGGTGGTCCGGTGTGTTCCGGTTCGGTGCCAGACCACCCAGACCAACAGAGGTGGTCGGGTGGTCCGGTCCCGACCGAACCACTGGTCCCGTACCGTACCATCCGGACCCGTAGGTCCGGGGGTCCGGCAAGGGCCAGAGGTACTGTCCCGCACCGGACCCTAAGGTCCGGTACGGTCCCGTACCATGGGTCCCGTCCGGACCAAACCCGGAGGTCAAGTCCAGTCGGGACCCGTGGGTCCGGTTCGATCCCGACCCGTAAGCCTGGAACGTTCCGGACCCTTGGTCCGGACCATCCGTCACCCGAACACCAGACGCTAAGGAATGGCGTGGGGTCAAGACGGTCCGGTCGGAGGTGTCGGTCTGAGCAACAGAAACAATGTTCCCGTCGCCCTGACCATTCGACAGAAGTACCACGTTCTGTCGAACACCTCCACGTCCAGTAACTAGTCGGCCGGAGCGTCTTATCAAGAGGGACAGCCACCAGTCACACGGACGTCAGAGGGAACCGTAGTAGCAGTGGTCGTAGGCACGAAGCCTGAAACCCCTGCCCCCACAGGACCGCCCTGAACGGGGTCAATTCGCATCCCAACCCCAGCGGGGAGGGAATTCAGAGACCCCGTCATCTCCTCCGATCTCCCCCCCCAGAAGGCCGAAACTACTGTCGAAACAGCAGCAGACGACCCAGCGAGGGAGTTCAGAGGAGGACCCGTGTCCCTCCTGGCTTCCACAGCGGTGGAAACCGAGGAGGGCACAGGAGAGGCACCGGAAAAGGAAGATTTTAATGCCAACTGCACCCGGTGTTCCCAGGCGGTCACCCATCCAAGTACTAACCGGGCCCGACGTTGCTTAACTTCGGTGGTCGGACGAGAACCGGTGTTTACAACGTGGTATGGCCGTTGGCTGTCAAAACCTGAGTCTCTCCAGTAGCCCCTAGATCGGATTCACCAACCCCCAAAGAGAGTTGGGAATCGACCTGCCCCCGGATTCGAGCCAGGGAGGAGAAGGAAACCTTCCCCCCAGGCTTGAAACCGGGAGGAGCTGAAGCCTGAGACTGAGGGCCGGACAACGGCGTCGAAGGGGGGGAAGCTTGTTCCACTGAAGGAGAAGGAGAAAGAAGCTTTTTCTTTCCCCTCGACCTTCCCCGAACCTTCGACGGCGCAGCCCCGCCCGAAGTCCCAGGCTCAAGCCCAGCCTGTTTGAGCAAGCTCGCATTGAGCTTGCTCAAACAGGCTTTCTCCGCCCTCCCTCGCCGCAAACGCAAAGCGTTTGGGGAGGGAGAGTCGGAGCGCCGAAAGATCCCCTTCTCCGTGCGTAAAACATGACGCTGGGCGCCCGGAGAAGGGTTGCCCCCGGCAGACTCTGGTTCCGTAGAACCAGAGCCCAAAACAGGACGAGACATCCTACCTCGCCCTGTACGTACCCTTAAAGACCGAGAATTAACAAAATTCAAAGAAAATTTAGGTCAATACTCAAGTGAATGCGGCGAAACGAGAAGCAGACGACCGGTCACCACGAAGTAGGACGGGAGGCACGCCGAGTCCGCCACACAAAAACGGAGGCACAAGTTGAAGGAAACACAACGTAGCCTCAAGCCAGAAGTGGAATAACACACAATAATCCAACAGGTGATAGTCCACACAGAAAAGAAGCCTCTTAGTCCAAAATAATCCGGGAGCGTAGCAGAAACACAGCCGGTCTGACACGCGCGAAAAAAGAAAGAGGACGCGCCACCTACATCCTGTAAGGGGGAAGCACTCGGACAGTGCTTGGGATCCACGGTGGCGCATGGTTATGGGAGATAATTGTACCCACTCAGCGTTTTGTCCAATTTTTTCGGCCTATAATAGATAATGTGCAAGAATAGTACTGTCGAGGTAAGTGTTATATTGACATGCTTGGTCTATATATCGTCCAATCAACTTTTATTAACCCTCTGACGACCAATACACAACAATTAAACAGCATATCCTGTCTCATAAAATAACGTGAAAATGTATGGTTCTATAATTGGATAAATATGAAGAAAAAATCATTCACAGCTTTTACTGATGGAATGCCTTTTATTTTATGCACAAAAACTATCACATGGCTTTGGTTCTTGTATGTAAGTGGTGCACCTTCCCCAAAACCTACCACAGTCAAACCTGTTTATAACGACCCCCCAAGGGACAGGCTAAAAGTGGTTGTTACAGACAGGTGGTTGCTATGAAAAGGTGAATTATACAGGAAAAAAGTTTTTCCAGCATTCTTTGGGCTGGTTGTTCTGGGCAGGCGGTCATTATTGAGAGGTGGTCGCTAACGCAGGTTCAACTGTACCAGCATTACCTTTCATCCTCTGCATCTTAGTTGGTGGTATTAAATCACGGGATAAGACCATTTTCGTTATTAACTCTTCATGTCCTGTACCGCACGATTCCGCACGTCCGCCGTAGTCCTGTACCGCAAGACTTTGTTACTATACTTAGGAATGACCTCACAGGACGGAAGCGCTCTTCTGTGCTTGAAAATCACATTCAGGTCACTTCCTTTGTAAACAAGCACATGGCTGCTCCGCGGTTTGTTCGTTTGGTGAACGTTTTGGTGGTTTGCAACGGATTTTTATCGAGGTTTTTTTCACGGAGATTTTGAGACCATCTTTAGTGATGCCGATACAGTCAGTAAAGACCAATTTCGGGATATTATCGACGAATTAGTAGCAGAACAAGTGCTGGGACTTATAGCAGACAATCACGTGACATTGAAATGTAAGCTTTGAGTGTTTTTTTGGGAATAATACTGGCAATTTTTTGGCCGGTGTCATTTTTGTCAAGTGACACGGACGAGATTCAAAATTATGCAGCATAATTAACAACAAAAACGGAATAAACTGGTACAGGCACATAGAGTAAGCTTTTCCCAATCAAACTGTGAAATTTACATGCAATCTATTCATAAAACAGTTCAGGAGAGGTTAAAACACACAGATACCCAGTTTCTGGTCCTTCTCATCAAATCCTTACGGGACTGAGGCTTAACAATAGGGAAATGTGTTCAGGACATGAAGAGTTAAGTTCCAGAAAACTTGTGTTAGTGTTATCAGGATTCAACTCTACTTCAACGCAAAATGATGAAGGGAGAAGTACGTCAGTACCTTTGAGAGTTGGGGGGCATCCGGTCTGACTGTGGGCTCGGTGTTCAGCATTAGTTTGACGTTTTCCCTCAGCTCCTCAGGCACTGCTCCTAGCAGACTGACTCGAAGCTGACGCAACTGGGAGAAAAAAAGTTTGCTATAGCTTCTGATCAATTTTGAAATGAATCAAAGAAATGCAAATCGCTAAAACAGACCTGGCTTGAACCTCATGAAGAAAATTGTCACAGTTTCTGATCAATTTTGAAATGAATCAAAGCATTGCAAATCGCTAAAACAGAACTGGCTTGAACATCATGAGGAATACTGTCCTTTCTTTCAATACTGTGACTGTAAGTGTTCATGTGGTAAGCTAATTTGTTATGCTCCTTGCTTGCATTCATGATTTCACGACATTGTAAATTCCAATCAATGAATAAACCCCTGCTTATACCAATCTGCCACAGTCATAAGGCGCAATACAAGAAGGTACAATCATATCATGTCTCGCGCAAAGTCGTCAGGTAAGAGACATGATTTTCCGGAGGTATTCTCAAGAAACCCTTTCATTTACAGGCCTTACCTCTTCTGCATTTTGTCTGAACGCTGACAGCTCTCCACGGCATTGAAAGAGTGGCTTGCCCTTGGCAAAAACGGTGTAGATGAGAATCCCCAGGGAGAACATGTCGCTGGCAGGGCTACTCATCATGGTCAGCACATACTCTGGTGCCATGAAATCTAGGTTGGGTTGGGTCACTGGTGCCCTATTTGTGCGCCACTCTTGGAATGGGTAAGACGGCTGTGAAAACAAACAGACCCAGATACATTGTTAACTGGAATACTTGATGCATAAAAAACTAAACTCTCCTTCAAAATATTTACTGAATCCATGTTATACAAGCTGATGAAAATCCAGTACACAGTCAACTGCTGTTAGCAGAGTGACTGGCGTATTCTATAAATGTACGTCTTTGCAACAAATGTTTGCGCATCCTTTTCCGGAATTGTCCTACCGTAGTTTTCATGTGTGCAGTATGCTCAACTAAGGACTAAAACTGATAACTTTACAGCATTCTAACCAAGTTGGAAATAACCATGTTATTTTGAACATCAAACCCTTAAAGCACCTACTCCTGAGAAAACTCACCTCTGAGGACTGTGGGTCTGAACTGCGCACACAGAATTCAAAGCCAGAGAGTTTCCAGCATCCAAGTTTGGTTAGAACGATGGCCTCAGGACAAATGTTGCGATGCATGATCTTTGCATCATTGTGCAGAAAGCCCAGCCCTTCAGTCAGCTAGATAAAGCAAAGAATAAGTCGTCATAAAGATAAGGCCAACAAAAAAAAATTGTCTGTTTCTGGTCACCCGACCGACCCTAAATTTCGGCGCCGACCCTAAACTTTTTTTTTCCGAACTCAAAAAATTTTCCCATTTGTCCAAGCTCAAGATGTAAGATGTCTCAAGTCTTCTTTTCTGTTTCATCATGGAAATATCAGACCAGGTAAACAAAGAAAAACATGTTATACTCTTTCAGTCTTTGTCACAGATTTGTAAATGTTTTGAGTGTCTTGTCTCTATGTATAGTGAATACAGTCTCTTTGCGCGATTTTTAAAGTTAGTTTTATTGGTCTACATTTGGGGGGAAAAAAAAAAAAAAAAAAAAAAAAAAAATCCCTACCTACCTACCCTATTTTTTTTAGCCATGTTACCAGAAACAGACAATTTTTTGTTGTTGGCCTAAGCAAAACTGTAAATAACATAATCAAAGAGAATACCTCTGACTGACATGGCGTTCGTCTCGAATCTGGCCACTTTGTGACAAAACAGCTAACTTCACAAATGCATTATACAGTCCTTTCTTGGATCAATGGAACACAAAACCTACAATGCTTGAGGAAAAAAGTGATTACTTTACGGTGACAGATAAGTTAGATCCATACATTGTTAAAGACCAATGTCTGCTGGTATACAAGCTTCCCAGATTTACAGCTGTTCGGTCGTGTCTGCACTATATATCTGGTGCCACTGACGCTGAGCAGTGTAGCTCTGTGGACTTCCACTATTACAAGCATTGTGCAGATTTAATGCAAAACTACGCTGCCGGATTAATCCAAAGATCCATTTCAAAACTCTCAACCATTTTCGTACCCTAGGCCCTACAGTCATAATTCTTAAGTTTTTTTTACCCTACCCAAGCGGTGTATGGCTGCCTAAACGGCGGAGTAAAAAGAGTCATAAGGAGCCAACGAGAAGAAGAAGAAGAAGAAAACAGTCATACACGTAAAAACTGTGGGAGTTTGAGCCCATGAATGAAAAAAGAAGTACCCTACTCCTCGCTCAAGCTCCTGTGGTTATACAATCAAACAGTCAGTTCTTTCCTATATCATTCACCTTTCCATAACGACCACCTGTCTGTAAGGACCTCTTTTGGTTGGCCCTTTGAAAGGTCGTTAAAAACAGGTTCTACTGTATTGTATCACCTGCAGAAGTCCATGCTTGATCTCCACATCGTAGAGCTGGTAGTCCTGTAGTTCTTTTGGTACAGACGTGATGGACTTAAGGTCTCCCAGCACATTGGAAAGACTGGCAAACACAGGTTCTGTGGCAAACGCCAATGCCTCTCTGTATGGAGAAAAAGCAGAATTGATTAAGTAATTCTCAGGTTAAAAAAGGAAGTCTGCATCATTTGTGCTAAATTGGTTAATTTGATGCAAACATTTTTCATCTTTTTTTTCTCTTTTTTTTTTACTTGAATACAAAATCCTTACAATGAAGAATTTTGTCGTGGGCCCCCATCATAACACAAAACATGACATTTCTTCACAATATCATACACCACGCAAAATGCTGGCAAACACTCATTTTGTAGCAAGGTACGACTTCCCCCATTTTAAGACCTTGCTTTTTCATATTGTCTGTTCATAACCTCTGTAAATGTACCCCCATTTTAAGACTCCCTCCTTTGTAAGACCTGATTTTCGTAGATTTGTTGAGGTCGTAAAAGGGGGGCTTCCATGTACTGTAGTGTGCACCCTCTTACCGTGACTCCTCCAGAGGCTGAATGACAGCCAGGATCTTGGGGTGTCGCAGTTTTGTCAGCTGCTGCACCCCCACCCGCAACATTTCCACAATGGCATCTCGATCCTGGCGTGAATACCGTTCAATGGACTTCTTCTCAAACAGGTAGACTGACGCTTCCTGCAGACGAGGAATCAAGCAGAACATCATCCTTTTGTTTCTGAGACATGGATTTTGTAACACCAACACATTTGGACTATGACTGCACAGATTAGGCAAAGAACAAAATTAATGTTTCCGATTTCCCGACCAACCCTATTTTTGATCTCCCGACCCTAAAACTTTCTTTGACCCAAACAAAAAAATTGAATAATAAAAAATGACAAAACTCAGTTTTGCAGACTTGACAAGAACACAACAGACACAGTTTGCACAATTTTCAGCCAATAAAAAGCCACCTGCGCATGTATAAATAAGGAACAAACTTCAATCCAAAAAAAAGTAACAGACCTACCGACCCTAATTTTGGTGGTTTTTTCATCGGAAACAAACTTTTTTTTCTTTTATGGCCATACAAGGAGTAATGATTTTGATTGTGCAATAAGCCAATGACCACACAATTCACAGAGATAAAAAAACAAAGGAAAAACAATAAGCTCTAAGTCTAAGGCTAACCGGACTTACAAAGTACAAGTACAACCTGACCCTACCACTACTGCTACAGTTGCACTGCTGATCTGTCGAGAAACTGTAGCATACACTGGCGCAGAAACAGATACCATTAACAAAATCTGCTCACCTCCTTGGTTGATTTTTTTGTGGCGGAAAAGACTTTCCAAAGTAGCCCCGGTCCAGCACTGGCCACCTGGTGGAAGATGTCAAAGTCTCTGGACAGGGGGTTGCCGGGTAACACGTTGGACACAGCACTCTTCAACTTGTTGAACATATCCATCGTGAACAGCAGTGCAGTCCTTTGCTTACTTCACTTTTAATTTCAATTAAAGACTTTTTGTTTTGATGGGTTATTTTGTTCTGCTTCTTTTTTTGTGAAAAGAAATCAGCAAGCGTTTGCTATGCTCATGTCTTAGATGCAGTTAGCACACAACATTAGGGCTGTCTTTTCATACACAGACTTCTTTGAGCTTTTTTCATTCTGATTTTTCAACTCTTATGCACTGTTTTATGTATGATGGATAACTGTGCATTAAATTTAAAACTGTACCGAAAAGATTTAATGTGTACATGCATACATTAACACTTTAACCAATCCCTCCATTTCATGCTTATGGTTGTATCTGATGCATCATCACTGAATAAATAAGTGTGCCAGCTGTGTATGTCAGCATGTGTCAGTAGAGAGTGATCATCTCGAGTCCAAGGCCCACAACTGCTAGTTACTTGTCCATTTGTTACATTAACGTCACTGCAAACTGTTGTTGTAGTTCACAAACGAGCCACAAGGTGTTCACGCAATGACGCTACGACTTCTGACTTAGGGAAAAAAGAAAGGGAAAAATTAAATATATATATTATAAGTAAACCATTACATGGAAACAAACAATCAAACTAAAGGAAAGAAAAGAAAACAAGACAGATCCAAGTACCTACATAATCACCCAGTATTTAAATTCTGAATTTTTATGAACTGTTCTTTCACACATCCCCTTCCTTTTCTTTTCAACAGTGTTCCTCGATATGTGCACGCATTTACAATTAGGTAGGGGCTACTGTTACGCCTTTTTCAAGTCGTAATTCGACTCAGAAATTCTATAGCTCACTGCAGGCTTCGGTTACCCATTTTCCATGAGTCGTAGAGTCACTCGGCCAGACTTTGATTACGGCACGGCGTGATCCTACCCGGACATTCTCTAGTTACGACATGACGCCATTTTACTGTCGTAACACGCTCACTAGAGGCTTCGGTTACACCTTTTCCACGTCGTAGAGTCAGTCGGCCACACTTTGATTACGGCGCGGCATGATACCACATATCACTACAGGGACATGCGGCAGTTACGGCATGACGCCATTTTACTGTCGTAGCCTACTGTAACCCGTGACCATTTTGAAGGGTAGGCCACTCACCTGCACGTTATCATTTGTATAACGATTTGTGCAATAATGCATCCTTTGAACACTTCGATGCCAAGTGATAAAAATATCTGTATTCTAGCAAAGAAACTGCTCCTGCAAAGGGTATAGTACCTAGTAAACGTCCACCCCTAACTTTTGGGCAAAATTGGTGCATGGGGGTGGGGGTATAGGGGAAGGGCTCCTAATATGGACCACTTTTTGTTTCATGCTGATAACTAGCTTGTTTTTTTGCGAAGACGTTTCATTTTGTGTTTGGTAGTCCTTGTGTCTTAGGTTAAGCGTTAGGCCTAACTCCAATGCTTCGTTGAAAGTCTTTCTGGGGGATCGTTTGCGCTGCACCTGCAGGGTTCGCGACGACCGAACGTACAGCTGGACGAAAGCGTTTGTTTCAAAGTCCGAGATAACTTTTTGCAACCTGTCGAAGGACTTGAACGTACTTCCTACTGTCAAAACTGCTTCGCTGTGAAGTCCGCTATCCATGACTAAAGTAAACCAGCCTGCATACGGGTATAAACGCACAACCACTACTAATGAACTGTTGAACACGTCTGTCCTCACTCGACCCACGCTTTAAAATGGCTGCCCAAAACGGATCAAACCGGAAGTAGAGCGCGGCCCTGGCGGGGAAATGCTTTGTGGCGTAATCAAAGCAAAGAAGGGAAAAGTTACGGGCGGCGTAAGTGTAGCCACTACGTACAAATTAATACTATGTATCGTCACAATTTCACAAGGTTGGCACCAGAGGTTGACTGTTGACACTGACAGCAGACATTTGTTGACTTTTGCTGAAACAGTCAACAAAGAAAACCCATTCTTGCAATGCGAGTTTTCAGATAACATCACAGTTATCTACATTCCCCCCTGCAGTCTATCATACTTTCAATTTCATACGTTTGCACTTCAGTTACTCATGATGACTTCATGATGTGACAAATGACACTACACTACCTGCAACGTCTGCTGTGAGGTAAAAGAACCGCTACACACCTTTCCTGTATCACAAGTCTGAACATCATTTCATTTGTAACGTCAACAGCACGTCTCCGAATACCTACCACTATGAATTCACGCGAAACAAGGACAAATGTCCCAAAATTCGACGTTTGGATGTGGCACAGGGCTTGTAACTCTTCCACTACCGGAAATGCAATTCTGCTACATACTCTCAAGTAAAATACATTTTGCAATTTTGAAACAAATTAATTGAATACTGAGCTTAACAACTATTTTATGTTATATTTATGCTATGTTTTAAAACAATTTATGTTCTTTTGTAAAATTGAGCATTCTTAATACAAGATAAACCGATATGCATGCTTTTATTGAAATGATAAGTTTTGTAGTAGAGATTACAAATAGCAATGGCTGCGCCCTTGTCAAACATGGCGGGAAGCTTTGGCAAGATGCTGCTGCAAGTTGCAGTGCTTGTGACACTGGTTACTTCCACACGGGGGGCTAAACTAAATGCTCCCAAAGTGCTTCTACCGTATTACAGCTCGGTCATCGCGAATTTTACCCTTGAGGTCGAGTACTCGCCCGAGGAATCCCAGATCACCAACTGCTATCGTTGGTAAGCACCGGCTTTCTTCGGCTGTTCTATTGTGGCTGGTGATCTAAGTTTATGTTGAAATCTAGTTACAGAGCTCCATCTTTAAACAAGATTATTGTTTCACTTGCAGTCTGCGCCTGTTCACAATGCATGTGCGCGTATTTTCCATTCACTTTGGTCAGTGTCATGTGCACCACATGCAATCACTGATGCAGACATGAAGATCTTTTTCTTTTTTTCTCTTTTGAGACAGTGACAAAAGGTCAGGTGTCATGTCTACTGTCCCGAATGACACACGATTGCTGACATTTCACCATTGCCAACAGAATAAACAAATAAGAAATAGGTAGAAAATGAATGTGAAAACTGACTTTAATTGTTGATCAATATTTTCTATACCACTAACAAATAATCTACTTACACATAGCTGTTTGGCAAATGTATGTTGCATGGGACACACTGACATGAAAGTGGAAGATGTTTTTCCCTCTAGAGAAACTACATATCAAGTTACACTTTTTGTGCTCTTCCATTCCAGTTGGCAATCAATTGTTAACGCATGTTATTAGAAAAAATAGAACGAAAACAGATTAGATAGAATGAAAAATGTACTGGTGATGTCATTTGGGACATACTGACATGAAAACGTCACCTTTTGTCATTGTCTCTTTTTTGTTCTGTCCTTACACCTGTTCCTTGTCCTGGTGTAATACGAGAAAATTACTCCCACGAGATTTTTACTCCGGAGTAAAAATTTCGTACGAAAATTTTACTCCCTTTACAAAAAAGCTACTTCCCCATAACACGAGAAAATAACTTCCAACGACAGGTGTGTTCCGAGTAAAAATTTCGGTCGAAAATGTTACTCACCTAACGAATAAATAACGAATAAATTAGTCCACCCTAACAGGAGCAATTTACTGCCCACGCCAGGTGTACACAAGTTTTACTCCCCTGTCCCCTGTTAGTCTTGGTGGTGGAAGGGGTGGAGGGAGGGTAGCGCGACATTTGTTAGCGCGAGATCACATATTCCTTCGCACGCATCCCATTTTCGCGTGAGAAAGTAAGAAATTGGGGAGTCAAAATGTCGTGGAGGGAGTACGTTTTTCGTACATTGGGGAGTTCTTTTCTCGTACGAAAGGTGTACTCGGAGTAAGAATTTCGTACGAAATGTAAAATTTTCGTGGAGTAAAAATGTCGTTACACCGGTGTGCTCTCAAACCACCCCGTCCCTGCACTCACTGCTCCATCCCCATCTGAATTTTGGTCTGCTGCCAGACTTGTTGTATACATGTATACGCTCCAGGGAGGGATGTCTGGTCGCTGCGGTAGGCTACCCTCTGAAGATGACACTGCACTTCTGCTGAGTCACTTCGACGGTGTTCAGTAGTGAGTCTGTCCCGAGCCAACGGACGCAGCCCACTACCTACTATGCCCCCTACTAATGACATTGACTGCTAAGTCGCGGAGCCAGACTGAGTGAGCGTCCCCTCCAGAGAGCAGACCGCCACTATGTCCCTCCGTCGACCCCTCAGAACGTCATACGTTGAGGAAGTACTATTTAGGGGAAGATGGAACAGGAACAATGAGACCAGGGTCGCCATGAGAGCTCCGAGCATGAAGGGCTACAAGAGCAAGGACAATTTATAATTTTGGATGATTCATTTAATGAGATGAGGATGATTATTATGATGATGCTATGGATTTCCAATTTGGTTTGAGACTACGTGACAGGGCAGCACTCTACGCTTACTGTCATAATATATCCTGGCGTCAACCAGGCCCGAGAACTGCCGCACCTGCGGTGTTGGTCAGGTAAACAGAACCTAAAAAGTAACCTAGGCGAACGACAAGAAGAACAGAACCTGAGCACCCTCAAAGTCGCATTCGTTAAGTGAATGACACTCGGCTGTGTGATCCCAGCCTTCCCATAGGAACCAAAGCACTTCCACTCTGGGTAGGAGCCAACCGTAGCCCGAAAAACCCACATGCATGACTGATGGGATTCGAACCCACGACCTCCCGGTTCGCAGCCCGATGCGCTAACCACTGCACTACGGGGGCCGGTAACATGAAGATCCTTATTTGATTCTTGAATTGGATGTATGTGCTTTTTGCCAACAGGCGCTCTACCAGACCAGAGGTAGCCCAGGTGTATCTGATCAACTCGACAGACGGAGAATGTGCCCCCAAGGCCAGGGTTTCAGCCATCTCGAAAACGCCACATCAGATGACCACTGTCATTCTAGCAGAGAACAAAGGTGCAATATCATCACTGCATGTGATGAAAGTTAGAATATTCACCTGTTTCATGCAGTTTGTGAGATTGGATCTACATTTATCTATAGACTGTCGATTTTCGTGTTAATTGTTGCACTTTACGATCATCCAGAAGTTTTAGAGTTACCATTGCTCAAGACTATTTGGATTTGGATACTGAAATGTGTCCACTTCTGTGCGGAGGATGGTAAAATTTACTTTTAGTTTTACAGAATTCGTAGCTAAATACAGATTGTACTTTGGCTTTGCAGATAATATTTTGCCTTTCTGTGCTTCAGTGACAAAAGAGATTTTGCGGACCAATGTGATTGTGAGTGAGATTGTTCTCCTTGAGATTGAGACCACAACACGGCTGCTTTACCTGGAGGACTCACCAGAAGAACTGATTGCTCGGGGATTTGACAGCGAAGGTAAGCTGGAATGATATTGGTAGAAGAAAATGAATTTGGTTAGTTTGATTTTTAAACAAAGGTGGGGTGAAACTGAAAGTGTCAATAACTGACTGATCAAGAAGACTTATCTGCACAGGGGTTGCACTAACTGGAAATTTCCGGTATTTTACTGAAAAAGTTCTCACAATACGAGAAATTAAATTGGCAACTGGTCATACATACAGGTTGATATTTTGTTTGACCAGTTTTTTCCGGAGAACTGGAATGCACATTTCTGTTTTACTCTCGGTTTGACTAGTTAACGAAATAAAGTGGGCAGTTTCTGTGAGGGCCAGATGATTGTACTAGACAAAAAATACCTGTTTTCATAAGGTCCAGAGTAACCAATGTCGCAGGACCAGCTTCTAACAGCACAACCCAAGACAATAACATGAACAACTTGGCCGTTGCTGGATCCAGATCACTGGTCATCAGATATGATATGTTTAAGCTTGTGTTAGTAAGAGTAAGGAAGGAAAGCGTGAGACACTGTTACATAGCTACCGCATGCTTCTGTTACGTGTTGCAGGTAACATCTTCTCTAGTTTGGAGGGTCTGCCTTTTGAGTGGAACCTGATTTCTGACAGCGCAACCAATGGAGAGTCTGTGGACGCTCACAATATACTCAGGTAACTTGGTCCCATAGTTCATTCAGAGTTTTACTAGATTGTACAGAGAGCAGCAGGTATGCAGGGATTTTGGGGGGCGTCTACTGGCGGAAAATAACCGTAAAACATTTTGCCATTATGATTATTTTGGCAAATGTGCCAAACCAGGTGGGTGGAAAAGCAATGCTGAAGAATGCTTTAAACTTCCAAAAATGGCCAAAACCTTCATGACCATTTGGGCAATTTTCCAAAGAAATGAATCTCACCAACAACCCTGAGTATGTTGTGTTGATACATCAAAAGACAAATAAAAATATAGAGTCACTGTTAGAATAGGCAGATAGATGTGTGGGCTTGTAGAATTTAGCTAAATAGCTCAAGATTTTTGACTCACATGCGAAGCAAAAGTGAGTCTATGTACTCACCCGAGTCGTCCGTCCGTCCGGAAAACTTTAACGTTGGATATTTCTTGGACACTATTCAGTCTATCAGTACCAAATTTGGCAAGATGGTGTATGATGACAAGGCCCCAAAAAACATACATAGCATCTTGACCTTGCTTCAAGGTCAAGGTCGCAGGGGCCATAAATGTTGTCTAAAAAACAGCTATTTTTCACATTTTTCCCATTTTCTCTGAAGTTTTTGAGATTGAATACCTCACCTATATATGATATATAGGGCAAAGTAAGCCCCATCTTTTGATACCAGTTTGGTTTACCTTGCTTCAAGGTCAAGGTCACAGGAGCTCTTCAAAGTTGGATTGTATACATATTTTGAAGTGACCTTGACCCTGAACTATGGAAGATAACTGTTTCAAACTTAAAAATTATGTGGGGCACATGTTATGCTTTCATCATGAGACACATTTGGTCACATATGATCAAGGTCAAGGTCACTTTGACCCTTATGAAATGTGACCAAAATAAGGTAGTGAACCACTAAAAGTGACCATATCTCATGGTAGAAAGAGCCAATAAGCACCATTGTACTTCCTATGTCTTGAATTAACAGCTTTGTGTTGCATGACCTTGGATGACCTTGACCTTGGGTCAAGGTCACATGTATTTTGGTAGGAAAAATGTGTAAAGCAGTTCTTAGTGTATGATGTCATTGCTAGGTTTAGTTATTTGACCTTGACCCTGAAGGTCAAGGTCATGTAAAGGTCAAGGTCAAGCATGTGAGTCGTATGGGCTTTGCCCTTCTTTTTTTTTTTTCTTTGTCTCTTCGGTTCAGATATCTTGCAACAAGAGCAAATTGCACAAACAAATTTCACCTGGTGAAGGTCACCGAGTATCTAGTGACTGACTTTCTTTGTTCATAAGTAGACTGAAGGAAGAGTCTGTTAGACTGAAAGGGAGAGTACCTAGCCATGATACGTCTGAAGTGGTGTATTAACAAAAACCCTCGTTCATTGAGAACTGATTACAGACTCTAATATCAATTGTTCTTGTGCAGGATCAAGCGTTTCGCCGAATCTCACTACACCACTCCATCACACATCGCCCCCCTGGAGGAACGTGGTCTGCAAGGGGACTCGATCCTGGTGGAAGGCATCCGGACTGGAAGTGCCAAAATCTCCACAAGGCTTAAAGATTCAGTGTATAAGGTAGTGGTACTGCAAGCAGATACAAATATGAATTTGTGGTAGTCGACTCAGTCTGCATGAACTATTTCAACATGAGCTTGTTTGGACTGAAGAAAGTACATGTATGTATTTTACTTAACTTTAAGACCACAAGGTTTGCTTGCTCATTCTAAAAAACGTTTTTGATATATTGATAGAGTATTTTGTCAAGAAAATATAAATCCCCTGTATTTGAAAGTAAAATTTGATTCTGCATGCACTTGTCACACGTGTTTTCTGGTTCAAAAAGGAAACTCTTGTTTTTTAGTTAGCTTGTATAGTTTCTTTCCATAAAACCTGTTGTGCGTTTAGAGTACATGTACTCATTACTGTGTTTTCACTTACAACAGGCTGTGAAACCTGAAGAAGTGCGCATCGTCGTCATCGCTAACTTGATGCTGTCCCCGCCCGATGCTTACGTGTTGAAACATGCACGTGTCAAGTACATTGTCGAAATACTGCGACACAATTCACTCAAACGTGAGTTGCTGTGAATTAGACGTGAGGTTATTTGTTGGGTTTTGTCAGTAAACATTATACATGTAATCTCTTATGAAATGAGGTTTGTGAGTTTTGTGAGCAAGCATTTGGAAGTGTAATCTGAGATACAAATATTTTGCTGAATTTGGTTGAATCTGTGTCCATTTTGCGTTTTATATATGGTCAAGAGTCAAGCAAAATGTGAAAGGTGTGTGTGGGTGTATCTGTGTGTGTGTGTGTTTAGTTCAGTAGCAGAATGTTCACCCTATTTGAATAGTCCATTGTTGAACTGTGCATCAGTTTCATATAGTTTTCAGTATTATAATATAATGAAGGCATGTTTTCTTGTCCTCAAATGCTTACTAACATTAATGATGTGTTTGCACAGTGATTCCCATGCCGTCACAACAGTATTACCTGGATGTGAAGAACACAGGCATTTGCATCTTGGATGCTCAGACCTCCATGGCAACGGCCTTGGAGATGGGGTCAACAGAAATTGTTCTCAAGGACAGAAGTATCCTTTCTTAATAATCTTGACAAATAATTCCAGGGTTATTCCTCTTGCATGTAGTCATGATATAAAGAGTAGTTCCTGAAATGAAGGAATGGTATCTGAATTTTACCATTTTTCTTTTGATTGAAAATAGATTGGTCCAGACCCGAAAAACCATGCATGTTCATTATGAAAAAAAGTGAAATGTAGAACTCAGACCTGGGAACCCATACGATTTCACCGTATTTTGTACGCATGATTGTCGAGAATACGATCAGTACGGTCAGTGGACAAAAAATACGACGAGAAAAATTCCTAGACAACTTTTCTTCACACGCCCATCCCGAAGCCGATCCAGTATTTTGTCACATGATAACAGTTTTTGTCAGTAAACATTGAAAAAAACATTTGTTTTAAATGTATAGGTAAACTTAATCAACGGTGTGACGGACGCGCATGAGGCATGTTTTAATCATGGATGTTCAAACGCTGTGTGGAGTACGCACATTTTTCTGAAAATACACCAAGTTTGTTTGAGAATACTCGAAGTGCAAAACAGGGGTTCCCAGGTCTGAGAACTGGACTCCTGATGATAAGAATTCATCCTTTGAACACTTTGTTACAGTAAAGATGTATTGTTGCATGGATCTCTTGCTCTGCTTACCTCAGAATATGATTGAGCGCTGGTTAACTCCTTTCATTTAAGTTACCCTAGAAACTTTTGAAGCCCATGATTTTTTGTTTTCTCAAGAAATTTGTTTCCTTTACCATGGAAAGACATAGTTATGACCGAGTTCTTCAGGCAGCCGTCTGCTGTGATCCATGTTGTAAGCCCAGGATTTCTTGGTGAGTAAAAAAACCCCAGTTCATTGCTTGTTCAATTGTTTAATGCTTTGATTTTTGTTAATCTTCAGCTTATGGATGTTTTGTGTGTTTTTCTCAAATTTTCAAAAGAATATGAGAATACAAATGCATTAAGTGCAAACATAGATACAATGTTAGTACATGCATACTGTGTTTGCAGTATCTTGCTTAAGGCTTCCATGATTAAGATTATCAACTAATATTTTACTGTTTTTTTTCTTCTTCCATAGCTTTTGTGGTTCTGCCAACGAGGAAATGGGTGCTGGAAACTGGTCGCGAGTATGACATCTACATCGAGGTTTATGACACTGATAGTCATAAGATTCATGCATCTGATGTAAGTTTACCTTTAGGTTAATAATGATTTCAGAGTGTGTCCTTAAGAGCAAAATGAGACAGCCAGGGTGGGTTGTTATTTTTTTGTTACTTACAAAATATGTCTGTGGAAAACAATGAGTGATGTTTTACTTTTTTTTTAAATGACATTTTCTTCATTTTCTAAGCTGTGTTGATGACTCCTGATGATCAGAATTCATGCTTTGAACACACAGTAAAGATGTATTGTTGCATGGATCTCTTGCTCTACTTGTCTGTTTAATTCTGATTAATTTTGACAGTCAATGGCTGTTACTGGGTGAGGCAGTGAGTTTGTTTTTATGCAGTTCCATTTCTTGTGTTTTGTTGTTTTTTGTTCTGTCAAGTAAACATGAGTTTTGATTTTTGATTTTTTGCATTTATTTGATAGACCAACCCTTTTAAAAGATTGTGTCTAGCAGTTACCTGAACAATGTTTCGTTGATATTGCTTTCATAGTTCACACATATTTAATTAAGGGGTTCATCTTTTATTTATTTATCTTGTCTTTGCCATTGTATGTTCATGGTTTTCTTTTAAAGAAAATATGCTTTGTTATTTCAAAATTAGGGTCACTTTATTTGTTAATTATTTTATTACACCCCCGGTATAGGGGTGTGTATAGGATTCGGTCGATGTGTTTGTTTGTTTGTGTGTTTGTGTTCGCATATAGATCTCAAGAATGAACGGACCGATCGTCACCAAACTTGGTGAACAGGTTCTATACATTCCTGAGACGGTCCTTTCAAAAATTGGGACCAGTCAAACACACGGTTAGGGAGTTATTGGTGGATTAAGATTCTACAAGGACTTATAGAGGGACATATTAATGGTCAAAGGGAAATAACCTTGTTGGTGGCAGTGAGAATGATAAGGACGGGGGTGTTTTTTCTACCTCGGAGGAATTTCTTGTTCTATTTGGAACTGAGATTTTATTTCTAAATTTGGGATGCTCTCTTTCGTGGATTTGGAAGGCATTAGAGTGGGGTGGGGTGGGGTTTGACTGTTAATGCATTCTGACTGGGTGAATATCATCTGTTTGGCAGGCCTCTCTTTGTGAATCAATGTTACTGTTAATGCATTCTGACTGGGTGAATATCATCTGTTTGGCAGGCCTCTCTTTGTGAATCAATGTTACTGTTAATGCATTCTGACTGGGTGAATATCATCTGTTTGGCAGACCTCTCTTTGTTAATCAATGTTACTGTTAATGCATTCTGACTGGGTGAATATCATCTGTTTGGCAGGCCTCTCTTTGTGAATCAATGTTACTGTTAATGCATTCTGACTGGGTGAATATCATCTGTTTGGCAGGCCTCTCTTTGTGAATCAATGTTACTGTTAATGCATTCTGACTGGGTGAATATCATCTGTTTGGCAGGCCTCTCTTTGTGAATCAATGTTACTGTTAATGCATTCTGACTGGGTGAATATCATCTGTTTGGCAGGCCTCTCTTTGTGAATCAATGTTACTGTTAATGCATTCTGACTGGGTGAATATCATCTGTTTGGCAGGCCTCTCTTTGTGAATCAATGTTACTGTTAATGCATTCTGACTGGGTGAATATCATCTGTTTGGCAGGCCTCTCTTTGTGAATCAATGTTACTGTTAATGCATTCTGACTGGGTGAATATCATCTGTTTGGCAGGCCTCTCTTTGTGAATCAATGTTACTGTTAATGCATTCTGACTGGGTGAATATCATCTGTTTGGCAGGCCTCTCTTTGTGAATCAATGTTACTGTTAATGCATTCTGACTGGGTGAATATCATCTGTTTGGCAGGCCTCTCTTTGTGAATCAATGTTACTGTTAATGCATTCTGACTGGGTGAATATCATCTGTTTGGCAGACCTCTCTTTGTTAATCAATGTTACTGTTAAATAGGTTAGGAAATACATGTAGCCAGTTGAAAAATGCCTGCTAGAATGATAATTGATATTGCGTGGATGAAGGGTAGGGTTGGCTGGGGACTGAATGAAAGTCTGATTGGCCGAGCTGTGCCTTTAGCGGAAAGATTTTTTGACTCACATGCGAAGCAAAAGTGAGTCTATGTACTCACCCGAGTCGTCCGTCCGTCCGTCCGTCCGTCCGTCCGGACGTCCGTCCGTCCGTCCGTCCGGAAAACTTTAACGTTGGATATTTCTTGGACACTATTCAGTCTATCAGTACCAAATTTGGCAAGATGGTGTATGATGACAAGGCCCCAAAAAACATACATAGCATCTTGACCTTGCTTCAAGGTCAAGGTCGCAGGGGCCATAAATGTTGCCTAAAAACCAGCTATTTTTCACATTTTTCCCATTTTCTCTGAAGTTTTTGAGATTGAATACCTCACCTATATATGATATATAGGGCAAAGTAAGCCCCATCTTTTGATACCAGTTTGGTTTACCTTGCTTCAAGGTCAAGGTCACAGGAGCTCTTCAAAGTTGGATTGTATACATATTTTGAAGTGACCTTGACCCTGAACTATGGAAGATAACTGTTTCAAACTTAAAAATTATGTGGGGCACATGTTATGCTTTCATCATGAGACACATTTGGTCACATATGATCAAGGTCAAGGTCACTTTGACCCTTATGAAATGTGACCAAAATAAGGTAGTGAACCACTAAAAGTGACCATATCTCATGGTAGAAAGAGCCAATAAGCACCATTGTACTTCCTATGTCTTGAATTAACAGCTTTGTGTTGCATGACCTTGGATGACCTTGACCTTGGGTCAAGGTCACATGTATTTTGGTAGGAAAAATGTGTAAAGCATGTGAGTCGTATGGGCTTTGCCCTTCTTGTTTAAAATTTTCATCACAAATCAACCTGTGTGCATGTTGTTGGTGCTTTTTATGCTCCTGCTTTTTGCTAAAAGTAGAAGGTGGTTATGTTGAAGCACATTCCAAGCTATTAACTAAAGTAATAACGCTTGTGCCTGGCTGAATGCTTAAAGACATGTTGAGCCTTACCTTTTAGTAAATCTTTGAGCGGTGGGAGTCAGATATGTTTTGAGAATAACATTCATGATGGAAATGGACATCATTTGCAGAATGTCCGAGTGCGAGCTGCGTTCCCCTTAGATTACTTCGAACTCCTCTTCTCCAGTGAGAACGGAACGTACCACCGAGTGCGCGCACTAAGGAGAGGGGACACTATCATTGACGGTGAACTGGTGGCTGTCATCGGAGATGTGAGTACCCCTTACATTGAAAGACATGTTGGTTGTGTAGTGAGGCTTGTCATACACATCTGATGAACAAAGGGATGTAAGTGCTCAAAATGCCTACATGTGTAATAGAGTAAGTGAGAGTTATGTGGAATCAATCTCCTGGCACCTGAGAGAATAACAAGCATTGAAAGGAACAAGTGACTTTCATCCTCATACACACTTTGCTGTAAACAAGTTTTGAAGATTGTGCATCACTGAAAATAGTATTTGTAAGCTGCTTGACTGATTTATATCGTTTCATATTCCTTAGTGAAATGTGGTATGCAATTCATTTGGCAAATGAAGTTTGAAACTCAAAGATATAAAACGTTGGAATCAGGAATTGGTAATTGTTCCAAATAAGAACGAAGGAATATACAATTCAAATGGCCTAGATATAATCGAGGTTTTCAGATTGTAAAACATCAATAATACATTTCTCATATTTTTAAAATTCTGTTAATGTTTTGGCCAATGGAGACACTGTTCAGCTTGACTGTATGACTCCAAGGGCTTGTTTTCCTGAGTTGTAGACACACTCCAGATATTGCGGTATGGAAGTGACATCACATGCTGAAAAAAGAGTTACAAGTTGAGATTCATTCCGTGTGACAAAGCTGACATAGGGCTAAATCTGGATATTGCCCAGTTGTATACCATGGCTGGTTGGGATGCAGCATTGTTACGGTTGATGACTAGTTGGTAGAATGAGTCTTCAGCCAGTGGTAACAAACTAACTTGAATACAGGGCCAGTGTGCACGAGAAAGCTACCAACCTGGTGGGAACCAGCCGCGGTGTTGGATTGGTTGAAATTGAGACTTGTTGTGATTACACCGATTCAGACCCCGTGGTTTATTCTCTCCTGTTTGGGTGGCGCCCACTATTGGTTCGTGCACCAGCCGCGGTGTTGGATTGGTTGAAATTGAGACTTGTTGTGATTACACCGATTCAGACCCCGTGGTTTATTCTCTCCTGTTTGGGTGGCACCCACTATTGGTTCGTGCACTTCAGCCCTGGAGACCTTGTAACAGATCAATATTTATGGGTGTTTTCCCTGCAGGACGGTACACGCTACGAGATCAGCCCTCAAGTGAAAGGAAACCAGGATGTGGAGATTTACGACCCTATCACCGTGGAGCCCAGTTACGTCCTCTTTCCCTGGGACCCTGCCACCAGGTGTCAGCACAACTTCACTGCGAAGGTATTTTACAATGAGTAAACCTATGGGATACAAAAAAAAGATAGAATTATTACTGCTAGTTTTAGTTCTCATTGCTTGATAGAGGTAGTTAGCTTTTCACCCAGACTTTTCAAGAGTACAAGGAATATAATCACACATTTAACTGTGTATTCTATGCATGAGATCACTGTAAACAAGGTTATCCTTTGTGTATGTGTTTTTCCAAAATGATTGTACAGCGCTTTGAGCAGGGATTTACCCTGGAAAAATGTGCTCTAAAAATATTATATTATTATTCTTGTTTGCAACAGGCTAAAGGTGGCAGTGGGGAGTACGTCTGGGGATCGTCTGGCGTGAGCACGGCGACAGTCAACTTCCAAGGGCAGATCAGCACTACTGGGCCTGGAAAGACCAACGTCACTGCTTCCGACGCCAAGAATGCCGCTCACACTGGCAGCCTCAATGTACTGAAGCTTTGCTTTTCAAATGCTGTTTGGATGATGTAGCTTCAGTTTACTCTGCTCTCTGGATTTTCTAGTATGTCCGAGTAAGGAAAGGAATGCACCACAGCTTCTTAATTACAGGCTTAATGGGGAACAAGTCTGAATTTAAGAGTGCAACAAAGTATCGTATTGTTAAATGTGAAACAGCATTATTTTCTTGTTCGGAAAACTTTCCAAGACCAAATTGCAACACTCATGAATAACATAAACAAAACAAAAAAAGCAATCAAAGAAACATAAAGCAATTGTGGCTGCACGGAAAACTGGTATGTCTACACGATTGGTTGACGTATGAGCATACAAGCATGATTGTACTTTTCCCACAGTGCACACAAATTTATAGAACAGTTAGTGTGTTTGTAAGTATGCTTGTTTTCTTAGCTTTTACAGTGATGACTTTGCTAGATTGTCTCCTTAGCTTGTTTGCATGTTTTGGACATTGACTCAAACTTTTACGGTTCACATTTTCAGGTGCATGTGCTGCCCCCTTCAGGGATGAATTTCCCACCCACCAAAGTGGAAGCTGCTGTGGGAAGTGTTCTGGATGTGCCGCTAATTGTGTCCGCCAAAGTGGGAGGTAGGGGATGCAGTTTTGGATTGTATACATAATCACATTTTTAGATAATGTCTGGTGTGTCAGCAGGCCACAATTCTGCGCTTTGGAGATCCTTTGACGGACAGCAGCATGTGTCAGGAGGGCCGTAGTGTCTGTCTGAGCTAGCGAAAAAGATCAAGCGAATGTTTGTTCTTTGAGACATGAATGTGAATCTGTTGAACTATTAATTTAGATTTACCAAGCACAATGTTATTTTGCATATAGCCCCTTAACTACCGAAAGAAAACGAAAGTGAAACTAGAGTTATACCCCAGAGTGACCGCCCTTTGCAGGTGGCGCCAGCAGTGCTTGGCGCCAAGCGCTGTCAGCTGGAATGCGGCACAGGCAACGCGGGCGCGCCACTTATCACTTCACCTCTTTTCGCCGACGTGTACACATCGGCAGTGCTTACGGTCTAGTTTCCTGGATCTCTACCGGTTGTGTTTTCGTTAGTGATTCTATGGCTTATTCTTCTTGGAAGAAAATACATAAAGAAGATTAAGCCTCCTTGTGTCTGTGTCACGGTGTTTTTCCCTACGCTTCTGGTGTGAATACCGTTGGTTTTCTTGTGATCTTCACACGCGACCGGTGTCTTCTTGTTCAGGGAAGTGAAAATTTTTTTCTATTTTTGATTCAGCTATCGTCTGCTTGCTAGCTTTATCTTCTTTCCTAGTTCATTCACATTATAATTATGTCTGGTTCTGATCAGAGCCGGGATAGCACGGGACGTTGGGCCCCCAGCCCGTCCCCTACTCCTAACGCTCTGCGTAAACGTCGTTCCAAACAAAGAAAGTTGGATCTCCTCCAACAAAGGTTGTTGAGTGCGCCGATTTCTGGCCGCTCGACCCCGGAGCCCCCTTCCCCTTTGAGTGGGGGCTCCGAGGTTCAACCTTCCCTCTCTCACCCGCCTTTACGGAGTGAGACCCCCTCTGGTCTACTAGTTGGTTCCGGGGGGCAGGCGGGTGGTCCGGTTTTGACTGACTACCCCCCTCCCCCTGGTCTTCAGGGTCAAGGTCCGGACCAACTGCGGGGTCAAGTCACGGAGGCTTTGGAGGCGGTCTCAGCGCTCCCCTCCACTGCCTCCCAGCTACCTGCAGCGTCCTCCGCAGCTCTCTCTGCGGCCTGTCAAGTCTTACGGGACGCTGGTTTCCTGGGGATTTCATCTGTCCAGTCACTCGCAGCCCCTTGCGTGATATCGGACTTAGATGGCCTGGTCATGTCGGTTGACCGTTCCTCTCCCAATCACGGGGACGCCGACCGGACCACGAGCCTGGACAAGGCCCGGTCAATAGGCCTGGGCGAGTCCGCGGCCCGGGCCCCGTGTTCTCGCGGGGCCGGGGCCCGGGCCGCTGGCCTGGACGGGGCCCGGGCCGCTGGCCTGGACGGGGCCCAGGCCCCGTGCTTTGACGGGGCCTGGGCCCGGTGCTTCGACGGGGCCGGGGCCCGGGCCGCTGGCCTGGACGGGGCCCGGGCCGCTGGCCTGGACGGGGCCCGGGCCCCGTGCTTTGACGGGGCCTGGGCCCGGTGCTCCGACGGGGCCGGGGCCCGGGCCGCTGGCCTGGACGGGGCCCGGGCCGCGGGCCTGGACGGGGCCCGGGCCGCTAGCCTGGACGGGGCCCGGGCCGCGGGCCTGGGCGGGGCCCGGGCCCCGTGCTCTGGCGGGGCCCGGGCCCCGGGCCCGGTGTGGGCCCCGGCCCGGGCTCCGTGCCCCGACGGGTCCGGGGCCCGGGCCGCTGCCCTGAACGGGGCCACGTTTTGGGACAGCTCCCGTGCCGCTCCTCCTAACGGGCCCGCGGCCCGGGACGGTTCTGATGTGGCCCCCCCCTCATGGGGGACATACCTCACAGGCAGTGACCTCCTCGGTTCTGGCGGGCTCTGGTTTTGACCACCCCCAGGACTTTGATTTAGGCCTGCCTTCCGCCTTTCGGGAGTTCGACGACATCTCGTCCGAGGACGATCTGTATCCCGATCTTCAGCCTCCTAAGGTTGCTGAAACATCTTCGGACAGTCGTCTTCTTTCAATGATGTCCTCATTCAAGGAGGAACTCTTTTCTCTGAGGCGCTCCTTTCAGGGGCAGCTTGACTCTCTCTCCTCTGCAGTCCGGGGAGGAGGTTCCAGTTCTATACCGTCAACCACACACTCTGAGAACCCCTCGGCTCCCCCGGCTCCACGCCATGGGTGTCCTCCTTCTCCTCCGCTGGCTCTTTTTGAGTCAGAGGAAATTTCCCCTGAGGACCCGTCTGCCGACAGGTCCACGGTGACAACCACATTCCTCAACCTGTTGGCGGACAAGTTGGGAGACGGGGCGTTTTCCGAAGGCCAGTCCTCTAAGGCTAACGCTCGGGCGGCCTTCGACTCCATGCAGGGGGGTCCCCTGAGTGACAGGCGTTCGCGCCTACGACTGACCTGTCACCCTAACCTTCGGTTGGCGTGGGACCTCGTGCTCCAGTCTTTCCGGTCTAATGATTCGGACAAGACTGGCAGCACTGTCCCCCCAGAGGCCCAGGACACTGCTCCCTCTTTCCCCAATCCTAGGGATCCTTTTTCTTTCCCTAGGATGACTTGTAAAAGCGGGGGTCAGTTCGCGTTCGACGCTAGCACCCTCCCTTTTCAACACACCAGTAAGGCGGTGGGTGCCGATAACGAACCTTTTCGGGGCTCTGCCCCTGCAGTGTCCTCCTTCGCTTTGACCCCGTTGGCTTTTTCGCATTTGGAGGGGGTTGTCAGCGACTCTCTTCAATGTCTCTCCAATGCATGGCATTGGTCAGACGCTGCCATCAACTCGACGGGTACGGTGGCCTCCGGTTCCAACCTCCGGTCTGGTTTCACGCCCCTAGCCCAGGTGGACGGTAACCAGGCCGGACACGCCTTTTCTGCCCTTAGGGCCGCTATGACCTCTCAGACGGAACTTCTCCTCCGTCTCAGAGCACAGCTGCTCGCGCTGTTCCGGGACGCACACCTTAAGTCGTCCTATCTCTCACCTGAGGAACGGCGTTCTTTGCGGAACACCCTGACCACGCCGTCTGCACTGTTTAATCCCGGTACTGTCAAGGCCGTGGTTGAACAGTCGCACAAGCGGCGTCAGTCAGATTTCTTGGTAGGGTCGCGGACGTGTTCTGCCCCTCCTCCCAAGCGTCACAAGGGCAACCCACCCAAGGATTTCCGCCCCCCTGCCACTCAAACTTCTTCTTTTCAACCGGTGCGGCCCACTCGGCAACCGGAATCTCAGAATTTTCGCCGCCCTCAGCCCGTCGGGCAGAAGCGGCAGAAGGCCCGGAAACCAGGGCAGAAGGGCCCCCAGAAGCGGCAGCCTTCTTCGGGTCCCTTTTGACTCGCCCCGCCCGCCCTCCCAACACCCCGCCCCTCTCCTGTCCTCCGTGGGCTCTCTTCGACGTGCTCTCCCGGCTTGGGAAAAACACGTTCGAAATCAGTATGTGTTGAGAGTGGTACGGACGGGGTACTCCTTCCCTCTGGTTTCCCCCCCTCCTCTCACGGGCGTCCCGATTGCGTTCCCAGAACCAAGCGATCCCTCTCGGGCTCGTGCTCTGGAGGCAGAGGTCCGGGACCTGTTGACAAAAGGCGCCATCTTCCCGGTGTCCAACCCCGGCCCGGGATTTTACGCCCGTCTCTTCACGGTCCCCAAAAAGAACGGCGAGTTCAGGCCGATTCTCGACCTCTCTGCTCTAAACGAGCACATTCAAAAGTCTCCTTTCAAGATGGAGACTCCCCCCTCTATCAGACTTGCCATCCGGCCGGGGGACTGGGCCACGTCTCTCGATCTATCGGACGCTTATTTTCACATCCTGGTCCACGAGAACGTTCAACACCTCCTCCGGTTCGTCTGGTCAGGGGTGGTCTACCAGTTTCGGGCCCTCCCCTTCGGTCTGTCTCTGGCCCCCCTCATTTTCACCAAGGTCACCAGAGAACTGGCTGCCTTGGTCCGGGCGGAGGGAGTTCGCCTGAAGCTCTACCTGGACGATTGGCTGACCCTGGCGGCAACCCAGTCCCTCTGTCGGACTCACTCGCGCCTGGTCATGGACTGGACTTCAGAGTTGGGCTTTCTGATCAACCACTCCAAGTCCGACCTCCACCCGTCCCAATCTTTTGTCTATTTGGGCATGTCTTTCGACACGGTGGCCTACACGGTGGCTCCCACCTCAGCCCGTCTCGACGCCCTGACGTCACGGATTGCGCGACTCAGTGCTCGCCGCACCGTGACCCTTCGTCACCTTTGCCAACTCCTGGGTACGATGGAATCTCTTTCCCCCCTCCTTCCCCTGGGGAGGGTGTTCAAGCGTCCCCTCCAACGAGAAGTCGCTCTCCGGTCCTCGAAACCACCTGTCTACTCGCAAGTGATCACTCTGGGCCCGTGGTTTCTGGCCGCTGTCTCTCAGTGGTTAGACCCGGTGTGGCTGAGGACCCCGGTACCCATCCAGCCCCCAGCCCCTCAGGTGTTTCTTTTCACGGACGCCTCCAAGACCGGCTGGGGCGCTCACCTCGATCTTCTCGAGACCTCCGGCCTCTGGAGCCCTCAGGAGTCTCTACTCCACATCAATCTCCTCGAGATGGAGGCAGTTCGCCTCTCTCTCCTTCAGTTTGCTCCTACCCTTCGGGGAAAGTCTGTTCTCCTTCACGGGGACAACACAGTCTGCCTAGCTTACCTGAAAAACCAGGGGGGCACACACTCAACGTCCCTCTCGTTGAAGGCCGAGCAGATCTTGCTTTGGTGTTTCCAGCAGAACATCCTCCTCTCAGTACAGTTCATCCCGGGGAAACTGAACTCCCTCGCGGATCTCCTCAGTCGCCGAGATCAGATCTTGCCGACCGAGTGGACCATTTCCCACAAGGCCCTTCTTCCTCTGTGGTCCCACTGGTTCACTCCGTTAGTGGATCTCTTTGCCACTCGGTACAGCAAGTGACTCCCTCTGTACGTGAGTTCGTTTCACGACCCCATAGCCTTCGGAAAGGACGCATTCGCTCTGCCATGGTCGGGTCTCCAAGCTTACGCCTATCCCCCGACGGCTCTGGTAACCCGAGTCCTAGCCAAGTACGCTCAGGAGAGGCCCACACTGCTTTTGGTCGCGCCCTTTTGGCCCACGGCAGCTTGGTTCCCCGAACTGGTCGCGCTCTCCCACGTTCCCCCGTTCGACCTCAATCTCGACTCGCTCAGTCTCCTGCAACCTCGATCGGGCATACCACACCCCGCGCCCGACTCCCTCCGCCTGACCGCCTGGCTTTTGTGCGGTCAAAACTGCGAACATTAGGACTTTCGTCACACGCTGTTTCCTTGTCTCTTGACGCTCGGCGTCCCTCTACTAACAACCTTTACTCCCTACGCTGGTCCACTTGGGTTTCCTTCGCTGCCGGAAAGAAATTTGACCCATTACAGCCTTCTCCAACCCAGCTGGCTAATTTCCTTTCCTCCCTTCATCTACAGAAAGGTTTCAAAGCTTGTACCCTCTTAGGGTACAAATCGTCGGTCACCAGTACCATCGCGGCTGCCACGGGGGTTAGGCCTCTCCATCTTATTCATTCTTCCCTCATCACCAATCTGATCGACGGAATTAAGAATCGTTCTGTGCGCAAAACAGTCACCTTTCCCAAATGGGACGTTTTCCTCGTGCTTAACGCCTTGAGGTCTCCTCCGTTCGAACCTCTGAGCTCTGCCTCCCTTCGGGACCTCACTCTCAAGACCGTTTTTCTTGTTTCGCTCGCAACTGCTCGCAGAGTCAGTGGTATCCACGCCATTAGTGGTCTCCCACACGATGTCGAGTTTGCCCCTGACCTTTCGTCCATGACTCTTTCCTTTTTGCCTGAGTTCAGAGCAAAAAACCAACTGGCTGATGTGTTTTCAGCCCCCATCGTCATTCCCTCTCTCACTCGGGACCTTGACCCTGATGATCCGGATAGGTTTTTATGTCCCGTTCGGGCCATAAAGGCCTATCTTGACCGTACTGCTTCTCATAGGGCCACTAAACGAGCCTTGTTTATCTCCCTTCTGCCTAACATGGAACGAGATATCTCCAAGCAGACGATTGCTCGCTGGTTAGTTTTTCTGATCAAACAAATTTACAAAAACGCTAACCTGACACGAACGACTCCGGTTCGTGCACATGAGATCCGGGCCATCAGTTCCTCACTCAGTTTCGTTCGGGGGGTGCCGTTGACTCAAGTCATGCACGCAGCCTACTGGAGGTCTGTGTCTACCTTCACAGACTTCTACCTCCGCACGTTCTCGGCTAGACGGGGAGACGAGACCTACGGCATCAAGAAAGCTGTTCTCTCACAATCTCTGGTCTCTCTCTAGGTGAGTGTTGTCTCTTATATGTGGATATTTTCAAATCCTTGGTTCATTCAGACAGGGGCCAGGTCCTTAGGTGTTCACTGTGCGTGCACCTCTGCCTTCCCCCTGCTCTGCCAACCTTCGTTTGGGAGTGATAAGGCAAAAAAAAAAAAATTGTCTGTTTCTGGTCACCCGACCGACCCTAAATTTCGGCGCCGACCCTAAACTTTTTTTTTCCAAACTCAAAATTTTATTTATTTTTTTGGTGGTAAAGGACAGGGTGAGAAAATGAACAACAAAAACGTGTGAAAACGAAAGTCCGCTGACGATTTGTAAAGGTGTTGAGTGTCTTGTCTCTATGCATAGTGAATCCAGTCTCTTTGCGCGATTTTTAAAGTTAGTTTTATTGGTCTACATTTGGGGTAAAAAAAAAAAATAAAAAATAAAAAAAAATAAAAAAAATCCCGACCTACCGACCCTATTTTTTTTAGCCATGTTACCAGAAACAGACAATTTTTTTTTTTTGGCCTAAGGCATGGGATCCCAACCTCCTCGGTGGTATTCTATGCAAAATAACATTGTGCTTGGTAAATCTAAATTAATCATGAAAATTTATATTAATTTTCTTATTTATTTATACTTACCAACACAATGTTATTCTTATTGCTCCCTCCCTCCTCCCCTCTTCACATGCCTATTCGGTTTTATAGGTGAAGTGATAAGTGGCGCGCCCGCGTTGCCTGTGCCGCATTCCAGCTGACAGCGCTTGGCGCCAAGCACTGCTGGCGCCACCTGCAAAGGGCGGTCACTCTGGGGTATAACTCTAGTTTCACTTTCGTTTTCTTTCGGTAGTTAAGGGGCTATATGCAAAATAACATTGTGTTGGTAAGTATAAATAAATAAGAAAATTAATATAAATTTTCATGTTTTTTTGTATATTGTAAGTCTGTGTTTGATGTTCTGTAAAGGCATTTGCAGTGTGTATGAGAAGTCATTTGAGTGCATTTCAATGTTGTCTGAGGCATATTTTAAGCCTAAATGATGCACTGTTGCCATCTTTACAAACATTTGAACTCTTGTGTGAGAGAGGAGAGGTATGGGACAAAGCAGCATTGCCTAACCCCTTCACTGCCCACCCCGTACTAGGTACGTGGTCATTTTCGGTTTGTCGTACGCCCATAACCGTACCTAGTACGTGGGATTTGCGTCAGCAACATTTCAGGACATTTCTGAAAACTAAATGGGAGGTAACCACTGTCCAAGTACTTGTAGGGGTTCTAAACACAGTTCTTTCCCATAGACCGTTCGGATAAGTTAGTACCACTCGGGGAGGGGGGGGGGGGGGGGGGGGGGGGGAGGAACTGTGTTAGAAATGTAGAACCGATCTATAGCATTCACAATGGCGGCCGAAAGTCGGACCTCAACTCGTAGACCTGTTTTCAAGCGATACAGTGTTCTGGAAGCTCTACAAGAAGTGATTTATGGATTACCACACAGAAGAATACTTTTATGGGCTGTAATGTGAGTACCTGATGTTTGACACCAGTTTTAGCAGTGTTTTGTGTGGTTTTACGTGCTGCAATGTGTGTGTGTGTAAGTCCGGGAACTGTAATTTTTGACAAAAATGGTCATTATATAAATTTTTACTATAACAATCACAAAAAAAGTCCAATGATCATGTCATCCTATAATAGCCAAGGGTATAAGCAAAACACATGCCAAAGATCTAAGAGATATCTCAATAAATGATCGAGCAGTGAACAGATTAGTGAACCTACCGAAGAAAGCGAACTTTTGCCCTGGCACACAGCAATATCAAAATGCTGTTGTACTGTGGCAGTGAAGGGGTTAACTAGCAGTGTCATTTTACATTTTAATTGTTACTACTGTGGACAGAAATTTGTCTGTATGTTTAATTCATTTTCATGTTTATTTCAGTTTTCTTTGACTTTGTGTTACAGGGAGACAGATAGACTTTACAGACTGCAGTCAGCTTCCACTGAATGTCACCTTTGGTGATGCCACAGTGTTTGAGCGTGTCCAAGGTATGGTGGTCAATGATGCAAATAAACTCAAACCCAAGAGGTGACTAACACACTTTCATGTCCAGTCTAGTGGACCTACATTAGTCAGCAAGCGATCTGGCATGATCATGAAGGTACTTAGGTACCTCAACCAGTTTAGACTCATGCAATTTAGCACCTTCAAGAAAATATAGTTGATAAATGACTCCGCTTCCTTTTGGAACCTTATTCAGTATTAGTTAGACCAATTCTTTTCTGTTCTGCATTCTGACCAATATCAACGCGTGTAGAGTAGTGTCGTCCTTCACACTGTAACTAAAACGTGCAGGTGAGAAGAGACTGCCAGAGCGAGGCTGCACCTTCCTGCATTTCCGTGCCATTCGTCAAGGTCACACAGAGGTCACTGTGACCTACCAGGCGGCCAAGGTCTTCCTGCAGGCCTCCATCACGATCGCTGCATACAACCCACTGAAAGTGAGTGCTGCAGTATTCTCGTTTTCGCTAAAGACTTACGCAGTAATCATTCTGAATCTAGACTTATGCAGTAAGCATTCTGAATCTAGACTTATGCAGTAAGTATTCTGAATCTAGACTTATGCAGTAATCATTCTACCGCCCTGATATGGCCCTTCGTGGTCGGCTGGGCGTTAAGCAAACAAACAAACAAAGTAATCATTCTGAATCTAGACTTATGCAGTAAGCATTCTGAATCCAGACTTATGTAGTAAGCATTCTGAATCTAGACTTATGCAGTAATCATTCTGAATCTAGATATATGCAGTAATCATTCTGAATCTAGACTTATGCAGTAATTATTCTGAATCTATACTTACGCAGTAATCATTCTGAATCTAGACTTATGCAGTAAGCATTCTGAATCTAGACTTATGCAGTAATCATTCTGAATCTAGACTTACGCAGTAATCATTCTGAATCTAGATTTATGCAGTAATCATTCTGAATCTAGACTTATGCAGTAATCATTCTGAATCTAGACTTATGCAGGAAGCATTCTGAATCTAGACTTATGCAGTAAGCATTCTGAATCTAGACTTATGCAGTAAGCATTCTGAATCTGTAAAGCTTTCTAATTTCGTATCATTTTTTGGTATTTCCTGATAGAACTTCCAAAGCGGCAATGAATTGGTTGAGTTCAGATTTCATTTGTAAAAGGAACTTAAGATTTTACAACATACCTTATTCAATTGCCTGACTCCTGGGGCTTAGCCGGATTGCAACCAAGATGTTCAGAAGAATTAGATACCCTTTGGTTCATTTGTCGCGTTCAAGTATCTAGACAAGTGCCTTTTCTGCATTGTGCTTGTTTAGTTAAAGTCATCTTTGATTCTTTTAGCTTCTAGTTTTGAATCTGTAGTCTAAAACTGATAACAATATTTTGTTGCAGCCTGTGGACCCTGAGATCCAGGCAGTGGTTGCCATAGCATCCTCCATGGACGTGGTGTTCCAGGGAGGTCCGCAGCCCTGGGTTCTGGATTCTTCCAAGTTTTTTCACACCTGTGAGTAATCAACACTGGATGTTTTGAGACGAGCATTTGGCTTAGCCTTAGCCGCTAGGGTCGGTGTAACTTACACCTATTCGTATCTGCATGGATGGGAGTCTTCCGGTTTATGCCGGAAATCCGGATTCAATTATGGACTCTTTTTTATCTTCTCTTTTTTTGTTTCTTTTTTTGTTGTTGTTCGGTTCATTTCTGTTCTGCATTCTGACCAATATCAACGCGTGTAGAGTAGTGTCGTCCTTCACACTGTAACTAAAACGTGCAGGTGAGAAGAGACTGCCAGAGCGAGGCTGCACCTTCCTGCATTTCCGTGCCATTCATGACATTTTTCAGTCCCACCCATGTATCTGTCTGCCTGGAAGGCGAGGACACATATTCAGAACAGCGTGGTGCAGTTTCCTTGAATGAGGGTGCAGTGTTCGGTATAGAACTGAGGCGCGCCAGCCGCGATGTTGCCTAAGCTAAACATTGGCAGGTACTGCTCGCAGCCCAGCACACGGCACTGTAAAACACCCCCCTCCCTTCACCTCTGTCGCCACCATCCGCCCTACCCTTGGTCTCATAAAAGATCCCACGATTGACAAAAGGGTCTTTCCTGGCAAAATTGTATAGGCATAGATAAAAATGTCCACCAAAATACCCGTGTGACTTGGAATAATAGGCCGTGAAAAGTAGGATATGCGCCGAAATGGCTGCGATCTGCTGGCCGATGTGAATGCGTGATGTATTGTGTAAAAATATTCCATCTCACACGGCATAAATAAATCCCTGCGCCTTGAATATGTGCGCGATATAAATTGCATAAAAAAATTTTTTTTAAATCCCTGCGCTTAGAACTGTACCCATACGCGCGATATAAGCCTCATATTGATTGATTGATTGATAACTAACTGGAAGGTGATCAGGAATGGGAATTGTCCATCGAAAGGCAAATTTCCGCCGAATTTCTTTTGTGTTCTGCCGAAAAAGCAAGTGTCCACCGAAAATATAAACGGGGGAGGCAAAAATGGTTCTGAAAACTGAATTTAATGGCAAACTTGGAGTTCAGATGACACCAAATTGCACAATTTGGGTTCTTTGGAAACATTTTTTCCGGGGGGGGGGGCATGCCCCGAACACCCCTAGTAAGGCTAGGCGCTTTGCAATATCGATTAAATTACATATCTTATCCCGACTCACATCTAGCATTAACCTCTGGTTTAAGTGCCGGGACGCTGAACTACGCTTCACCCCTTAAGGGGAAGTAACCCTAAAAAAGAACAGCCTAGACCCCGTAAACTGGGTCACAGGTCAAGGCCATACCGTCACGTGACTGAGCACGCGAGACCGCCGCCGCCATATTGGAATACTTCACTCTCTCTCTCCTCAGCGGTCCTAGCGCTAGGACGTTGTTCTCTCGAGCTACGCATTTTGGCTTTCAGCCTGCTGCCTGGTTGGCAGTTTATCTTCACCCCGGTTCTTCTTCACGGTCTCTGCTTCTACGGCTGTATTGGTGAGATCGTTCTTTGTTTGTTTTACTTGAATTTTTGCCTTGTGTCCGTCAACTTTGTTGTTGTTGTTCTACTCTCTGTGAGTTGTTTCCAACATGGCGGACAAAGAGAAGAAAAAGCCTAATACTCGACAGTTAGTTGCTGATTCTTCCCCTGCTAGCAGTCAGATAAAGATAAACCCAAAGGGACAACGGTTACTCTTGTAAAACCGGTGTCTAATTTTTCGGTTGATATTGTTGAACCAGCAAGCCCTACCATGCCTGTTCTAAAAGAATCTAAACAGGAGTAGGGCTCGTTCGGCTAAGCCTAAGAAGAGTGATAAGCTAGATTTCTCTTCCCTTTTCTCTTCTTTCTCCTCGCATATGTATACCATGTTTTCTCAACAGCAGCAACTTGCCGCCGATCTACAGGCTACGCGAGATGAGTTGCGTTCGCTGCCCAAGGGTGTTGGCGATGTTTCTTCACTTTCCCGCATCCGGTTGCCTCCTTCGGCCACAGTCACGTCAGCGGACTTGCGGGCGGAAGAACTGGCGCACGCCAGCTTCGGAGAGATGGTCCCTCGGGACACTGTTGCTTCTGCACAGCAGGCACTCTCCTCAGGTACGTTGGGTTCGCCGGTAGCCAGGCTCTTTGGCGAAAGCGTTCCGCATAGACCGCAACTAGTAGCTCCCCCGCCTCATAGGTCAGGGAGTGAAAGTTCGACATACCTGGGGCAAACGACTCACACGAAGCGGAGCTCATGGGGTGTTGACGCGGGAATGCAATCGATGTTACATGGGTTCGCCGGTAGCCAGGCTCTTTGGCGAAAGCGTTCCGCATAGACCGCAACTAGTAGCTCCCCCGCCTCATAGGTCAGGGAGTGAAAGTTCGATATACCCGGGGCATACGACTCATACGAAGCGGAACTCACGGGATGTTGACGCGGGAATGCAATCGATGTTACATTGATCTGGAGACCAAGGTGCACACGGGCTGTCTATGACTTCCCCCGTCGGTGTACTTGCGTCACCACTTCCGCCACCACTTCCGCCTGGGCAGGAAGTTTGGCTCCATGCAGGCTCTGCACCGAAGTTCTACTTCCGGTTTGCAGTCAGCCTCGCTTCCGGTTGATCATGTCCAAGACTCGGCGAGTCACGCGGACTTTTCGACTCATACGGAAGTGGAGTCGGAGCTCGACGATCATCTCTCATTCAATGATGACGATGTTGAGTTCCAATTACCGTCACAGCTGGAGCCAACCTTAGCTATTGCAGCACAGGTCGCTTACAATATTTTTCTGACGGCGTTGTTTCATAGACTGGACTTGTCTTACCCCCACCATCAGCGGTGGGTGACTTCCGCCCAGCACCAACAGCAGCTGAAGGTTTTCAGTTCTCTGAGTCTTCTTTAGTTGCTTATGAGCTCCCTAATATTTTAGCAAGCTTTCCAGGCACGGCGAGCTCCCTGACTGTCGGCACGGTGCCTCTCCTCTCTGCTCATGGTCAGGCTCCAGTCGCTGCTAAGCCTTGGCTTGCCACTGTCCAACTTCCACAGGCTAGTGTATCTGCCCTTGCGCGCAGGTTTTCACTCAGCCGTCGGCCTCAGAACCTTATTGACACTTTTTGCCCCACTGAGTGCAGCCCTTCCGGTCACGCCGTAGCTGTCCACTCTTAGGGAGGACGGTTACCGTCAAGACAGACCTTGTGTCTACACAGAAGGTTCTCTTTTTGGTTTGGAAGAGACAGGCAGGTACCCTCTTGATCTTGCCTCTCTCTCTGAGACACTCCTTTGGACACTCTCTCGTTCGATTAGGTCTTCCCTGGATCCGTTTGAGTTCCGGAATGACGCAAGTGTTAAAGACGTCTCGACCTTAGCTAAGGTCAACGCAGAGCAGATATCTGTCTCCCACGCCGTGTTTACACGAGGTCTCTCACTTCCGATTTCACTTCGACTGTGTCGGCGAGTGAAGGATCGTACGCATTAGCTTCAGTTCGCACCACCACGGTGTTACGGGTACTTCTGCACTGGAGTTTTTCGGCTACTTCTGGTTCGTCTTCCGGCGTTCCGGGTAATCGTAGCACTTTGTTCTTTCCTGTCCGCAACTTACGATGTCAACCCTTTGGGGTTCTAGGTCGTTGGGGGCAGTGATGCCTTGTATCTTACTTCCTGTTCAGCTTCGCCTGTCTCGGATGATAAGGTTTTGTACGTGATGGCATCTATTATACAGCTTGCGTCGGTCCCCGCGTCTGACCTTTGGTCTTTCATCGATGAACAGACTATTTCTGGTTTTTCGGCCAAACTCAGGGTTACTCTCGATTTGGCAGCAAAATTAATTCCAGGTTTTTTCTTGAAGACACTTCGTCTTTGGAATCTTTTGACAGGTTGGCTTCCTGGTTTTCGGTATGCCGACCAGTAGTTGCTTTGTTTTCTGTTTTTGGCTTTGTTACGTAGTCATTTGCCTACAAGCAGACTGACCTACGGGCACTGCGGCTTTCAGCCATTTCGTTCATGCCACTCCAGGCTTCGGCCTTTGTGTTTCCCGCACGTTCGGTTGCTGACGTTCAACCAGAATCGCGGCTTTCTCGTACTATCTCCATCTGCTCATGCATGGACTGGAGAGGATAACTTGTGGTCAGTTGGACTTATCGTTTCTGTTTCGCTGAGCACACAGATCTCTTTTTATCACGAAACTTTTTTGGATTACTACGAGTCTGATCAGCATTCTACTTAGGTAGAAAGCGGATGACAGATTTTGTTTGAGTAGATAGACGGTCATTCACGACGGCTGTCGGCCTTTGAATGCACTCTTTTTTGGCCTCTTTAGGAGGTCGTTCGGACTTTCTTTTATCTTCTTCTGTTTTGGCAAGAAGATTTAAAGTCAGTTTGTGTGCAACAGGACTGCCGGTTTTGGCACTCTTGTTTAACTTACTCGACGGGTATTGACAGTCCAGTTCATAGCCATGGTCTTTCTTTGGCTTTTTCTGTCACAACCCATGAGCGTTATGAGTCCTTGTCTTTCTTAGACTTGGACTCTTAACGCAGGAAGCAGGACTGCGTCATACACTCGGTCTTGCTTGGGTAGACACTCAAAGCAGGTCATGCACCAGTAGTAGCCTACTTTTGGCTAATCGTTTGGATCAAGCTGGATTCACAGCTTGGTTCTTTGGAGGTGTTTGTCCCTTATAGTTTAGGAACTTCAGGGACATTTATGCTCTATCTTGATGGTTTTTTCCTCGCCGATGAGGGCTTGATATCTTGTACTCAGGTATCACCTGTTTATCGGGAGGAGATCGGTCACGTCTTTCTTGAGCTGACGTCTATCTCCTAGGCCTGGGGGGCTTCACGCCTTCCCGAGGTCTCACATACTTTGACATTATGTTTTGACGGTAGCCTACAGGGTTCGTCCTATTCAGTTTTGAGCGGACAGCCTTACGTACTGATCGTTCCGTGTTCGGCACAACAGCAAGCGCCCACTTGACGCTTGCTCCCTTCCTTGTCGATTAAATTTTCATAGCTACTTGCTAGTGAAAATTAAGTTAAGACTTTTGCCGCTTTTGCTTAAGCCGCATTTGGTTTGTTGGTGAGCAATCTCGGTTCATTTTTTGATGAGAGGTTGCAGTCTCGCCGGTCTACAAATTATTTCCTTTGTTTACGGTTTTAAGACGTTCTTTCGACTCTTCTTTGTAAAGAGTCTAGTTTGTCAGATGGTTTTTTGTCTTGCATCTTTTCATTGAACAAGGGACAAGTGTTTGTCTTTGGTTCATTACGAACATTAGCGTCTACCTCACGGGACTATGGTGCTGTGGTTTACTCAAGCCATAATCCTTTAGTGCTTCACTCCTCGGAGGGTGTTTCACTTGTGGTCATTTGGAACTCTTTGTTCTATTCAAGCGGGAGACGCACAGGTTCGTTTTGTTTTACTCGCTCGCATCGGAAGACATGTCTTGTTGTCTTCCGAACTTTCACAGCTCTCTTTTGAGTTAGGACTGTCTTCCTGGTCTTGCTGTTTGCAAGAGATTGTTCACTCTTTTCGTCAGCTACGATCAAGACAGGTCAGTGAGGTTGGCGCTCTTTTCGGCTTCTGGAAGACGTAACTCACGAATCTTAAGGTTTTTCACTCGGCTGTTTCACTCAGGTCTCAACAGACTTTATGTGAAAGGGTTATTTATCTAATTTGACCTTATCTGGTAGGTTTTTTTTTGTGACTATCATTAGCATTCTATGGGTGGTTGCAACAACAAAAAAACAAAAAAACAAAAAAAGTTCACGTGGATGCTAGGATGTTCCACGAACTTTTGTTGTTGGCGGAAGACGATGTTTCATTAGTCTGGAGAAACATCGTTCAGAACTAGACAAGACTTTTCTCTTTTTACGCCCAGCGTGAAAAGGGCCCTGTCTTCAAGCCTTTTGTCTTTTGTTTACGTACTTTTTGGGTCTCACGCAAGATATTGAGTATTTTGGACATACTCATTCTTGCATGGCTCATTTTGGGAGTGCCAGACCAGTTCTTTGGTTCTTTCGTTTTGGACGGATAGAGTCAAATTTGTGCAAGGAAGCACTGGCTAGATGGGCTTTCACACTCAGTAAACAAGCTTATGAGTGTGGCAGTCAATGGGGGGGGAGCGTTCTGTCCTTCCTCTGAGTTCGCCTAGAACTCATGGGGCCTGAGCTTGGGCTCTTTTTTATTCGGCGGTTCTGCGACCAGGCAAATCTCGATCGGCCTCACATAGGTGTTTTGGACGTTTTTTAGGACGTCTTTCTTTATTACTTTTGGCGGGTTTTCTAATACCCGCTGGGATGGTAGTGGTTGCTTACCAGTCATGGTTGAAGCAGGCCGGTTTCTTTCTAGAAATAAGTGAGTTTCACTGAGAATCTGTTTACTCGTCAGGATGGGACCAACACCTTTCCGGCTTTGGTAGCCGCAGGGCAGGTTCTCTCTAACTTGTAGAGTGAGTTTCTTTCCCACCACCTACATTAGCAATCTGCTAGATGTGAGTCGGGATAAGATATGTAATTTAATCGAAAATTTTAAAAGTAAATTTTGATTTGATTAATATACTTACCCGACTCACATCGTTAATACCCTCCCGCCTACCCCGCTCTAGTTTACCCTAAAAATGAATGTTTCGCTTCGTTTCGAGTGAAGTATTCCAATATGGCGGCGGCGGTCTCGCGTGCTCAGTCACGTGACGGTATGGCCTTGACCTGTGACCCAGTTTACGGGGTTCTAGGCTGTTCTTTTTTAGGGTTACTTCCCCTTAAGGGGTGAAGCGTAGTTCAGCGTCCCGGCACTTAAACCAGAGGTTAATGCTAGATGTGAGTCGGGTAAGTATATTAATCAAATCAAAATTTACTTTTAAAATTTTCGATTTTGATATTACTTACAAAATTTCACCCTTTTTTAACTTTTTTCAATTCCCATGCCTGGTTAATGTGTGTGAAGACATTTTTGGGGATGGCATTTGAGCTTTTTTTCAACAAAAATCGAGATGGAACCATGACAAACAACAGTAAAAGTCAATCTTCAACACCACTTTGCAAAATATTCAAGTTGCATGAGTGGAAAGTATTTGTCTGTGATAGTGTTTGTTCAGTTTTTTTTGTTCCACTACAAGTTGTTTTTGCGGCTCTTTTGTTTCAGTAAAAGGAGAGCGATCAGATCAAATCACCATACAGCAGGCTTCCATGACTGGAATAAACAGTAAGGGCTTTTCTACATACTTAGAGAAAACTGATTAGCGTTATCCTTTTTGACATTGATATTTTGATCTTGGTTTTTTTTTTTATATCATGTGACACATTATGCATGAAGTGTAGTCTGCGTTTATAAATAAGATCTGCTGTTCCTTCCAGACAAGGTACCAACAAGGAAAGGTAAGTTTTCCTTGTGTACAAAAATGGCTTTTTCTTTGTATGGTTGTTCATTTGGTGTTGTGAAGTTTAAACGCTGTTTCAAATGAGTTCTTTGCAGCTTATAGTGGGTGCTGCTAATTCTCTGCTGAAGCTACAAAGTTGTGTATGATGCAAAAAATAGAATGCTGCACATCTAACATCACATACACAGGGTTGCATCTCAAAATGTCCCATTGGAATTCCTTTCAGTGCATCTAAGGGCGCACTGAGATTACGTACCACTGCGCCGACCCATGCACACTTTTCACGGGAGTACAGTGTTCTGAATGACCTAAGCAAAAACGTGCGCCAAGCCAGGGAATTTGCGAGTTTGTGAAATGTGCTCTGATTGGCTTTTAAAATGTAATTCATTAGTATTCAAGCAATCCTGCAAACTATCTGCACTTGCGCGTTTACCTCTGTGGAAACTGTCAACAAAAGCGATATTGATCGAAAAACACACACACACACACACTAACACTAACCTGATACACTGGCAAATTCTCATAATTATCATCATGTGGCACCAAATAGCACTATTTTGCATCTTTTGACAAAAGTATTTTGGCACCGCCTAACCTGTTTTGTGCGTTTTGCCTTGGACTATGTAATGTCCCATCAACATTTGGTTGAGGGGGACAAATGTCCCACAGTCTTTTTCTTCCAGGCTAAACCCTGCGTACACAAGCTAGTCAGAATCATTCATGCGTTTAGCATTATGCAGCACGCTGATCTACTTAACAGCCGAAATTGTGTGGAAATGAATAGAACCAGTGGTCATCTAGTTTCCTTTAGCTTTTGCTACTGTGATTATTGCTTCACTTCCCGCCATTTAGTACTGCTTTTGACGGGCCCAGTGGCGTGGTGGTAAGACGTCGGCCTCCTAATCGGGAGGTCGTGAGTTCGAATCCCGGTCGCTGCCGCCTGGTGGGTTAAGAGTGGAGATTTTTTTGATCCCCCAGGTCAACTTATGTGCAGACCTGCTAGTGAGTTCGGTGTGTTATAAAAACACAAAAATACCCAGCATGCCTCCCCCGAAATCGGCGTATGCTGCCTTAATGGCGGGGTAAAAACGGTCATACACGTAAAATTCCACTCGTGCTAAAAACATGAGTGAACGTGGGAGTCTAAGCCCATGAACAAAGAAGAAGATAGAACCAGTGCTCTTGAGTAGGTCATCTAGTTTCCTTTAGCTTTTGCTACCGTGATTATTGCTTCACTTCCCGCCATTTAGTACTGCTTTTTCTGTCTAATTTACTATGATTTGCAGGAGATGTCATTTATTCTTATCATTTGATGCATGTACAATGTACTGACTGTTCCTGCATCAAAAGTTTTGCTTTCCTGATTTGGAAATCCCTGGTTCATGCTTAACAAATTTATGTTTTTGCCTGGAAAATTCATGTCCTCGTGCCTGGGTTTAATTGATATTCGTATGCATTCTTTTTGTCAAAAAGTATTCAGGGCCCTCAGATTCTCTCTCTCTCAGACCCTCCCCCCCCCCCCCCTCTCTCTCTCTCTCTCTCTTTCTATTTTGTTTTCTCTCTCAGAGTCTGTCTTCCTCTGCTTTCCCCACCCTACCATTTTACATCCATTTTTTTTCTGTGTCTCTCTTTTCATTTGTTTTTTCTTTCTTTTTTTCTCTCCATGTGAGGTGGAACACGTACAGAGGCAAAAGTGTAAACTTATGTGGACTCTAATTATTATATGCAGCGGTTATGTTAAACACATAGTAATACTAATACATACCATTACATGGTGATTGTAATGAACATATCAGAAGCTAGTTTGTCCCAGCGCCCTGGAAACTGCCAAAGATTAACCCCTTCACTGCCCACCCCGTATGTAATACGTGGTCATTTTCTGTTTATCGTACGCCCATAACCGTATCTCATACGTGGGATTTGTGTCAACATTTCAGGACATTTCTGAAAACTAAATGGGAGGTAACCACTGTCCAAGTACTTGTAGGGGTTCTAAACACAGTTCTTTCCCATAGACCGTTCGGATAAGTTACTACCACTGTGGCAGTGAAGGGGTTAAAGTGTTGCATGTTGTCAAAATAGTATTTTCTGCGGATAGCGTATGGCAACTGAAACTTGAAATGAAGATTTGTGCTTTGAAATGTACGCACTAAGATTTAGATACCTAAGTTTTGAATACTTTACCATTACATGTAATTGTATAAATTAGTTTTGACACTGGACAAAATCACAATGGAAAATAAATGCTTTTTACTGTGAAATGTTCTCTTCAAAGGACAAGAACCAAAGATTCCCAAAGTGCGTAATGGATTCTTTGAGAGTATGTTGTGTAGTCTTGAGTATTTTATTTCTGCAGTTCTGTTTGGCTATTCCTTTTTAGAACTGTTCATTTTCGTACTTGTTAAAGCCTGATTAGATTTCCATGATGTGCTAATTTACTTACTAAAATGTTGTTTCTTTGTTTCAGGAGGAATCCATACTTTCCATGTTTTATGCAAAGAGTTTGGAGAACAAGTGAGTGTTGTTGCATGTGCAGAACACTGCAGGAAAATAATTAGCACATGCTAAAAAGATCACTTTGTGAAAAGTCATTAAATTGAACTTTAGTGGTTATCTGTATTTTGCATTAAATTGTACTTTTTTTGGTTATGTACGTTTTTGTCTCTGAGGAATCTTGAAGATAAGCATGAAAGGTTGCCAAAGATCCAGACTGAAACCCAGTTTCGAAGAAATGTCGCCAGACTTTTGATGCCGTCATAAAGTTAAAACGTGTCAGATAAATGCGCCATTGCCAATCATTGTTGACTGTGCTTTCTAGTGCTCAAAGCAAAACTTGTGCAGCGAAATTCACTGCGCAGCTGTGCGAAGTACTTTACTTTATTTGGGCGGGGATATAGCTCAGTTGGTAGCGCGCTGGATTTGTAATCAGTTGGCCGCTGTCTGCGTGAGTTCGATCCCAGGTTCGGCGGAAATTTATTTCACAGAGTCAACTTTGTGTGCAGACTCTCTTCGGTGTCCGAACCTCCCCCCGTGTACACTACATTGGGTGTGCACGTTAAAGATCCCACGATTGACAAAAGGGTCTTTCCTGGCAAAATTGCTTAGGCACAGTTACTAATTGTCTACCTATACCCGTGTGACTTGGAATAATAGGCCGTGAAAGGTAAATATGCGCCGAAATGGCTGCAATCTACTGGCCGTATAAAATTTCATCTCACACGGCATCACTGCAGAGCGCCTAGAACTGTACCCACGGAATATGCGCGATATAAGACTCATTGATTGATTGATTGATTGATTTACGCTACGTCCAGCTGTGGACAACCTATATTAAAAACAGGCTTTACATTATACACCATTGGTTCCGAAAACTTTTGACAGCTAAAATATTTAATTTCTTGTTTCCATTTTTCAGACTGTAACCCTGAGCGTTGGCAATGGAATGACGGCCAAGAATCAGTTTCCTGTCACTGAAACTGCTTCCATCAAGTAAGTGCACATCATGTAAACAGACTTAGATATAAATAAAGATATAACACACTGCAGCAGATTAGGACATGGTATGGTTCAGTTCTCTGTGTATATTGGAATATATTGGAGTAATTTGTGACACTGCAATATTAAAGGTTATGATGTCACCTTGATTTGAAACTCTTTTAAGACGTATGAACTCAGTAGAAAACCATGCATGTTGCAGGGTGGTGTGCGCCAAGCCGGTGGAGCTACACTTGCAGCCTATTCTGACCCAGGACCCGTCACTGCCACCCTGTCCCGTCACTCATGAGACACACCTTCCTGTGAGTGCAGTCCTCTTACCTATCTGTTTCACAAATTCTACAATCATTTTCTTCCCCATTTGTTTCCCGGCCATGCCTGGTGGATCAAGGGTGGAGATTTTTCTGACCTCCCAGGTCAAAGTATGTGCAGACCTGCTAGTGCCTTACCCCCCCTTCGTGTATACATGCAAGCACAAGACGGAAAGTGCGGACGGAAAAGATTCTGTAATCCATGTGAGAGTTTAGTGGGTTATAGAAACACGAAAATACCCAGCATGCTTCCCCTGAATGTGGCGTATGGCTGCCTGAATGGTGGGTAAAAACGGTCATACACATAAAAACCCATTTGTGCAAAAACATGAGTGAACGTGGGAGTTTTAGCCCATGAACGAAGAAGTTTCCACAATTCTACTTGAAACTTTGGTACTTCTTTTTCTTTTGTGTTCCCGAGCTTTTTACTCTCAGGGTCACTTTGAACCTTGTAGTCTTTCTGTGATAGTAGTAGTCCAGTGGACGATACCTTCCGCCTGTGGTGAGACTTGCGTATCATAGTTCATACCATCTCTTCCCCTGCCACATACTTGAAATTACAATGTACTTGTATGAGACTCAAACATGATAGCATTGTTTCTGTTTGCCACTAGCACTCTGCAGACAATACTGCTTTAACAAGAGCCCATAGAAAATGCAGTCATTGTTTGTTGACTGTGTTACAGATGCCTGTGCACTGCAAGAAAGACCTACGCCTCCAGGTGGCGTTGACTGACAGCAGCGGCAATCGCTTTGACAATTTCTCGTCACTAGCCCTGGATTGGTCAGTCTCGGACACCACCCTGGCCACTGTGGTTCACCCGGAATTTCTTCGTTCTGATATTCTGACAAGTGACGAGGGCTTGCTCACAATCAGATGTAAGTTCACGCTTGTCATTTTTATTGAGACATGATCATTTTATAAGTCTTGGCTGTGCCAAAAGGTGCTTGTTTATTTGTAATGTGACATTTCTTTCTGCTGTGTCTAGAGCTATTGACTGAGGTAGGTGCTAAATGTTGACGGTCAGTACCCCTTGTTTGAGAACTGCCGCAGAATTAATTCGGGTGCTTCCTAAAAATAAAATCCTCTTCTTTGCATTAACTCATTGTCTCCCAGGTACGGATATACCCGTACACACAGTCACTTCAGTCGCTTCCTGTAACGTCCATCTAACGCCTGCATTCCAGCGTGTTGATACACAGTTACTACAATTCTGAGTGACCTGCTGCAGCACAGCTGGTCTCGGCTAAAAGAAACTTGGTCAACATAGCTGGGGTAGAAAGTGTTAAGGCTGTATTTCAGTGCATGCATGCATGTTCCTTTAGTGGTATAAAAGACTGCATTTTTGTCGTTTCTTGCTTGTTTTATCTTGAGAGCTTTCCCGAAAGCAGAAAATTAAAAAGCTTTGAGTGTGTCTAACAAGTTATAGCAATTCAGAACTGTAAGCGGTTTTTGATTTTTTCAAGTGTAGTCCATGTCTTCTTGTTAAGCGTCCTCTTAACATGATCTGCAGGCAGAAATTGTAAGATACCTGACTTGTCAAATTATGAGTTTATGACTCTGTGCAGCATACCAGACCATGAAACCGTATGGCAGGACTGGGACTGTGGTTGTCACGGCTACCATTAGCAGCTACAAACAGAAATACTTTAGAGCGGCAGGTGTTCGGCTGCAGGTAAGATTTGTGAATGACTTTTTTCATTTCTTTGAGCTTGAGATTCATCATGATTCATGACCAGTGAGTTTACTTTTTCTATGGGTACCTAGGTCAAGAAGGTATTTTTTTAATATGAAGATAACAAGTTTTGTCTTCATCTGTGCTTTTTGTGAACTGTTCTAGCTTTTGATTCCAAGGTTAAACTCTTTAAATAGTAGCAGATTGTCTTTGGAAAAGGGATTGTAGGGTCAGTGGGACCAAAGTCATGCATTGGCTTTAAATAAAAAAATGTTTTGGTCAAACAGTGATCTTTTTGTCTGCAGCATGTCTTGAAAATGCCATTGACATTTTGGTGTTGTACGTTTGTAACTCGTCTTATATCATGCAGATTGTTCGTACGTGAATGCATTTTTGTTGTAGGAAAGAATCAGCCCCAAGATCAGCAAGTCTGTGGAACTGTTGCTCGTGGAGGAAGCAGTCATCTCCCCTGACACCTTTTCTATTTTTAATCATCCTTCCAATAAGGTGTTTTATTTTGAAGATATCTTTTGTAGAGGACACATTTGAAAATTATGTTTTTGTAAAGATCATATTTTTCATGTCTTGGACATTTAAGATGATGTCATATTTTAAGGTTTGAGACCAAATGTTCAGGGATTTTGTTTTATTGTAAGGTTAGATTGCTCCTTTGTTGTTTGGGGATGGGTGGGGAGGGGGGATGCAGTAAAGATGGAACGCATTTATGCTGTACCTGCTTGTCTCAGGACAGTGCGTGACCTCATCCAAGGTTGTAAATTACTACAAGTATTCACGATAAGTTATCTGATTTGCAGAAACCTTAGTACTTGTTACTTTTGACAGAGACTTAGGTAGTTATAACTTGTGCTGCAGACCATGTCATGTCAGATTGTGTGTCACGCAAGGTTGACAGCTTCAGTGTGTCTACAGGTGATGATTAACGTGGAGAGAGGGTCTGGCTACTTTCACCTGGCCAAGTTGGAATCCCAGGTGTTGGACACATCCTACATCTCCAGATCCAAATCTGTGCTGGTGAGTATTGTGTCAGAACTGAGAAAGTTTATTGTAAAGGCCAACTGACGCGTTAAAACTGACACATATTTAACATGCCGAAACACCTCTCTCACTCTAACACTCTCTCTGTGAGTATTGTGTCAGATTACTAGTGAAGCTAATTTTGCAGAAACACAAAATCCCTTCAGATTCAGGGGCTTTTCTGCCTAAGCCCCACCTTGAACGGTTGAAAACGACGTTAAACACCAAATAAAGAAAGAAAGAATGCCTAACCCCCATTGGTTCTTGTCCCTTGACCCTACTGAGAGTCTTCTGTGGCCCCCCTCCCCCCTTCCTTTTCATTAAAAATGGAGACTTCATAACCCCATGTCTGAGTGTAACCTTTGGTTGTGAGTGTTAAATGCCAAATGGAGTGTGGGAGAGTTCTTTAAAGCGGAACCACTGAATTTCTACCCCTTTAGTTTTGTTTTGTTTAAAAATGTTATGGGGAGTTCTAACAGGTAACTATGTTTTACAGGTGAATCCACTGAAAGATGGGTCGCAGAGTTTCACAGTGTACGACCTGTGTCTGGACGTGCTGACACATCCTACGGCCACGGTTTATGTGTCTGGTGTGGGCAGCATTCGGGTCACTGTTATTGATAAGGTAGGTCCTCAGGTTACTTCTTGTTTCTGTACTTGTATTTATCATTCACTTCCAGAATACACTGCTCCACTCAGCCCTCACTGACATTCAACCAAATACCTACACGTGCCCATTTACACACAAACATGTAGGGGGGGGGGGATATCTTCTCCTCAGATACAGCCAAATACCTACCCGCTTACACACAAAGCATACAAAAAATGGGGGGGGGGGGGGGATCCTTTTCCAGTCACATACAACCAAATGCCTACCCTACCCACATTTACACGCAGATCATCGAGATAATTATAAAAAAAACATTTTTTTACTAAGACCGGGAGTCGAATCTGTATTGCATGGATCGGGAAGCGCTGTACCAGTTCACTGCACCACAAAGGCCGCTGAACATGAAAATGCCCAAACACGCTCACAAAAAATACTCAAAGCAGTTTGCTAATGGGGGGGTGAGAAACTGAAGGAGTAAGCTAAGGGAGGTATTTGCCATTGATTTAAAAAAATAAAAAATAAAAATTTGGTAACAGGTTGAGGTGCAGAAGGAGGTGAGAGCCACAGTACAGGTGCTAGATGCTCAAGGTCACCCGCTACTGTCCAGTTTCTTCACCCTCATGGGACTCAAACTGGAGCCTGCCTCCGACATTGTCACTCTCAGGTCAGTATCTGTGCTTTGAAGAAAGCTTTTTACAGGCAGATTTGCGGAGATCAGTGAAAGTTTCAAAGATTCTTTGGCTTGGATTTTGTGTAATTGCTTCAGAAAAAGGCCAGAAAATAGTGTTTAAATGTCCAAAATTTGAAATTTTTGGGGAAAACCTCTTTCAGCCGACTACCATGCCTGATTATACCCAGCAGTGTGTGAATTATTGATCAGAGGGATTTAGCTGTCACAAAAAGTTCTGTAGTTTCTGTGATGTAAAAATGGAATAGCCCATGACAAATAGGGTTGGATCTGCAGATTTCACAATAGATGCCCTGTCACAATTTGTGACTTCGAAATTTCACATCAGTGAATTGTAGCGAAATTACAAATTTGAGTGAAATCACAATGTGGGTGTAACCTTCTTCTGTCACCACATTTCAGATTAAGTGGAATTAATTTAGATTTACCAAGCACAATGTTATTTTGCATATAGCCCCTTAACTACCGAAAGAAAACGAAAGTGAAACTAGAGTTATACCCCAGAGTGACCGCCCTTTGCAGGTGGCGCCAGCAGTGCTTGGCGCCAAGCGCTGTCAGCTGGAATGCGGCACAGGCAACGCGGGCGCGCCACTTATCACTTCACCTCTTTTCGCCGACGTGTACACATCGGCAGTGCTTACGGTCTAGTTTCCTGGATCTCTACCGGTTGTGTTTTCGTTAGTGATTCTATGGCTTATTCTTCTTGGAAGAAAATACATAAAGAAGATTAAGCCTCCTTGTGTCTGTGTCACGGTGTTTTTCCCTACGCTTCTGGTGTGAATACCGTTGGTTTTCTTGTGATCTTCACACGCGACCGGTGTCTTCTTGTTCAGGGAAGTGAAAAAAATTTTCTATTTTTGATTCAGCTATCGTCTGCTTGCTAGCTTTATCTTCTTCCTAGTTCATTCACATTATAATTATGTCTGGTTCTGATCAGAGCCGGGATAGCACGGGACGTTGGGCCCCCAGCCCGTCCCCTACTCCTAACGCTCTGCGTAAACGTCGTTCCAACCAAAGAAAGTTGGATCTCCTTTAACAAAGGTTGTTGAGTGCGCCGATTTCTGGCCGCTCGACCCCGGAGCCCCCTTCCCCTTTGAGTGGGGGCTCCGAGGTTCAACCTTCCCTCTCTCACCCGCCTTTACGGAGTGAGACTCCCTCTGGTCTACTACTTGGTTCCGGGGGGCAGGCGGGTGGTCCGGTTTTGACTGACTACCCCCCTCCCCCCGGTCTTCAGGGTCAAGGTCCGGACCAACTGCGGGGTCAAGTCACGGAGGCTTTGGAGGCGGTCTCAGCGCTCCCCTCCACTGCCTCCCAGCTACCTGCAGCGTCCTCCGCAGCTCTCTCTGCGGCCTGTCAAGTTTTACGGGACGCTGGCTTCCTGGGGATTTCATCTGTCCAGTCACTCGCAGCCGCTTGCGTGATATCGGACTTAGATGGCCTGGTCATGTCGGTTGACCGCTCCTCTCCCAATCACGGGGACGCCGACCGGACCACGAGCCTGGACAAGGCCCGGTCAATAGGCCTGGGCGAGTCCGCGGCCCGGGCCCCGTGTTCTCGCGGGGCCGGGGCCCGGGCCGCTGGCCTGGACGGGGCCCGGGCCGCTGGCCTGGACGGGGCCCGGGCCCCGTGCTTTGACGGGGCCTGGGCCCGGTGCTCCGACGGGGCCGGGGCCCGGGCCGCTGGCCTGGACGGGGCCCGGGCCGCTGGCCTGGACGGGGCCCGGGCCCGGTGCTTTGACGGGGCCTGGGCCCGGTGCTCCGACGGGGCCGGGGCCCGGGCCGCTGGCCTGGACGGGGCCCGGGCCGCGGGCCTGGACGGGGCCCGGGCCTCTAGCCTGGACGGGGCCCGGACCGCGGGCCTGGGCGGGGCCCGGGCCGCTGGCCTGGTCGGGGCCCGGGTCCCGTGCTCTGGCGGGGCCCGGGCCCCGGGCCCGGTGTGGGCCCCGGCCCGGGCTCCGTGCCCCGACGGGGCCGGGGCCCGGGCCGCTGCCCTGAACGGGGCCACGTTTTGGGACAGCTCCCGTGCCGCTCCTCCTAACGGGCCCGCGGCCCGGGACGGTTCTGATGTGGCCCCCCCTCATGGGGGACATACCTCACAGGCAGTGACCTCCTCGGTTCTGGCGGGCTCTGGTTTTGACCACCCCCAGGACTTTGATTTTGGCCTGCCTTCCGCCTTTCGGGAGTTCGACGACATCTCGTCCGAGGACGATCTGTATCCCGATCTTCAGCCTCCTAAGGTTGCTGACACATCTTCAAACAGTCTTCTTTCAATGATGTCCTCATTCAAGGAGGAACTCTTTTCTCTGAGGCGCTCCGTCCAGGGTCAGCTTGACTCTCTCTCCTCTGCAGTCCGGGGAGGAGGTTCCGGTTCTATACCGTCAACCACACACTCTGAGAACCCCTCGGCTCCCCCGGCTCCACGCCATGGGTGTCCTCCTTCTCCTCCGCTGGCTCTTTTTGAGTCAGAGGAAATTTCCCCTGAGGACCCGTCTGCCGACAGGTCCACGGTGACAACCACATTCCTCAACCTGTTGGCGGACAAGTTGGGAGACGGGGCGTTTTCCGAAGGCCAGTCCTCTAAGGCTAACGCTCGGGCGGCCTTCGACTCCATGCAGGGGGGTCCCCTGAGTGACAGGCGTTCGCGCCTACGACTGACCTGTCACCCTAACCTTCGGTTGGCGTGGGACCTCGTGCTCCAGTCTTTCCGGTCTAATGATTCGGACAAGACTGGCAGCACTGTCCCCCCAGAGGCCCAGGACACTGCTCCCTCTTTCCCCAATCCTAGGGATCCTTTTTCTTTCCCTAGGATGACTTGTAAAAGCGGGGGTCAGTTCGCGTTCGACGCTAGCACCCTCCCTTTTCAACACACCAGTAAGGCGGTGGGTGCCGATAACGAACCTTTTCGGGGCTCTGCCCCTGCAGTGTCCTCCTTCGCTTTGACCCCGTTGGCTTTTTCGCATTTGGAGGGGGTTGTCAGCGACTCTCTTCAATGTCTCTCCAATGCATGGCATTGGTCAGACGCTGCCATCAATTCGACGGGTACGGTGGCCTCCGGTTCCAACCTCCGGTCTGGTTTCACGCCCCTAGCCCAGGTGGACGGTAACCAGGCCGGACACGCCTTTTCTGCCCTTAGGGCCGCTATGACCTCTCAGACGGAACTTCTCCTCCGTCTCAGAGCACAGCTGCTCGCGCTGTTCCGGGACGCACACCTTAAGTCGTCCTATCTCTCACCTGAGGAACGGCGTTCTTTGCGGAACACCCTGACCACGCCGTCTGCACTGTTTCATCCCGGTACTGTCAAGGCCGTGGTTGAACAGTCGCACAAGCGGCGTCAGTCAGATTTCTTGGTAGGGTCGCGGACGTGTTCTGCCCCTCCTCCCAAGCGTCACAAGGGCAACCCACCCAAGGATTTCCGCCCCCCTGCCACTCAAACTTCTTCTTTTCAACCGGTGCGGCCCACTCGGCAACCGGAATCTCAGAATTTTCGCCGCCCTCAGCCCGTCGGGCAGAAGCGGCAGAAGGCCCGGAAACCAGGGCAGAAGGGCCCCCAGAAGCGGCAGCCTTCTTCGGGTCCCTTTTGACTCGCCCCGCTCGCCCTCCCAACACCCCGCCCCTCTCCTGTCCTCCGTGGGCTCTCTTCGACGTGCTCTCCCGGCTTGGGAAAAACACGTTCGAAATCAGTATGTGTTGAGAGTGGTACGGACGGGGTACTCCTTCCCTCTGGTTTCCCCCCCTCCTCTCACGGGCGTCCCGATTGCGTTCCCAGAACCAAGCAACCCCTCTCGGGCTCTTGCTCTGGACGCAAAGGTCCGGGACCTGTTGACAAAAGGCGCCATCTTCCCGGTGTCCAACCCCGGCCCGGGATTTTACGCCCGTCTCTTCACGGTCCCCAAAAAGAACGGCGAGTTCCGGCCGATTCTCGACCTCTCTGCTCTGAACGAACACATTCAAAAGTCTCCTTTCAAGATGGAGACTCCCCCCTCTATCAGACTTGCCATCCGGCCGGGGGACTGGGCCACGTCTCTCGATCTATCGGACGCTTATTTTCACATCCTGGTCCACGAGAACGTTCAACACCTCCTCCGGTTCGTCTGGTCAGGGGTGGTCTACCAGTTTCGGGCCCTCCCCTTCGGTCTGTCTCTGGCCCCCCTCATTTTCACCAAGGTCACCAGAGAACTGGCTGCCTTGGTCCGGGCGGAGGGAGTTCGCCTGAAGCTCTACCTGGACGATTGGCTGACCCTGGCGGCAACCCAGTCCCTCTGTCGGACTCACTCGCGCCTGGTCATGGACTGGACTTCAGAGTTGGGCTTTCTGATCAACCACTCCAAGTCCGACCTCCACCCGTCCCAATCTTTTGTCTATTTGGGCATGTCTTTCGACACGGTGGCCTACACGGTGGCTCCCACCTCAGCCCGTCTCGACGCCCTGACGTCACGGATTGCGCGACTCAGTGCTCGCCGCACCGTGACCCTTCGTCACCTTTGCCAACTCCTGGGTACGATGGAATCTCTTTCCCCCCTCCTTCCCCTGGGGAGGGTGTTCAAGCGTCCCCTCCAACGAGAAGTCGCTCTCCGGTCCTCGAAACCACCTGTCTACTCGCAAGTGATCACTCTGGGCCCGTGGTTTCTGGCCGCTGTCTCTCAGTGGTTAGACCCGGTGTGGCTGAGGACCCCGGTACCCATCCAGCCCCCAGCCCCTCAGGTGTTTCTTTTCACGGACGCCTCCAAGACCGGCTGGGGCGCTCACCTCGATCTTCTCGAGACCTCCGGCCTCTGGAGCCCTCAGGAGTCTCTACTCCACATCAATCTCCTCGAGATGGAGGCAGTTCGCCTCTCTCTCCTTCAGTTTGCTCCTACCCTTCGGGGAAAGTCTGTTCTCCTTCACGGGGACAACACAGTCTGCCTAGCTTACCTGAAAAACCAGGGGGGCACACACTCAACGTCCCTCTCGTTGAAGGCCGAGCAGATCTTGCTTTGGTGTTTCCAGCAGAACATCCTCCTCTCAGTACAGTTCATCCCGGGGAAACTGAACTCCCTCGCGGATCTCCTCAGTCGCCGAGATCAGATCTTGCCGACCGAGTGGACCATTTCCCACAAGGCCCTTCTTCCTCTGTGGTCCCACTGGTTCACTCCGTTAGTGGATCTCTTTGCCACTCGGTACAGCAAGCGACTCCCTCTGTACGTGAGTCCGTTTCACGACCCCATGGCCTTCGGAAAGGACGCATTCGCTCTGCCATGGTCGGGTCTCCAAGCCTACGCCTATCCCCCGACGGCTCTGGTAACCCGAGTCCTAGCCAAGTACGCTCAGGAGAGGCCCACACTGCTTTTGGTCGCGCCCTTTTGGCCCACGGCAGCTTGGTTCCCCGAACTGGTCGCGCTCTCCCACGTTCCCCCGTTCGACCTCAATCTCGACTCGCTCAGTCTCCTGCAACCTCGATCGGGCATACCACACCCCGCGCCCGACTCCCTCCGCCTGACCGCCTGGCTTTTGTGCGGTCAAAACTGCGAACATTAGGACTTTCGTCACACGCTGTTTCCTTGTCTCTTGACGCTCGGCGTCCCTCTACTAACAACCTTTACTCCCTACGCTGGTCCACTTGGGTTTCCTTCGCTGCCGGAAAGAAATTTGACCCATTACAGCCTTCTCCAACCCAGCTGGCTAATTTCCTTTCCTCCCTTCATCTACAGAAAGGTTTCAAAGCTTGTACCCTCTTAGGGTACAAATCGTCGGTCACCAGTACCATCGCGGCTGCCACGGGGGTTAGGCCTCTCCATCTTATTCATTCTTCCCTCATCACCAATCTGATCGACGGAATTAAGAATCGTTCTGTGCGCAAAACAGTCACCTTTCCCAAATGGGACGTTTTCCTCGTGCTTAACGCCTTGAGGTCTCCTCCGTTCGAACCTCTGAGCTCTGCCTCCCTTCGGGACCTCACTCTCAAGACCGTTTTTCTTGTTTCGCTCGCAACTGCTCGCAGAGTCAGTGGTATCCACGCCATTAGTGGTCTCCCACACGATGTCGAGTTTGCCCCTGACCTTTCGTCCATGACTCTTTCCTTTTTGCCTGAGTTCAGAGCAAAAAAACCAACTGGCTGATGTGTTTTCAGCCCCCATTGTCATTCCCTCTCTCACTCGGGACCTTGACTCTGATGATCCGGATAGGTTTTTATGTCCCGTTCGGGCCATAAAGGCCTACCTTGACCGTACTGCTTCTCATAGGGCCACTAAACGAGCCTTGTTTATCTCCCTTCTGCCTAACATGGAACGAGATATCTCCAAGCAGACGATTGCTCGCTGGTTAGTTTTTCTGATCAAACAAATTTACAAAAACGCTAACCTGACACGAACGACTCCGGTTCGTGCACATGAGATCCGGGCCATCAGTTCCTCACTCAGTTTCGTTCGGGGGGTGCCGTTGACTCAAGTCATGCACGCAGCCTACTGGAGGTCTGTGTCTACCTTCACAGACTTCTACCTCCGCACGTTCTCGGCTAGACGGGGAGACGAGACCTACGGCATCAAGAAAGCTGTTCTCTCACAATCTCTGGTCTCTCTCTAGGTGAGTGTTGTCTCTTACCATAGATATGTGGATATTTTCAAATCCTTGGTTCATTCAGACAGGGGCCAGGTCCTTAGGTGTTCACTGTGCGTGCACCTCTGCCTTCCCCCTGCTCTGCCAACCTTCGTTTGGGAGTGATAAGGCATGGGATCCCAACCTCCTCGGTGGTATTCTATGCAAAATAACATTGTGCTTGGTAAATCTAAATTAATCATGAAAATTTATATTAATTTTCTTATTTATTTATACTTACCAACACAATGTTATTCTTATTGCTCCCTCCCTCCTCCCCTCTTCACATGCCTATTCGGTTTTATAGGTGAAGTGATAAGTGGCGCGCCCGCGTTGCCTGTGCCGCATTCCAGCTGACAGCGCTTGGCGCCAAGCACTGCTGGCGCCACCTGCAAAGGGCGGTCACTCTGGGGTATAACTCTAGTTTCACTTTCGTTTTCTTTCGGTAGTTAAGGGGCTATATGCAAAATAACATTGTGTTGGTAAGTATAAATAAATAAGAAAATTAATATAAATTTTCATGGTCTTTTGTATTGGTTGCATTCTTCCTAATGTTTATGCCTAGATGTTTGCAAATGTGCATGTATGCATTCTGGGCTAAGGGTTATGAAAATGTCTGGGTACAATATTGGGGAAGTCCTGGTCACATGATCATCTTTTGACTTTTTTTAATTCCTGAGGTTAATTATTATTTGCTAGAATTTGCTGTGAGCAATGAGGTTTAGACTTACAACACAAACACTTGATACCTGTTCTGGGTTTTTTTCCCCTCAGACCAGTGGAAGGCCCATCAGGGGATCAGGTGTCAGCGCTGTACACAGTTCATGGTTCAGTGGTTGGTCACACTACACTGACCGCCACGGCTCGCTTGCCCAGTGGTCAGACCATCTTCAGTCTTCCCAAACCCATTGAGGTAATAACCATGCTTTTGTGAAATAAGATAAATCTGAAGAAGTCTGTGACTGTCTGATGAAAATTTGATGAAGAGTTTACCTGAACTGGTTGCTGTTGTTTTCTTTTTGTTTTAAAATCTGTAGATGTATATTGGTATAACTAGCTGTTTCTTGTGGACAAATATATAAGTTTAGTTGACTAACTGACAAGTTACCGGCACGGTTGGCCTAGTGGTAAGGCGTCCGCCCCGTGATCGGGAGGTCGTGGGTTCGAACCCCGGCCTGGTCATACCTAAGACTTTATAATTGGCAATCTAGTGGCTGCTCCGCCTGGCGTGTGGCATTATGGGGTTAGTGCTAGGACTGGTTGGTCCGGTGTCAGAATAATGTGACTGGGTGAGACATGAAGCCTGTGCTGCGACTTCTGTCTTGTGTGTGGCGCACGTTATATGTCAAAGCAGCACCGCCCTGATATGGCCCTTCGTGGTCGGCTGGGCGTTAAGCAAACAAACAAACAAACTGACAAGTTTACTATTGAAGACATTTGCTTAAATTTACTAGCTCAGAAACTTCTTCTATTTGAACTTTCAGAACATCACACCCCTCTTTAGGGCTCTCTTCAACACACATCCATGCAGTCTCTTTCTTACATGCTTATAGTTATACTGACCCTATTTAGGTATAATTTAATTATTTGCCGTATTTTGCAGGTGTTTCCCCCTCTGCGACTGGAGCCCAAGAACATTACTCTCATCATCGGAGCCAAGTTTCAGGTAATGCTTCACTTTATGTTCGGGTTTTTTTCCAGATAATTCTGAAAGGAAATAATATACAGGGGAGTTTTTGTGTGTACATGTGTATTCTGAAACATTATTCTATGCCTATTTTAACTAATGAGAAAATAATATACATGGGGAGTTTTTGTGTGTGTACTTTATGTATTCTGCAACACTATTCCATAGCTGTTTTAACTAATAGCTGTAGTAAGGACACAGTCACAGAACACTGTTCAATTTCACCATTGTGAAATCCAACTCTGCTTGTGTCTACTAACCATTCAACCACTGCCATTTCAAATGACTGAAAACTCAACCACAGAGAATTTGTCTGTCCATGATGGCAAAAATCTGAAGTTGTAACCATTCTACCACTGCTCTATCAGGTTATCGCTGTCGGAGGGCTTCAAGGATTAGAAATGATCTGTCCATGATGGCAAAAATCTTAAATTCTAACCATTCTACCACTGCTCTTTCAGGTGATCGCTGTGGGAGGGCCTCAGCCACAGAGCACTGTTCAGTTCAGCATTGCGAACTCGGACATCTCTTCAGTGTCGTCCAGTGGTCTGTTGGAAGCACTGTCGCTGGGCACAACACGAGTGGTGGGCAAGGCTGTTGGGGTGGATCCTCTCACTGGAGCGTCGGTTGACTACTCTCAGGTAACCATCAATCAATATGAGGCTTATATCGCGCGTATTCCGTGGGTACAGTTCTAAGCGGAGGGATTTATTTATTTTTATTTTTTTTTATTTTTATGCAATTTATATTGTGCCCATATTGAAGGCGCAGGGATTTATTTATGCCGTGTGAGATGGAATTTTTTGACACAATACATCACGCATTCACATCGGCCAGCAGATCGCAGCCATTTCGGCGCATATCCTACTTTTCACGGCCTATTATTCCAAGTCACATGGGTATTTTGGTGGACATTTTTTATCTATGCCTACACAATTTTGTCAGGAAAGACCCTTTTGTCCATCGTGGGATCTTTAACGTGCACACCCCAATGTAGTGTACACGAAGGGACCTCGGTTTTTTGTCTCATCCGAAAGACTAGCACTTGAACCCACCACCTAGGTTAGGAAAGGGGGGAGAAAATTGCTAACGCCCTGACCCAGGGTCGAACTCGCAACCTCTCGCTTCCGAGCGCAAGTGCGTTACCACTCGGCCACCCAGTCCACGGTATGTCTTTCTTTATGTTATACAGTTTTAACGACCTCCAAAATTCTGAGAAAATCAGGTCGTAAAAAGGAGGTAGTCTTAAAAATGGGGGTAAATGTAAATGTTTAAAAAAAAAAAAATGTGTTTAATGTTACCATTTTTGTGAGGTATAGATGTGGTTTGACAGTAGTCAGGGTCAGTGGTTTGGCTGCGGTGGAAAAGTCAGGACTGATTTTGTTTTGTCAAAGGGATAAATGTTGTGGTCATTTCTGGAAAAAGTTAAGTTTTGACATTTTTTTCTGTGTGCTTTTACTTTCATTCAGGATAACTTGTGTGACTCTTGTGTCTTAGCGGTAAGCAGTAGGCATCTGCAGATTTAAAGGGTGATTGAATTTAAAGTGATCAGATGATTTTGTATTTAAAACTCTCAGCGAAATTCCAGGAGACTTTCTCATGCAATGAAAAGCGAACTAAAAATGAACTTATATGTGGAATACATGTACAATGTCTACTCAATCTGTAGCAGGACTTCTCTCATGCGTGGGAAACATGAAAAATGGTGTACAATATTTTGAAATCTAACCAGCATCCATTTCAATCAACCGATATTTGTTTGAATATATCTTTCAGGATGATGCCATTGTGAATGTTGTGCCACTGAGAGGAATCAGGATCTACTCGCCTCTGTCTCGTCTCCAAACAGGCACTAGGGTAAGAACAGTTTCCTGATGAACCTCTCTTTCTGCCTCGTCTGGAGTCTATTGTTCTCTACCAAAAAAAAATTGCCTAGCTTTTGTCAAGAAAGAAAATCAGCCGTAGAGCTAGTCAGAAAAAGTTAAATTCACTGTGACAATAGCAGTGTCTGTAGAATAAGAACAGAACCAGTTACTTTCTGAATTTTATTGATATTACAATATTGATTAAAATAAAGAAAATCTCACAGACCACCAAAACTGATTATGTTGACTGGTCAACAATTTGTCAATTCCTTTCTTTGAATTGGATGGCCAGCAATGTACTATTCTGTTGTAATATATTTGATTGCTCAACTGAATATTCATAATTTGTGGTGCTTTTGAACTGTCATAAAAAAACAGCCTAATTTTGATGTCTTTGGTCATTTTTGCTATTTTCAGATGCCAGTGTATGCTGTGGGAATAACAGAACATGAGACTCCATTCTCATTCGGATCGTCCATCCCACCCCTGACCTTTGCCTGGTCGGTCAACAGTCGGGAGGTGCTGCACCTAGAGTCTGTCTACCACGGGGTCAGTTCCTTTGTTCCATTAAAACATTTCTTGTAGTGCCCCCTCATTTCTCTCTCTCTGTTTCTCTCTATTTCTCTCTCTTTCTGTCCGTCATCTTTGTTAAAACAACATTAATGTTAGATTAAGTTCAAAATAAGTAACAGGAAACCATTAATAGAAAAGAAATTTGGGCACAAACTCAACCAAAAGCTGACATGATCATCTTATCATCTGAAATTTTAACGTGCATGGCTGAGAATTTTCTTTGGTTATCACGCTTATAGCTTAACATTTGGCTGAACTTGGAAGAACGGTTTCATGAGCAAATATTATCATCGTTATCATGCAAGTATTATTTTCATATCACTTCTCAGGGGCTTTTTCTTTGTCTTCGTGTACTCTGGATCACTCTTGTCCGAGTTTTCTCGTCTCTATTTTTTCCTAAGTTGTAACGTAACAAAACTAATGGTTTTTGTTGTTGTTGATATTATACTGCAATTCATCGTAGCTTGTGAAACGATACTCTAGTCTCTAGCCATCATTTTTTAATCGTTTGACGGATTTTGTATGCACAGAAGGGGGTCAAACTGAGTCCACAAGACAGGTTTGCACAGCAAGTGGTTGCCAAGGAAACAGGTCATGTGACAGTGTCGCTAGAGGTGCGGGCCAAAGACGGCAGCAGTCAGCAGATCTCTCGCAGTGCCCTGCGTGATGATATTCAGATACAGGTAAGACTAAGAGAGACAGAGGGTGGGAGGGTTGTGGGGATTTAGTTAAAAACACCTTCCTGATTGTGAAAAACAGTTCAGCTCACCGTCTCAAATCTGGCCATATGTTTACATGGGATAAGACCATCCTTCCACTTGGTCACATACCAAAATGAACAGTCTGGGTGCTCTGTGTGCACAGTGGGAATTGTTTGATGAATTGTGTCAGCAAATGCAACCAGTGGCTTTTTATTCCTTCATTCAAAAAGAAATCCCCACTGTGCTCAGAGAGCACCCGGGCTCTTTATTTTTGGTACAGCAGTCCCTGCAATGTACGGCCCCCGGCGTGAGCGGACACCTGACATGTACGGACACATTTGCTCGGCACGGAGTGTTTTTCTTCTAAATTTGCCCCCCCCTTAAACGGACACCTGCAAAACGTGGACGCGGACACTCATTTTCGGTCCCAACAGCAGGTCATACCTCCAATGTACGGACAGACCATCGTCAAATTTTCACCACAACAAAATCGATAACAGAGCAGTCCGGCTCTTGGTACAAAGATCACAGCCGCAATGGCGTGATGACAGTCACTGATAACTTGAGTGCACGTGTACCCATCAGGAGGGGGGGTAGTTTTAGTCAGGAGTGGAGTACATGCGAAGATGCCAACATGAAACTGCACTGTGCTCTTTATTCTTGTCTGTTGGACGTAAACAACAGAAACCACAGTCGATGAAGGTCCTGAGCGAAAGAGAGTGAAAAACCGGCCACAGTTCTCAGCATCGTGTGTCTGTGTGTAACCTCTTTCATTGTTAAGATACTCTTGTTTCCCCTCAGCCTTGACCAGTGAGTCGGTTGCCTAATCTGTGAACCCTTCAGTTGTCTTGCTTTGTCAAAAGTTACGACACAGTCAACTGGTTTTGCTCTGAGTGAACAGTGCAGCTGGCCTCTCTGGCCACAGCCCCAAACAGTACATGGCTGGAGGGAGTGAGAGAGAGGGAGGGGGGGGGGGGATGGAGGGGTAGCTGGCTAAACTCGGTGGGGTGTCCGGTGTCACTGCATGTCAGCAGGAAGAGCATTGGAGAGAAATAGAGAGGTGTACTCTTCCACACAATTTCCAAGCATCAGTTGTCAAGGCTTGGGGTAGGCATTGGTGAGGGAGAGTGGGAGCTGTGTTATGTACAGTATATTTCCGACTGAAGAGTGAAAAGTCACTGCCATGCCACATGATCGGCATGCAGTCAATAAAGCCAGACAAGAAGAAAATAAATTACATGATTATGACATGCAGCTCTATCTGCTGCTTTTTATTCAAACTGGTTTTCAAGCTTATTCTTGCAAAGCATCTGCACACGCTCCTCTGTGCTGTGTTTGTGTGGCTGCTTTCGTATGTCAGTGCATGGTGAGTGTGTTCACTGCCTTGAGGATTTATTTTATCTCTTCTTTTTAACACTTTTAAGTCATTTTTACAGAACGTTTAAAGAAGTATTAGGAGTTTATTGTTATTGTTTAGTAGCCACAAGAAGTGATTAGCATAGACTCAATCCTGTTGTTTGTGTGTCTCTGTGTGAGTGTATGGGGGAGGGGGTGGTGTGGTCACCCCTCCCGTGACCGGACACCTGCAATGTACGGACAGTTTTGCTATGGCCCAAGGGTGTCCGTTCATGAGAGGGACTGCTGTATGTGACCAAGTAGAGGAATAGCCTTGTCCCATGTAAAAGCTTGACAGATTTGAGATGGCGTTTTCACAAGAAAGAGTGTACCTTTCAATACTGATTCACATTTGTTAAGGTGTCTGTCTTTGTGTCAGTTACTTTTGAAACGTGTGACTTCAATGGACCTTCATGCAGACTTTGTTTCAAAATAAATAATGCAGAATTTTGTTGGGATTTCAGTTTGCTAACACATTTTTTACCTATACGTCTGTGTGGCAGGTGTTTGACAAACTGCAGCTGACCAATCCTCCGACTTGTGATGGTCAGATCAGACTGACCCCCAACACAGAGACTGTCATCAAAACCAACAGGTCTGCCCTGCTTTTGTCGTTTGGATTAGATTTCATGGAAGGAAAAGTCAGTAACTGTGCTACGATTAAGCACATGTGAATGAGTTGCTTGAGTGGTACATAATGTATTATTAAAAATGTCAGATTCAGGTAAGACTAACATAGAGAAAGGGTGGGAGGGTTTATTATTTTATTAAATTAAATACAGATATTTATGAAGATGTCTGTCTTTGTGTCGGTTACTTTTACAAAACCATTGTATATTTTTGAAAAACAGAAAAATATAAATTATTTATAAAGCAGAGAAACTGCCATCGATTCAAAACTTTGGCTTGTTGATCATGTTAACCTTGGCTGACTGAGACTACTTCAGTCACAATGTTTAAGTAGGGAATGAATGATTTGAAACCTGATGAAGACGTCTGTGAACTAACAACTTTTATACCATGATGTTTCTCATTTTTTGATGAAATTTGAAAAAGAATTGATTTTTCTTTATAGAACTGATGCAAGTCAGGATTTATAGATGTGCGTCATATTCATTTTGTTCTTCTTTTTCTACTTCTTCATTCATGGGGTGAAACTCTTATGTTCACTCATGTTTTTGTCGATTTTTACGTGTATGACTGTTTTTACCCCGCCATTCAGGGAGCATATGTTTTGTTCATTCCGCATTGAGTGTGCTGATCGTTCCTATTGTGTGTTTCAGAGATGCCGCAGCCTTCGTGAGTTACTCCGTTGTGAGTCAAAATGGCGACGTACCCACAGTGCGAGTGGGTGAATCGGGCCAGCTTGTGTCGGGTCCCATCCCCGGCAGGGCTGTTGTCCACGTCACGGCGCAGGAAGAGTTTGGAATCAACCAGACCCTCGTCTTTCTGGTCAAGGTCAGTCAGAAGAGACAACGTAGTTGTGTGAATCTCCTTCCAATGTTGTTCCTAGGGCTCGGTCATTGATGCATGCTTTGTTTGATTGGATGCACAGGTCTGATCCCCTGGCCGGTGGATCGTCCGCTAGTTTTTGACAGGATCAAGCAGACAAAGCAGGACATTTAGACCGATACATATTTTCATTTCTGGTCCACCTGACCTTTTGTCCTTTAAGGCTGGGAACAACACTGTCCTTCCATTTGTATAATAATAATAAAAATGAATACTTATGAATCACACCTTCTGACCAGAGTTCACAGCGATGTACGATAGCAAAAACATGCGCGTACACACATACGAGAAAATGATCAGAAAATGTCATATTGGTCAAACAAGGCACATATTTATTGTTACAGGTGAAGCCAGTGTCGTACTTAATGCTGAACCTTGACACCAGCATGAAGACCAGTGGCGCCCTCTTACCTGCTGTGCCAGTAGGGGTCACCTTGCAGTTCTCTGTCAGTTACCATGACGACGTGGGGGAGACGTTCTATGCCACTAACGTGCAGCTGGGCATCAGGTGTAGTAGGTCAGTTCAGTTGTGGTCTGTATGTCCCCTGCTTTTCTGTTGTGTGATTTCATACAGTGGAACCCCCTTTTACGACCTATTGTGGTCTGCCTGTTCCCTGCTTTTCTGTTGTGTGATGTCATATAGTGGGAACCCCTTCTACGACCTATTGTGGTCTGCCTGTTCCCTGCTTTTCTGTTGTGTGATGTTATACAGTGGGACCCCCTTCTACGACCTACTGTGGTCTGCCTGTTCCCTGCTTTTCTGTTGTGTGATGTTATACAGTGGGACCCCCTTCTACGACCTACTGTGGTCTGCCTGTTCCCTGCTTTTCTGTTGTGTGATTTCATACAGTGGGACCCCCTTTTACGACCTACTGTGGTCTGCCTGTTCCCTGCTTTTCTGTTGTGTGATGTCATACAGTGGGACCCCCTTCTACGACCTACTGTGGTCTGTCTGTTCCCTGCTTTTCTGTTGTGTGATGTTATACAGTGGGACCCCCTTCTACGACCTACTGTGGTCTGCCTGTTCCCTGCTTTTCTGTTGTGTGATGTTATACAGTGGGACCCCCTTCTACGACCTACTGTGGTCTGCCTGTTCCCTGCTTTTCTGTTGTGTGATGTTATACAGTGGGACCCCCTTCTACGACCTATTGTGGTCTGCCTGTTCCCTGCTTTTCTGTTGTGTGATGTTATACTGTGGGACCCCCTTCTACGACCTATTGTGGTCTGCCTGTTCCCTGCTTTTCTGTTGTGTGATGTTATACAGTGGAACCCCTTCTACGACCTATTGTGGTCTGCCTGTTCCCTGCTTTTCTGTTGTGTGATGTTATACAGTGGGACCCCCTTCTACGACCTACTGTGGTCTGCCTGTTCCCTGCTTTTCTGTTGTGTGATTTTATACAGTGGAACCCCCTTTTACGACCTTCACAAATCTGAGAAAATGGGGTCTTAGAGAGAGTGAGTCTAAAACTGGAGGTACATTTACAGAGGCTATGAACAGAACATTTGAGAAAGAAGGGTCTCAAAAAGGAGGAAGTCTTTAATTGAAGGGTCTTTAAAGCCCCTCCTTCCACTGTAGCTGTGAAATTCTGGTTTATTTTGTAACTGTGAGATTCTGGTGTCAAGAAATGGTGAAATCCAGCAGCATTATTGTTACTTGTAGAGTTGGTGCTTTGTGATGCAGGTGGGCATTTAAGTGACGTGTCTACGTGTCTATCAGGTATGATCTGCTTCATGTGTCAAACGGGGCCTTTAACAACTCCCTGGTGGTACGAGCAGCAGAGGAGGGTCAAACAACACTCAAGGTAGGTCTGATTACATTGCTTTGTCATGTCATGTGTGCTTTGCCATCTAGCAGTAAAAAGAATTGTCCATACACACAAAAATGCTCATGCAAAACAGGTGTGTACTGGGGAGTTCCAGCGCATGAATGCAGAAGAAGAAAGAATCTATACCTTAACATGTTCTACTTAATGCCTTCCAGGGCAGGATAGAATATTTCATAATGTAAACGATTTCATGTGCAGGTGCTTCAGTACTCAAAGGAGAATGAGTTTTGATAAGATAAGATAAGAATACTTTTCTGTCCATTTTCATTGTACATAAACATGGACATTTGTCTTTTGGCACCATATCGCATTACTCATAACACAAAGACAACAATCAAAAGCATAATCGAACATAAATGCAAATAATGATGTGATTGTTATTAATTGATGATGTGTGTGTTACAGGTGTGGGACAAGAGAAACCCCTGGGTGGCGGACTACATCAGCATACCTGTGTCACCTGCCATCACACCTGCCCACGCTGTGCTGGCACTGGGCTCCACCATGTGTTTCAACACGCCCATCGTCACCACCAGAGGTCAGAAGCAACTGAGAAAAATGCGTGGAAATGGGATGGGGTAAACAGTAACATTCATTGAGTCTCAGGATGCTTAGATTAATTTGATGGCTGTATGCAAAAAGGCACCTGTTTGCTTTTGCCATTACCCTCATTTATAAAGAATTTGTCTTTGAATTTGTCATTTGTCTAACTCTCTGACTCCAGAGGAGATTTCTTCTTCTTCTGCGTTCGTGGGCTGAAACTCCCACGTACACTCGTGTTTTTTGCACGAGGGGAATTTTACGTGTATGACCGTTTTTTACCCCGCCATTTAGGCAGCCATACCCCGTTTTCGGAGGAAGCATGCTGGGTATTTTCGTGTTTCTATAACCCACCGAACTCTGACATGGATTACAGGATCTTTTTCGTGCACACTTGGTCTTGTGCTTGCGTGTACACACAGGGGTGTTCGGACACCGAGGAGAGTCTGCACACAAAGTTGACTCTGAGAAATAAATCTCTCGCCGAACGTGGGGACGAACTCACGCTGACAGCGGCCGACTGGATACAAATCCACCGCGCTACCGACTGAGCTACATCCCCGCCCCCAGAGGAGATTTTATATGGATGGAAATGCTGCATATTTTAGCCACAGGCATAGCATTAACTGAGTAAGGCAAACAGGAATACAAAGGAACCTCTCTCAAATGACCCTCCATTTTAAGACTTCTTGTACTAAATGACCTCATTTTCTCAAACGTTTTCTTCATAGCGTCTATAAAGTTACCTCCATTTTACGACTATCTTTCCTTTAAGAATCAGATTTCAGGTCTTCAAACGGGTACCACTGTACTTGGAATTTTCAACAGAGTTTATACTTCTTCTTCTGCGTTCGTGGGCTGAAACTCCCACGTACACGTGTTTTTTGCACGAGTGGATTTTTACGTGTATGACCGTTTTTACCCCGCCATTTAGGCAGCCATACGCCGTTTTCGGAGGAAGCATGCTGGGTATTTTTGTGTTTCTACAACCCACCGAACTCTGACATGGATTACAGGATCTTTTCCGTGCGCACTCGGTCTTGTGCTTGCGTGTACACACGAAGGGGGATAAGGCACTAGCAGGTCTGCACATAAGTTGACCTGGGAGATCGGAAAAATCTTCACCTTAACCAACCTAGCGCGGCCGGGATTCGAACCCACGACCTTCCGTTTTGGAGGCCGGCGTCTTACCACCAAGCCATTGCGCCTGTCGAGAGTTTATACTGATTTAAACGCTAGCATCCTTTAGACACAAATGCAGTTGATTTGACATTTTTGTGTGTCTTGACTACAGGTGACACAGGTGACTGGCACAGTGAGGGAGGCGCCGTACAGGTAGACACAGAGACAGGTGTGGCGCAGGCCGTGGCAGTGGGACACTCTATTCTCACCTACGCTGTCACCGCCGACATTGTTACAAATACAGAGGTAAGAGTGCTTATGGATCTGATAACCAAAGGGAAGTAAGCGCTCTAAAATGCATACATGTGTAATGGAGTAAGTGAGAGTTATTCGGAACCATTCTCCTGGCACCTGAGAGAATAACAAGCATTGAAATGAACAAGCGACTTTCATCCTCAAAAAAGAGGGCTTATGGGTATATCTTTGTGTCAGAGCTTACTTTGGCCTTCACTTAAACCATATTTGTAAGAAATTTGTAAAAAAGAACATGAAGAGGTGTTTTAAATTTAGAGCATTACTAGGTCTGTCACCATTGGTTAATGATGAACAATTTCCTGTGTGATTAATGGAGTCATTTTCTTTGTACTTTTTTAAGGTAAACTTTCCTTGCAGTAAAATCTAAATCCCCCCTTCCTCTTCACATATCAGTGTTGAAAGAAGAAAAAGATTGGCATACCATTAGGTTCACCTGAGTGTGCTAAACTTAGGACAGTTTGGTCACTGAGACGAGAGGTGAAAAAAAGATTTGCATACCATTGGGTTAGCCTGAGTATGCTAAGCTTTGGTGGAGAGACGAGCGGTCACTGACATTTGTTAATGTGATATAATGACAAGTGTTTCTGGTTGCTGTCAGGTCACTGTGATTCCCGTGGAGCAGATTAAAGTGAAACATACCGTGAAACACCTGACCACCAACCCTGATGCCACCTCTCCCTTCATCTCTGTCGTCTTCACGGCGCCATCAGCCATCAAAGGTAAGGCCACTTCTTTCGCTCATTTCTCTCTTAGTTTTTTCTTACCTAAATTTCTTCTCTGTTTGCGCTTTATTTCTGGTTGATAGTGGGCTGAGAAAGTTGCACCTTTTTTGATAGTAGTGTAAATACAGTGGAACCCCCTTTTAAGACATCAACAAATCTGAGAAAACCAGGTTTTAAAAAGGAGGAAGTCTTAAAATGGCGGTAAATTTACAGAGGTTATGATCAAAAAGTCTGAAAAAAACAGGGTCTTAAAATGGGGGTAAATTTACACAGGTTATGATCAAAAAGTCTGAAAAAACAGGGTCTTAAAATGGGGGTAAATTTACACAGGTTATGATCAAAAAGTCTGAAAAAACAGTCTTAAAATGGGGGTAAATTTACACAGGTTATGATCAAAAAGTCTGAAAAAACAGTCTTAAAATCAGGGTAAATTTACACAGGTTATGATCAAAAAGTCTGAAAAAACAGGGTCTTAAAATGGGGGTAAATTTACACAGGTTATGATAAAAAAATCTGAAAAAACAGAGTCTTAAAATGGGGGTAAGTTTACACAGGTTATGATCAAAAAGTCTGAAAAAACAGGGTCTTAAAATGGGGGTAAATTTACACAGGTTATGATCAAAAAGTCTGAAAAAACAGGGTCTTAAAATGGGGGTAAATTTACACAGGTTATGATCAAAAAGTCTGAAAAAACAGGGTCTTAAAATGGGGGAAGTCTTTAAAGGGGGGTTCTACTGTAGTGTGTTTGCACTTTAAGTAGATTCAAGAACAATCTAGGATGTGGTAACTAGTCCCTGTTGGAACGTTGCAAACACTTCTGTTATCTTTCAAGGACCTTTTTTCTAATGTTGGTGCTGTAAGTCTAGTCAATTGGCTTATTGTAATTTTCCATTAGCACATGGAGAAATTCAAGCTTATTTGTGGCAATATCTATCATTGATACACACTTTCATTTTTTGTTGCTTTCGGTATAGCTTTGACATCTTAGTTTGGTGCAACTTTTGCAGGCAATAATTGGAGCCCTTCAACAGAGGAGAAGAAACTGGAATACATGTCTCCAATCATACCGTTCACATGTGACCTACATCTGACCAATCACCAAGCTGAAACTAGCGTGGCAGACATCTTTGTTGCACATGCAAAGTTTGATCCATCGTCAGGTACGTCAGCTTGTGGTGGGCTTTTAAAATCTTGTTCCATCTTCTTCGTTCATGGGCTGAAACTCACAGGTTCACTCATGTTTGTGCACGAGTGGGTTTTTACGTGTATGACCGTTTTAACCCCGGCATTCAGGCAGACATACGCCGCTTTCGGGGGAATTGAAATCTTGTAAAATGTGTGGGTTTTTTTTTCTTGGTCTTGTATTTGTCAAGTTATTAAAATCACATGAAAGGTTTGTCACTTTATTGGTGACTCGCCTTGTCCGTTTCGGGAAAAAAATACTGCCAACATTCTTGTGGAGGTTGGGATACTTGTTCCGATTTTCAACAGAGGTTACCAGGGTGGGGTTGTTGGGCAGAGAAGAGTCAGCATGAGGTTCATTTCATTCCATTTCAATTTATTTACTCGATTATCTCAATACTGGAAAATTCGGGTCGTTTCCTCCCAGTGGAAAGCTAGCAGCAACAGAGTCGCGCTACCCAGGTGTGTGCGTGTTTAGGTGTAATCAGCCACCTGCACTTATGGCAGAATGACCGAGGTCTTTTACACCCCACTGTCATGAGACTGGGGTGGGACATGGATACTGTCTCTGAGTCTGCACAAAAAGTTGACCCGTGTTCGTCCCTGCCGGGATTCGAACCTGTGACTTGATCACAAGTCCAGTGCTCTAGCAACTGAGCTACCCGACCCCCGAGTTGTCATCTTGAAAAATAGAAAAATGATTGTCAAACAGCTGCACCTTGTTCGGTTGGTTTTGGAGGCCACATCAGTGCAACATTCCTGATGTGTTCATATTGTTATGATATAAGAATCATATCAGTTAGTACATTTATTGTAAATGTGAACAATGTTGTAGTGTCCGTTTTGTCTTCATGTTGGTGCGCCACCAATGTAATTTCTCAGATTTGAGATAATCAAGTTAAATTGATTTGATTTGCTACAGGTGAACATGGGTGCTGGATACAGTCGGTGGCATCCCCTCACACTCTGCAGTCAGTGGCCACGCTCCAGTCAGGCGTGGAGCTTCAGATCACTCTGCCGGGGATGGCCGGGCAGCATGAAGTTCAGTCAGACGTGGCCAGTTTAGATTTGCTGCCAGCATTCCATGTGTACAACGCCGAGCTTCACCTTACCACAATGTCACCCCTGGGGTCAATTCGTGTTGCCACGGTGACCAGGGTCATGGAGCACATCCAGGTAGCTATGGCAACGTTGCTTTTGTGTTTGTTTTTTCATCTTTCATTTTGTTGCGGGTTGAATGGGATGTGATCAATGCTTCAGGCTGAGTCCTTCTTCTTCTTATGCGTTCGTGGGCTGAAACTCCCATGTACACTCGTGTTTTTTGCACGAGTGGAATTTTACGTGTATGACCGTTTTTTACCCCGCCTGTTAGGCAGCCATACGCCGCTTTCGGAGGAAGCATGCAGGGTATTTTTGTGTTTCTATAACCCACCGAACTCTGACATGGATTACAGGATCTTTTTCGTGCGCACTTGGTCTTGTGCTTGTGTGTACACACGGGGGTGTTCGGACACCGGGGAGAGTCTGCACACAAAGTTGACTCTGAGAAATAAATCTCTCGCCGAACGTGGGGACGAACTCACGCTGACAGCGGTCAACTGGATACAAATCCAGCGCGCTATCGACTGAGCTACATCCCAGCCCCAGGCTGAGTTCAAGTAGACGCTTACTTTTCTACCGAATGATCTGTTCTTGTAACCATATTGACTAAAAACTCATGGAGCACAAAATAACCATGGCAATGCCCTGCAGCTTCACTTCCCTTCTTTATGGTAGATTCACATGAAGATACTTGGTTTAAGCGTGTTTTTATTAATTTTCTTGTATACACGTTTTAAACAGTAACAACATTAAGAACGTTAACAAGCAGACTGCTTATGGACACGTTCTAAAACTGATAATCAATCAATAATGAAGATACTTCTGCAACAGTTTCCCACAGCACAGGCTCTGTCCACCTTTTTTCTGTTTTGTTGTTCTTGTTGACCCTATTCAGGGCAAGGGCTGGATTAAAAAAAAAAAGCATGCATTACTTGCTCTTACCCTTGTTAATAAATATTTTGTCTTGTCTCATTTTGTCTTGTCTTATCTTGTCTTTCTTTCTTCCTTTTGACCTATTGGGACATGCTGTTCCTTCCAGATGCTCTTTAAATCTGAAGCCAGTCTCTTTGCTTTTGTGGTCGATGAGAATAGCTGTATGTCTGATGCATCTATGTTCATGATACAGATTCTTCATTTCTGAATTTGTCTACAGGCAACACTGGAAACAGTGCTCATTGGCGACTGCTTTGCTTCGTTAATGGTCATCATCTATCCTTCTTCTTCTTCAGTGTTCCTCAGTTATGTGATCATCCATTCAAAATTGTTATTTCCCTGTTCAGGTGACAGCCAGTGATCCTACCCTAGTGGAAGTGCTCACCCCAGAGATTGACCCCCAGAGCGGTGCAGTGGTTTTGTACCCTGTGCGTCTCAAGGACTCGCTGACCTTGTGGGAACGAGAGAACCTTGACCTTCACCTTGAACTTAGCAACCAGCGTACAGGGCAGAAACATCGCATCCCTGTCTATATCAAACTGTTCGGGCAGAAGCCTGATGTACCACGTGAGTTCTTCACACTTGTATCAGTTGTATGTCACAAATGAACAGGCTGGGAATACTGTGGTCCTATCGGTAACAAAAGTGCTTCAGGATTGTCATGCCATAGAAGGGATGCTTGCATAGATGGTGTGCATTTTGAGAACAGTAAAGAGTATTGTAATGACAATTATGACACCTTTCTGGTACAGGTGTTTAGGCCATTTAACTGACATCAAGTTCGATGAGTCTTTCAGCAGACACTCGCAAAGAAAAAGTTACACCTTATAACTTTGTACAGTGATATCAATCTCTGCCGACTTGAGGACACCTTTATACAATTGACTCCATTTGTAGTCTGTTAAAGGCACAGTGTGGCTCACCGTCTCAAATCTGGACAGGCTTTTACATGGGATAAGACCATCCAGTATTGGCGTTAACCGGTAATTACCGGTATTTTACCGGTTGAAATGAGAAAATACCGGAAAATAATTGGCTGCCGGTATAACCTACCGGTTGATTTTTAGAACTACCGTTTTTTTCGCTGGTAAAACAACAAAAGCAGTACTCTGAGTTGGACTCTTACTGGTTCCAATGACCAGCCTACCTTTTGTTTCTGGACTGTTTTCATCATAAAAGTTTGTGTACCAGTTTAAAAAAATATTAGCGCCATCACTGGACCATCCCTCCACTTGGACATTTACCAAAAACCAAGACTGCTTGCTGTGGTGAAGTGGATTTTTTGTTAGTGAATTAATTTTATAAAATTTCGTCATCCAAATTAAGTTAAATTAAGTTATGTTTCTTCAGATATATCTTTTATTTACATTGCCTGCACTGAACGCACATGACTTGAGTTTATGTCCGTTCACCCACAGGTCACTACAGACACGACGTAGGCTGGAGCTACCTGATTCGGTCCACCCTGAACAACTACCAGTCCTGGTTTGTGCTGCTCATCATCATCCTCGCCACTGGAGCTGCAGTGCTTGTTGGTCAGTCCCCCTTCCTCGTTTCATTGGTTTGGTCAATTGTGTTATTACACCCCCGGTATAGGGGTGTGTATAGGATTCGGTCGATGTGTTTGTTTGTTTGTTTGTTTGTGTGTTTGTGTTCGCATATAGATCTCAAGAATGAACGGACCGATCGTCACCAAACTTGGTGAACAGGTTCTATACATTCCTGAGACGGTCCTTACAAAAATTGGGACCAGTCAAACACACGGTTAGGGAGTTATTGGTGGATTAAGATTCTACAAGGACTTATAGAGGGACATATTAATGGTCAAAGGGAAATAACCTTCTCAGTTGGTGGCAGTGAGAATGGTAAGGACGGGGGTGTTTTTCCTACCTCGGAGGAATTTCTTGTCTTCTTCTTCTTTTGCGTTTGTGGGCTGAAACTCCCACGTACAATCGTGTTTTTGCACGAGTGGGTTTTTACGTGTATGACCGTTTTTACCCCGCCTGTTAGGCAGCCATATGCCGCTTTCGGAGGAAGCATGCTGGGTATTTTCGTGTTTCTATAACCCACCGAACTCTGACATGGATTACAGGATCTTTTCCGTGCGCACTTGATCTTGTGCTTGCGTGTACACACGAAGGGGGATAAGGCACTGGCAGGTCTGCACATAAGTTGACCTGGAAGATCAGAAAAATCTCTACCTTAACCCACGAGGCAGGGACGGGATTGGAACCCACGACCTTCCGCTTTGGAGGCCGACATCTTACCAACAAGCCATTGCGCCTGTCGTCCATTGTGTTTTAAGGATAAAGATAAGGCAAAAAAAAAAAGGTCTGTTTACGGTAACCCGACCGACCCTATTTTTTTCGCGCGACCCTAGACTTTTTTTTTTGCATTTGGGGGGGGGGGAAAAAAATCTTTTGGTTTTTTTTGCAAAATAACGTAAAAATATGGTTTTTTGGAAAAAAAAAAAAAAAAAAAAAAAATCCCGACCTACCGACCCTATTTTTTTGGCCTATGTTACCGTAAACAGACCTTTTTTTTTTTTTGCCTAAGATTTTATATAGTCCTGTGAGGTGACCTTCATGAAAATGTGTGCTGCTTTCTCACTGGGGAAAGCGAGCTGCCATACAGCAGCACTTCCCATTGTTTTTCTTTTTCCTGCAAGCGTGTATTCATGGTTCCAAACCCCGAGACTTTCGATGTTAACTAGGGTTCTTTATCATGCGCACGAGTGCACATGGGGGGTGTTCGGACACTGAGGAGAGACTGCGCAAAGTTACTTCCCTTTGGCAAAATTCACACTGTTTATTTGGCAAGTTTTTTTACAGTGTTGTTTGAAAAGAAGGCCCTCAATACACTTAATGTCTTACAGAAAACAAAGAGTAATTTCTCTGCAAACTTGGTAACAATTCAGAGAAAAAATTGAGAATTCCCACAACATTGGGATTGAACCCACGCCAATAGTGACAACTGGTCTTGAAGTCAGCGCCGCTACCGACCTGCTATTTCCCCTGCCCGTGAATAAAATGGAGCTGTCATCTGATCTTTAGGAAGATTGAAAAGGGTGCGAAGAACAATGAAATGAATGAATCAGTGTTTAAGATAACTGTTTGTGTTCGTTACAGTCAGTAACCGTGGAAGTGAGCTCTAATCTAAAATGAATGCACACACAGAAGTACTGTACCATCTTATGTTTTTCGTGCAGGCTATCACGCCATTTTGGGTCCTCGCTACAAGGCTTCAGCAACGCCCAACGTGTTCCAGAACCAGAGCTCCACCTCCACCCCTCCTCCTGCCAGTCCTCACGCCTTCCTGCACCCCACCTCCCCAGGTAACAGACAGCAAGAGAGAGAGTGTGTGTCTGTCTGTCTCTGCCATGCGCACTTTTAAACAAAATGCAAGAATAATCTAGTTCATTTTGGTTCGATGCGCCAACATTGGTAAAAAGTCAATCGTTTCTTTTTCGTCTTCGTTCGCTTTACGTGAACCTATGCTTCCTGTTGTCTTTCGGTGACAATATTCATTATCAGCAAGCAGTGCCCGGGCTGTCATATTCAACAAAATTATCAAATGTGAGATGTTGTGTTTCAGTCTTGTTTTTCGTAATTGTGTGTTGTGTTTTGCTTCCAATCAGACTGCTCTTTTATTAGATTGAAATATTTTACAGTTACTTCATTATGATTTATATTACGACGACTTAAGCTATATTTTGCCAAAAGAACTCATGCTGTTGTGGTAAATGTATGTGGTTTAACCCTTTTTGACTCACATGCGAAGCAAAAGTGAGTCTATGTACTCACCCGAGTCGTCCGTCCGGAAAACTTTAACGTTGGATATTTCTTGGACACTATTCAGTCTATCAGTACCAAATTTGGCAAGATGGTGTATCATGACAAGGCCCCAAAAAACATACATAGCATCTTGACCTTGCTTCAAGGTCAAGGTCGCAGGGGCCATAAATGTTGTCTAAAAAACACCTATTTTTCACATTTTTCCCATTTTCTCTGAAGTTTTTGAGATTGAATACCTCACCTATATATGATATATAGGGAAAAGTAAGCCCCATCTTTTGATACCAGTTTGGTTTACCTTGCTTCAAGGTCAAGGTCACAGGAGCTCTTCAAAGTTGGATTGTATACATATTTTGAAGTGACCTTGACCCTGAACTATGGAAGATAACTGTTTCAAACTTAAAAATTATGTGGGGCACATGTTATGCTTTCATCATGAGACACATTTGGTCACATATGATCAAGGTCAAGGTCACTTTGACCCTTATGAAATGTGACCAAAATAAGGTAGTGAACCACTAAAAGTGACCATATCTCATGGTAGAAAGAGCCAATAAGCACCATTGTACTTCCTGTGTCTTGAATTAACAGCTTTGTGTTGCATGACCTTGGATGACCTTGACCTTGGGTCAAGGTCACATGTATTTTGGTAGGAAAAATGTGTAAAGCAGTTCTTAGTGTATGATGTCATTGCTAGGTTTGGTTATTTGACCTTGACCCTGAAGGTCAAGGTCATGTAAAGGTCAAGGTCAAGCATGTGAGTCGTATGGGCTTTGCCCTTCTTGTTTGTATGTGCATGCATCCGTGTGCGTGTGCATGCCTGAGCGATACAGAGACAGGAGTGATGGTGGGGGCTTGGAGTGTGTTGATGAATAGTTTTAGGTCACTAGTTTACATTGTTACATGAGTTGTTTCTGTACAAGGCTAGTGAACAGCAATTTCAGCATGTTGGGGCTTCATTTTTTTGGCTCAATATCATGATGAAACCGGTGCATGTAGTTTTATTTTTAGATTTGAAGAACTTGTATCACCATTTCTTTTTTTTTTCTTTTTTGCAGGTTCACCTCGGGGCAGTCTTTCACCAGCATCCCCTCGCCTGTGGTCTGTCAACTACAACCAGCAAGACCCCAGTTTAACACCCTACAAGCGATCCCCCTACGCCTCTTTTACAAAATCCTAGTCGCACAAAAACTCACGTCTCTATTTTCTATATGATGACCAAGATGCCAAATGTCTCTACTACTAAGTTCTTACTTCAAATGACATTCTCATATAACTTTTCAGGATTCCAGTTACCAAAGATGTTGTGAAGCTTCCATACCTTGAAATGATTTCCATCTGTGGTGGTGAGGATTTTAATCCTTTCTGTGAAGGGAGACAATGAAGACAGCATTGTATTACAGTGAATTGCAGTACACTTTGTTGACCTCAGCGGTGAATGTCTTTACGTACATACAGCATCACATAGGTGGTGGGTTCAAGTGCTAGTCTTTCGGATGAGACGAAAAACCGAGGTCCCTTCGTGTACACTACATTGGGGTGTGCACGTTAAAGATCCCACGATTGACAAAAGGGTCTTTCCTGGCAAAATTGTATAGGCATAGATAAAAATGTCCATCAAATACCCGTGGGACTTGGAATAAAGTAAAAAAAAATCCATCTCACACGGCATTAAGTCTCAGGAAACATGAATACACGCATGCAGGAAAAAAAAATATGGGTAGCGCCGTATGTATGGCAGCTCGCTTTCCCCGGGGAGAAAGCAGCCCAAATTTCCATGAGGGTAACCTCACTGGACTGTAAATCTTATCCAATCCAATCCAATCCAATCCAATCATTATGAGTATTGTAAGACATAGGGAACAATAGGTTCAGTTTGAGGTTTGTGTGCGCAGAATTTGCATCAAAGAACATTAACAGCATAGGATTCTTTTTTTCAGTTCTTCCATCACGTTTCCACTTTGAATATCAAAATTGATGATATTACCAAGCATTATTGACTGTACCACCGAAATAAAGTACACTTCATCATGACAGCATTGAAGTGGATGGCAAAATCTGATATTATTGAGCGACATGCACGACAAAAAGGCAGTCAACGTGGTGCATGGTGAATAAGTCGCCACAGATTCAAATGCAGGGATGTCGCTGCAATTTATTTTGTTAAACAAATTCGCTAAAATGGCAATAACAGTTGCAGTTATTTTTTTTCTTTGAGGCAGTCCGTGGCATAACCCTTCCGCTGCCTAAAAAAAAAAATGTGGCAGATCTGCCAAAATGATGGCAAATTTGCAGCGCTTTTGCCGACTGTCGATGCCGATCAACATCTCTCAAATGTGATCTTGTGCGTTCGGGTTATATGTGGAGTGTACCTGTGCGACTGATTTTCATTCTCTGAGGAGAGATTGTTGCAGCATATTTTAGTGAAAGGGTACTTTTTGGATGTGAATGTTATGTATTTGTCTTCGGCCGCTTCCTTGGTTTACGTGAAAAGACGGAGGGAAAGAGTGAGGATTAGAGAGAGAGAGAGAGATATTCTGTTACTGCTCATGATGGTCGGTGAAGCGGTTAATGAGAGAGAGAGATTGAGGCCTGATGTTCAGTTGGTTGCAAGAGAGTGAGAAAGGATGATGATAATAGAGAGGGAGATGTCATTGCAAAAGTTTTGACCTGGGTGCTTTTTTGTTGTGGCATATTCCTTTTGTTTTTTTGTAAAATATACTTTTCATATGTGAAAGTTATACTAGTGTGAATGTCATCACCTAATTTGCTGATTTCACATTTTCATTACCATTGTCTCATTTTACACATGGTTGCCTTGGTCATTGAATTTGCTTCAAAGGATGCGAGTGATTTTTGATATTTTGAATGAGAAAAGGGTTACATTTTTGCGGTTATGCTCACTGCCTTTATTGTTGTTCCAATGTTCCTTGTTTTTGATATTGTCTGTACAAGATTCCAACTTTTTAAAATTTATAAGTGTATACCTTTGAAGTCTGCGACTTCCCATTGTTCTCTTTGTGAACTTTTTCATATGTTGAACTTTCTCACTGATAACAGTGATAATTTATTTCATGAAAATATATGAGCCTCAAAGATAAGGGTAAAATTAAATGACTTTTGTTATTTCTGTTGCACTACAGAGCAATTGTTCTACCTGGCGACAGAAATACTTTGGGGGGGGGGGGGGGGGGGGGGGGGGGGGATAGATTATGTTTAGATTAACAAGTTGTGTGATAAACCATCACACAGTGTATTTCTTTGAAAGTTGATTTTGTTGCACAGGGATTTGCCCTTACTTACATTGAGATTAAACAATACAAGCCAAAGCAGGGGTCTGTCCAGTTTTTTGGTTATTCTCTTGCCTAATTAAATCATGTGTATATTGAAAGGTTCCGTAGGGGATGATATATTTTTTTCCTCGAACTGTTGCCCCCCCCGTCTTCTTTTTTTCGTTTGTTAATAACTTGTGTTGATGTTTATGGTGAAAAACACAAGCATAAGAAGCAATGCTGTACATTGTGTGTGTGTCTTATGATTGTGCGTCTCATTTGTCCGAATTACAGAAGTTTGGGTTACTTTTCTTTCATTAGACTGATGTTGCTTTACCTTGTGTGTATGTGCATACACAATTAGTACGTGGACTAGTTTGTGACCGGTTCAATAAAGCAAGTATTCTTATAGAAACACTGATGATTTATACAACAGACAACTGGCAGCATCATGTGCAGTCTTATTCTCCACTGATTTTGTTTTAAATTATAAATAACTAATAGTGTATCGTTTTGGACAACTTTTGATAATGTCATTTTTTTGGCTAAAAAACAAAAAAAGTTAAAAAGGAACAAGAAAAAAATACATTTGAAAATAACCTGGGGCTCATCAACTTTACACCCACAGTCACAGCGTGAAAATATAGTGTAGTCAACAACAGAATACAAAATTGGGAAGCTTATGACGGGCGCTGTGGCGGGGTGGTAAGACGTCGGCCTCTTAATCGGAAGGTCGAGGGTTCGAATCCCGGCCGCGGCCGCCTGGTGGGTTAAGTGTGGAGATTTTTCCGATCTCCCAGGTCAACTTATGTGCAGACCTGCTAGTGGCTTATCCCCCTTCGTGTGTACACGCAAGCACAAGACCAAGTGCGCACGGAAAAGATCCTGTAATCCATGTCAGAGTTCGGTGGGTTATAGAAACACGAAAATATCCAGCATGCTTCCTCTGAAAACGGCGTATGGCTGCCTAAATGGCGGGGTAAAAACGGTCATGCACGTAAAATTCCACTCGTGCAGAAACACGAGTGTACGTGGGAGTCTAAGCCCATGAACGAAGAAGAAGAAGAAGAAGGGAAACTTATGGGTGGCTTTAGTCCTGTCAGAATAGTGTACAGAATGCATTATCAGCAATGCTGTAGTGTATGGTCACTTTATATGGATTTATCGACTTTATGATCTCACGCTTTTGTTGTGTGTGGTTTTTTCTCTGTTCAAACATATTGACTTTTGTTGGAAGTTTAACTGTGAGTGTGTCTTTTGTTGTATTCTCAAAATTTTCTCTGATATTTTACCAAGTACCCCCCACGGGTTAGGGGGAGTCCCATATTGGTTGGGACGAGAAAGAATTTACCCGATGCTACCCAGCATGTCGTAAGAGGCGACTAACGGTTCTGTTTCTCCTCCTACCCTTGTTAAGTGTTTCTTGTATAGAATATAGTCAATGTTTGTAAAGATTTTAGTCAAGCAGTATGTAAGAAATGTTAAGTCCTTTGTACTGAAAACTTGCATTCTCCCAGTAAGGTCATATATTGTACTACGTTGCAAGCCCCTGGAGCAATTTTTTGAACAAGAAACACTTAACAAGTGGCTCTATCCCATCTCCCCCTTTCCCCTATCCCATCTCCCCGCTTTCCACGTCGCGATATAACCTTGAATGGTTGAAAACGACGTTAAACACCAAATAAAGAAAGAGAAAGAAAGAATTTTACCAAGTTTGCAAAGAAATTACTCTTTGTTTTCTGTTAGACATTATGCGTATTGAGGTCCTTCTTTTCAATTCAAGATTTTCTTTCAACAACGCTGTAAGAAACTTGACAAATAAACCGTGCGAACTTTGCAAAAGTGAAGAAGGATGCAGACAAAAATGTTTTGCAGTCTGGTTTTTGTTACAGTTGGAACTGACGGTTATATTTTGTGTGTATAATTGAAGTTGTCTTGTTCTGAACTGACCATTTTGTGTTCTTTTTTTACTCCCAAGTATTTATAAATGTGTTTAGAATTGTCCATGATTTGTGTGACATAGTTTATGGAAAAATTATGATGAATTGATAATAATTTTGAGAACAAAGAAAAGTTTTTTTCAAAGTATGTTTCAGGTGAACGAATGTTTTTTTTTCTTTTCAGGAGTATATGACATGCATTTGTTTTACAGTTTACATTATATGTGGAAAAATCCAAGTGCCTGGTAACTATTTTCTTTTGTTTTGCAAGCGTTTGTGTGTGTGTGTGTGTAAAAGAGGAAAAAATAGATTTATCAAAGATACATGCATACACCTTGTGCTTCATTTTAACAGTGTTTATTCTCTTCCAAAAAATCAATGAACAGACTCTGCTGAAGGCACGCATAGGAAAGAAGTCAATTACAAAGTATGGACAAAAATGACAAGTTTTAAACAATGCAGTATGCATGGCTAACACCTTTCCAGTTCTCGCCGGAAATCCGTTTATTTTTTAACTTTTAAAACCGCAAAATCTTTTTTTTTTTAGTTTGGATGGTTGATGGTGGCAAAATGTGTATTATTTTATCATTTATTAACCTTCATTTTGATACCAGGAGAGGCTGTTCTTTGTCCCTACAAGATAATAAAAAAAAAGCCTCAGCTTCTGGGGGAGAGCCACCGTAGACCCTGGCCTTTCTGTTTTTTCACTATGTTTTGGTGTTATAGCCCTGAGAAAGTTTCAGCAATAATACGCCCTTTCACTTGCTATGAATACATATCTGCCACTGATTGAATACTTGGTTTTACAACCAGCAGTAGACTGACTCTTGAGTCCTTCCAGAGAAATAAAAGTACATGTATCTCAAAGCATGGGTGGGACTGAAAAATGTCAAGATTCCTGAAAGAGAGAACAAAAACAAGTCGCGTAAGGCGAAAATACAACATTTAGTCAAGCTCAGTCGAACTCACGGAATGAAACTGAACGCATTGCATTTTTTCCGCAAGACCGTACACTCGTAGCATCGTCTGTCCACCGCTCGTGGCAAAGGCAGTGAAATTAACAATCCAGAAAAGCGCGGTAGCGGTTGCGCTGAGGAGGATAGCACGCTTTTCTATATCTCTATTCTCTTTAACTCTCTGGGCGTGTTTTTAATCCAAACATATCATATATATATGTTTTTGGAATCAGGAACGGACAAGGAATAAGATGAAATTGTTTTTAAATCGATTTCGGAAATTTAATTTGAATCATAATTTTTATATTTTTAATTTTCAGAGCTTGTTTTTAATCCGAATATAACATATTTATATGTTTTTGGAATCAGAAAATGATGAAGAATACGATAAACGTAATTTTGGATCGTTTTATAAAACAATAATATTTAATGACAATTTTCAGATTTTTAATGACCAAAGTCATTAATTAAATTTTAAGCCTCCAAGCTGAAATGCAATACCAAAGTTCGGCCTTCGTCGAAGATTGCTTGGCCAAAATTTCAATCAATTTGATTGAAAAATGAGGGTGTGACAGTGCCGCCTCAACCTTTACAAAATGCCGGATATGACGTCATCAAAGACATTTATCAAAAAAATG
>NC_090251.1:33211294-33426294 GCF_037325665.1 Littorina saxatilis
AGACTTCGCGCAGTTAAAGGCACAGTAAGCCTCCCGTACACCATCACAGATACTGTCAGGCTTTTACACACAGTACAAACACCCTTTCATTTAAACACTCACCGCTTGAGAACATCCTAGGTGCCCTCCGTAAAGAGCGAGCAATTTTCAAAGAAATTTGTTTTTTCGTGGTTTTCCTGAGCCATCGTGAACCCGTGTGATCCAGTTTCCCTTTTTCACAATGCAGTCGTCAGTTAGTAATTTGAATGTGACTCGCTGTGAGCTTATCTGCAATAGCACGTTATTATGTACCTCTGACTATGCACGAAACAAACGGCTGTGGTTCACAAGAACTCTCGCGATGGCTTTTGACTGTTCATAGGAACTGGCGATAGACATAAAACTGTCGTCTGCTACGAGAACCACGACCTTGCGTGACCCTGCTTCCGGGCGTTTCTTTTTTCAAACTTTCAAAACTTCGAGTTGTACTGATCTTGTCTTGATGAAAAAAGAATTCTTTTATGATTTAAGAATGTTTGTGTAACAAGCTGTCAATTTATTATTTAGATTTTAAAAGTTAGGTCTAGCGCCAAAACGCACCACGGTCCGATTGTCTCCGACACAATCCGCAAAATTAATTCTTTGAAAATTGCTCGCTCCTGACGTAGGGCACCTAGGATGTTCCCGTTTGGTGAGCGTTCAAATGGAAGGGTGTTTGTACTATGTGTAAAAGCCTGACAGTATCTGTGATGGTTTACGGGAGGCTTACTGTGCCTTTAATTAAGGACAGGCGGCCTTACACGGGAAGCACTGTGTCTTTAACCCCAAGTCAGATGCTCTACCTGTGTCCCAGTTCATGACCGGCAATGATGTAGATCTTGGAGCTGCTATCAGACCAGACGGAGCACAGCTTCCCGTCTTCATGGCTGCACAGCTTAGTGTTCCACGCTAGACCTAATGGTGTGCAATTTGGGACAAAAGTGACACAACAAATATAACTTACACCAGGGAAATCTGACAAACGAAGGGAAGTAAGCGCTCTAAATGCATACAAGTGTAATGAAGTAAGTGAGAATAGTCCTTTTCTTCGGGGAAAAAAAAAGAGTTCACGCTGTTTTGGGTAGTTTAAAATATATTTTCAGGACTGGAGTGCGTGTATTTATGGAGAGGTGAAAATTTAACTGACACGAGCCGGATTTCTGAAGAACGATGATAACAACAATAATCGGCAGCAAATACCGAATTATTCCTACGCCTTTTTGAAAGCGAGGTCAACTATTTCTGGGAAAGAAAATAAATATGTTCTACAGACTCTGCACCGAGCTGTCACCGAATCCGAAGAGTGAATGGGACCAATGAAGACAATCGATTATCTGCGAGAATTCTAAGTACATGTGTATTTTTATTTGACTAAACAAAATTACACACACACATACACACACACACACACAGACATACACACACACAAACACACACACAGAGCACGCACGCACGCACGCACGCACACACACTCTCTCTCTCTCTCTTTCTCTCTCTCTCTCTCTCTCTCTCTCTCTCTCTCTCTCTCTCTCTCTCTCTCTCTCTCTCTCTCTCATCTGATCTTTCAACATTTACCCAGCCTATCAGATTTGTAAGCGTGCCACGTTTTATCAAGTTTCTTGAATTCTGCTGGCTTTGTTCTGAAACGGAGAGAAAAAAGAAAGCAAAGAAATGCACGCTGTGCCAAATGGTGCCTGTCTATGTTTCAATAGTAGCTACAATAGTAGTATGTATGATAAGTAAAGTATAAGCATAGAACGATATGTAAACACTGTTGCAGAAAAGACAACTACGAAAACAGGCGTGCACGGCGCCATTGCCCAAACGCACACACGAACACCCGTACGCACGTACGTACTAAAACACACACACACACACACACACACACACACACCCACACACACACAAACCTACGCCCGCATGGATGGAACTACATGAAACGCGAGACATGACTTTTTGGCAGAAAAGGTTGACCATAGAACATCTCACTCGGATAGAACAGCGGCCTACCAATCCCATGCACGTGAGCGACCCCTTCTTTCTACCGTTAGCGCATCGTACCAAAAATATTTCATTTATTTACTTATTAATGTTTTTATCTGATGCATTATTTTCATTTTTATTTTGTTGTTGTTGATTTTTACTTGAAGCTGTGGCAAATAAGGCGGACCATAGAAATCTCGGGGTCCTGATTTGGCCTATTATGGTCCGCTGGACCCGAAAAGCAACAGCTAATAAATAAATAAATAGAAATCTCACCGGGAGAGAAGAGCGTAGTGGTCACAGCCATGGTGTTTGTTGTGGCTTCGTCATCGTACCAAAAGTATTTCATTTATTTACTTATTACTGTTTTCATTTAATGCATTTAAAAAAAAATGTGTTGTTGTTGATTTTTACTTGAAGCTGTGGCAAATAAGGCGGACCATAGAAATCTCACCCGGAGAGAAGAGCGTAGTGGTCACAGCCATGTTGTTTGTTGTAGCTTCGTCATCGTACCAAAACTAATTCATTTATTTACTTATCAATGTTTTTATCTAATGCATTATTTTCCTTTTCATTTTGTTGTTGATTTGTTACTTGAAGCTGTGGTAAATAAGGCGGACCATCAGAAATCTCACCGGGAGAGAAGAGCGTAGTGGTCACAGCCATGTTGTTTGTTGTGACGTAGCCACTCGGTCAGCAGGTCGTGGGCACGCAGAGTTCCCTGATACACTGTCCCTGTCAGTCCAAAGAATTCAGTCATTGTAAATGTTTGGTTTTGTCAATGATAAATCTCTGACATAAACTAACCTTTCTTGTTTTGATTCGCTCGGCTTCCTGGCGAGCAGACGAAAACAGATTCCATCAAGCTAATTTGTTTGTGACTAATAGTTTTGTCTGTTCATTTAAAAGACCGTTGGGTCGATATATTTGTGATTGTAACGTATTTTTGTCAATAACAACGTTCCAACAACTTACCTTTCTTGTTTTTTTATTCTGAATTTTGGAACGTTGGCAGTCTCTTTGTTTTTGGATTTTATTTTATTAATTAAGACATACACATAGAACATTTTATTATCTCACGAGAGAATTTGATTTGTGGCGTGTATATAATAACAAACATTAAACATGACATAGGACATTATGAAACATTGAGATACAGTAAAAGTACTAAGCATAAATGATTCCTCAAACATGACTGCAAGATCTTGGTGCAAATCATCTTATCAACTCAGTCACAAATTCATATTCATAAATCGCCCAACACTCTTTAAAAGTCAGTGGCCAAAATTTAGAAATATATACCGCGGATGCTGAATATTGTGTACGCTTGTAGGCTATATAATCATGTACCACAAAGGACAAAGAATCGTATATACAACTGAGGGTAGCATTCGTTACATATTGTACATCATATACTGAGTCATCACATTGAGCATTCGTGTCAAGCCTGCTTTGCACGCACACACATACACCACCACCACCACCACCACCACCACCACCACCACCACCACCACCATCACAACCAACAGCACAGTAATGATAGAAATCAACGTTAAAATAGTGCCCACATTATATCCATACAGTGATTGATACTGAAGCCTGGTGCAAGAAATAACGGTGTTTAATTTCTAATGGAAAGAAAAGTTCAGCATTAAGTGCACCTTTTGAAAACACAGCTTGCGGCGCACGCACGCACGCACGCACGCACACACGCACGCATGCACGGAGAGAGAGGTTTGTTTGTTTGTTTGCTTAACGTCCAGCCGACCACGAAGGGCCATATCAGGGCGGTGCTGCGGCTCTTCAAAAAGAGTTAAGGATCGGTTGAAAAAACGGATCTAATTATAAAAAATTGCCAAAAAATTAAACATCGACATAATAATTAAAAGATTAATGTGTTTGAATTAACAAATGAACAATGAGTCTTGACCTAGAATTCTGTTTGGCAGGCAGAGTTATTTCCCTTTGTGGGACTTCTCAAAAGCTTCTGCATTTTGGAAGAAAAAGGGTGTTTTTTATAGCCCCATGAAATTTGCGGAACGCATGCCAGGGCAAAAAGTTGTGATGTACGTGCTACAACAGGGTCCTGGCTATGAACATCGCTCACCAGCTTGTGTTTAAAGGTTGACACGCTGACACAATTATGTACAGTAGCAACATGCCCCCACGAAGAAAACTGAGCGATTTGGATAGAGGAAGGGCAATAGGATGGCTACAAGACGGTGTTGCGGACAGGCAAGTGGCCCAGAGGCTTGCAGTGGCTCCCTCTGTCATCATCAGACTAAAACAAGATTCCACGCAACTGGAAGAGTGCAGGAGCGACAACGTTCTGGTCGGCCCAGAGTCACCACACAAAGAGAGGATCGCTTCATTCAGAGGCAGGCCATTCAACAAAGAATGGCTACGGCAAACAACATTAGACAACGCCTACAAGCTACCACCAACACTACTGGTGTTAGTGGTCAGACGATCCGAAACCGCTTACACAACTTTGGCTTGCGTGCAAGGCGTCCAGTCCGAGATACAACCCTGACTGCTAATCACCGAGCAGCTCGCCGAGCCTGGTGCACTCAACATGTGAGGTGGCAACGTCAGGTGTTGTTTACAGATGAGTCCCGCGTTTGCTTGGAACCTGCTGATGGTCGCATCCGAGTGTGGAGGCGTCGCGGAGAGCGCTTCGCAGAAGGCGCTGTTCTGGAACGACAGCGTTTTGGCAGAGGCTCTGTGATGGTCTGGGGAGGGATCAGCACACGTCTAAGGACACCTCTGTACCATGTAGTGGGCAACTTGACCGGTGTCCGCTACCAGAATGAGATCCTGCAACCCCTGGTCGTTCCAGCCCTTCAAGCAATCGGCCCTCGTGCGATTCTTCAGGATGACAACGCACCTCCCCATCGCTCTGCAGCTGTAAACACCTTCATCCAGCAGGCCAGGGTCAACAGGATGCTGTGGCCAGCCAACAGCCCGGACTTGAACCCCATAGAGCACAGTGTGGGACGAGCTTTGTCGTCGGGTACAGCAACATCACCCTCCTCCTGCCAATCTGGGTCAACTGCTGCACTGGCTCCAGCAGGAGTAGAATGGAGTTCCCAGAGCATTCATATGCAACCTGATCCACTCCATGCGCCAACGATGTGTTGAATGCCTGGCACACAACGGAGGGCACACGCGTTATTGACACTGATTCACATTGTTGTGAATTCCATTTTCGAGGGTTGTCACGTTTGACACACTCTAGCTAAATTGTCGCAGCCGCGTTCGATCTTTGCTTTGTTTGTCATTACTCCTTGGTTGTTCAATTATATAATGTAAAAAAAATGAAAGAATTCGGTCTTGTCTGTTTTGTGTGGCGTGCTTGTAAAAAAGTGATCCTTAACTTTTTTTGAAGAGTGTATAACGTGCGCCACGGACACACGACGGAAGTCGCAGCACAGGCTTCATGTCTCACCCAGTCACATTATTCTGACACCGGACCAACCAGTCCTAGCACTAACCCCATAATGCCAGACGCCAGGCGGAGCAGCCACTCTAGTAGATTGCCAATGTTAAAGTCTTAGGTATGACCCGGCCGGGGTTCGAACCCACGACCTCCCGATCACGGGGCGGACGCCTTACCACTAGGCCAACCGTGCCGGTACGGAGAGAGAGGTAGAGAGGGAGAGAGAGGAGACAGAGGGAGAGAGAGGAGACAGAGGGAGAGAGAGGAGACACAGAGAGAGACACACACAGAGAGAGAAGACAGAGAGAGAGAGAGAGACAGAGAGAGAGAGACAGAGGGAGAGAGAGAGAGGAGAGAGAGAGACACACACAGAGAAAGAGATACAGACAGAGAGTGTGGAGGAAATCACGAATAACACTAACAGGCAAAGTTTGACAGTGATATCCTCCACGCTTTTAGAAGCGCTAACCAGAGATATAGCGTGACATAGCGAAGTGTGGTGCACGGACTGTGAATTCAGCTCACTGACCGAGGAGAGTTGACGTTGTAAATCGCAACGAAGATATCGTTACACTTAACCACTGTCCGGGGACAGAGAGGGGTTGTCACAGTAATCGACCGGGAGAAAGGAAGCCCGAGTAAAGCACTTAACAGGTAAATGGAATAAGCATTTGAATATCGCTAATGTTTATCGCATAAGTTGAATCGACTAACACTGTAAACTGTAAACATAGCAGACAGATATCTAATACAAGATGTCCGCTATTTATGTTTGTGCAGTGCGTCATATAACCGGTCGGAAAGAAAGATAGCGACCAGATGACAGTATGAAGGATCTGAGAAGCCGCCGAAGTATCATGCCTATAGACCCGCATAGCTGAGATTCGACGGGATTTCGAGAAGCTAGTGCAAGGTTATGGTTGTCCGTATAGTTGGACCATAGAGGTCACAGGGCGATAGAAACTGAGTAGACGGAGGTCGCCAGTAGAAGGAATTAGTAGTTAAATACATTTCCTAGTGAACGGCCATAGACGCTGTGTAATTCTGTGTATGAACAGAGTTAAAATATGTCTACAAGCTACTAATTACTTAAGATATAAGGAATGTTTAGTAGGCAGAGCAGACGGTGATTTAAGTCTGCCGGAATAGGAACTATAACTGTTTTTTGACTACACACGAGCCGTGAGTCGATACCAGTAAAATAGATATCGTGTGAGGCTGTGAGTTCACGGACTGTTTGTGTATTTCTCTACCTAAGTGAAGGGTAGAGAGTTTTGTTAGTGCAATTGTGTACGGGATTGTAATCTCGAGTTGTTTTTGCCTACAAAACTGAGTACCGGATTTTTGAGTGTATTTGTGTGTATGTTGTCATAGCTGAATAATACAGTGGAGGGAACCTACATTTGGAGTTGTGTTTGATTCCTGTATGACAGCATATTAGCTCATTTGCATTCATTCACAGAGAGAGAGAGAGAGAGAGAGAGAGAGAGAGAGAGAGAGAGAGAGAGTCCCAAATAGTGTACCTTTTATAACATACTGTGATAGGGGGGAGTTTCTGAGCCGGAGTGGGTCGGTATCGAAATCCTGAAAAACAGAGAAAACGATCGTCAGTTAAAGATGACATGCACGAAATGACAACATTATATCATTCACTCAGATGAGAACCAAAAGGTCGAGGACCAAACGGTCAAGGCACAAAAGGTCGAGGACATTTGGTCGAAGGTCAAAATGTCGAGTGCGACAAAAGGTCGAGCATGACAAAATGTCGAGTGCGACAAAAGGTCGAGCGTGACAAAATGTCGAGTGCGACAAAAGGTCGAGCGTGACAAAATGTCGACAGCATAACGTCGAGGGGACAAAAGGTTGAGGTTTGAAAATATCGATTTCATGTTCCGTAAGTACAGCAGTGTCTGTGCTCGTGTGTGCTAAATTAATTATCAGTCACTCACTCACTCACTCACTCACTCAGTCTTACAAGACGTGGATAAACGACTTGTTTAGATTGTCAGCCAATCTTAGCTGTAAATGTAGTATGCTAATTCCGAGAAAAAAAAGTACCTTACCGTCTCCACAAAGATTTTGTGCAGTTCTACATGTATTCTGTAGTGGAAGTCTTCGGAGAGAAGCAGTCTGTCGTAAATAATTTGGACCTGTTACCAGAAAATAATTGTACAATATCTATAACTTAAATGTCTCCGTACTGCAGGTACTGTTCACATAAATGTCAGAAATAACATAGGGTGTGAAAATATTAACTGCAGTGGCATACTTAGATGGATAGTCAAAAACATACCATCTTTACTGTCCTTTTTAAAAAAAAAAATTTTTTTAACCCGTATAATAATAATAATAATACGAATATTTGTAACGCGCACATATCTCATCAACAGGCGACTCAAGGCGCACATACACTCATTCACACACACGGAGACTTAAAGTCACTAACACACACACACACACCATCAACCATTAAATATGTACAGTTATTCAGGGTGGGATGGGGGTGGGCAGTGTAGAATGCAGTCTATGAGTACGAGTCTATTCTTCACTAAAGAATGTAAATCTCTCCCATTTACCCTCGTATTTTTTTTCATACCTGCTTGTTGTAAACATTTGAGAGGGGAGACTTGCACTAAATGTGTATGGTATACCTTATTCATGAAGTCTGCGATGTAAGTATGTACAGCTTCTGCAGATTTCTCCATTCTGGAAAAAAGAAAAATTGCTCTTTCAAATTCATGCTGATCAAGAAAAGAAAGCAATACAAACACGTTCGGACGCACTTGGACGCACATGGACACACAGGGGCAAACAGACACACAGACGCACGCACGCACGCACCGCGGCGCACGCACGCACGCACGCACGCACACACACACACACACACACACACACACTCACACACACACTCACACCAACAGACAGAGCCAGAGCCACGCACAGACGCACACAGATACATAGTCAGTAATTAAGAAAATTTGAGAACAAAATATCTTCAGAATCTAAATCTCACTTGACATACAAATCCCAGTCGGCGTGCACGCATACATCCACGTAGACATCTGTGCACGTTTTTGTTTGGCCTGAAAAATCATTGACTGAAAAGTTTAACAACACGCTCAAGTGCCGGCATGGGATCTTTTGTGAGTTTTGAAGCTAACAACAACATCAGCAGACCCTACACTTCCCTTTCCCGGCGATTTGAAGGCACACTCCTTCCCGTGTACACAGTTCTGCTCACCGTCTCAGATTTGTGACCCTCCACCACGGAATGAGTCGCATGTCACCTTTGCATGATTTTCACATTTGTACATTTTCCTAAAGAGTTTTTTATGCTCTATCCAGTGGTGAAAACCGTTTTAGAAAAGAGCGAAAACTGTTTGAGTTATAAGCCTGTGACTAAGGTGACCCTCACACTGTTACCAGACACTCCCCGGACTTATATTAAGCCTAGCCGCGCAGAACCGCGCGAGGTGACATGCGACTCATTTCGTGGTGGAGGGTCACATTTGGCCAGGCTTTTACATCGGGCAAGACCATCGCTTCACATAGCCACATACCAAACATGAACAGCCTTGGTGCTCCCTGAGCTCAGTGGGATTTTTTTATGAATTAATTTTGTAAAGGCCACTATAATGGCTTTATAAGAAATTAAGTAATTGGCAAATTCCAACGCACCACATGAAGTAGTCAGGGTGTTGAGTTTTGGTATGTGACCAAGTGGAGGGATGATCTTGTCCCACGTAAAAGCCCAACCAGACCTCAACTGTTTTCACGAGAAGGTGTGTGCCTTTAACAGGAATCTTGCGATGCAATTGTATACCACGCTGACAATACGAAGGACACTTAGAGTCTTATGAATTTCCCACAGTGGGTTCACTGGAAAACGGCATTGCTTAGGTGTTCAGTTTTTCACTTAAAGCGTATGCCAATTTGGGAAGAAACAAAAGCGGAGAACACGACAACCCCCCCCCCCCCCCCCCTTGTTACGTTCACACCAACAGTCAAACATCTCCAGATAATGAATCCATTTTGCATCAAATTGAACCCCTTCTGCCCAACTGGCCTTTATAAATGGGGGTTGACAGTCTTCTTGTGGTACATGCCATCAAATCATAATATCAAGTCCTAAATAGGCACTCCAACAAAAGTCTGCAGGAAGCTGCCTCATTTCTCTCTTGTGGAACCTGGTTCGTTTGGCAGGGCGTGGCCGGGAAGGGTTATGATGTACTTGCAATGTGAAAAGGACACCCTAGCCAAACGTGTCCTCATATTGCAGGCGGCCTTTCACGACAGGTATGTTTTGGTCAAAATATTCGAAAGAAAGATAAAGGGACAACAGAAGGTGTCTCCTCGGAGGGGACTTACGTCACAGGTAGCCCATACGTACCGTTAGGACTGGAGCGACGCTTATCAGACATGGAGGACAAGGCATCTGAAACAATCGTCAGGCGATACTCCTCCAGCGTTGTTAAATCCCCTGAAAACGGCGATGCCAAGTCTCTTTTAATCCGCGATGACGATTCTAAGGAGTACATGGTGTTGTTTATGACTATAAGGCCGTCGTCTTTCTGCAACACACGGTTTGATTAAGAGCTTTTACAATAATCATCAGTCCGAGCCTTCCCTTCCCTCCACCTTGACTCGCATTCTCTGTCTTCGCTCTCACGGCCACATCATGTCCACAAGTGCGCGTACAATAAATAATTAATGCACGTGCAACAGCTTTCCATAAAACTCCCCCCCCCTTCCCTCGCATTCTGTTCCTCAAACATATCACTCCCATTAACCCCTCCCCAACGAACTCACACACACACACACACACACACATTGCCCCTCTCTCGGTTTCAAACTCTTTCCTCCATAAATACAAGGTTTTACTTTTTTGTTTTAAAACTCTTCTTTACTGGGTTTAAAAAATAAATGATGGGATGAATGCCGTCCAATTCAGTCATATTGTCTTACCACTTACCAGATGAACAAACACACGTGTGTCTGTGTGCCTGCGTTCCAAGCAGACGGCCATTTGAGTGTGAGCGTGGGGCCCGGTGATGTACCAGGCCATGTCCTGTGGGTAAGGCAACAGTACATTTAGTACACTCCTTGACTGCAATTTATGTTCCTTAGAATGATATGGTCAAGCGCGTCATTTTTCATTTCCATATATGATAAAAGGTGTTATAAGCTTTGCAAAAAACGGGGAAACGCTGCTGTAATTTTCTGAGCATGCGCTTTTGGAGAGCTAAACCACTGTGTAATTATCTGTACACCTCTACTTCTTTCCTACAACTAGTTCTCATTCTGGATGAGAGAGTCCGCAAAGGCGAACTGCAGGGCAACGTCTAGCTATGCAAAGCCGCTGATTTTGTGATTGCAGTAGATCGGCTCTAGCCCCCCCCCCCCCCCCCCTCACCCCGCCCCCTTTTCAGACTTCCGAAAATCTGATAAAATCTGGTCTTAAAACGGAGGGAGTATCAAACAAGGCGGTTAATACGGGTCTTCACAGCGACCATACGAACATCAGCGTGCCGGCGATGACTCAGCTGGAACACCGAGCATCTGCCGATCAAAATCGACGGAGGGCCGCCAAGGGCTTGCTGTCGGGGTTTCTAATCAGAATTGCAATTTATCCTTTTCCCTGCTGATAACTTGTTCTCGGGATTGAGGATCGAATCATATCAGTTCAAGGGAGGGGGATGGGGCGAGGTGAACTCATCACAAGTTACAAACCAGCAAACCAGCAAAAGCCTGAAGTACCAGCCTACCCTACTATTCTTGGCATTCGATGTCATTAATCCCACAGCTTTTGGGCACAAATTTGTGTTCATTTTGTGGTCCACAAACTGGAAATGTGCCCCACACATTTTTGGGCTTATTGTTATGGTCCAAAAACCTGTTTATATGAGACACTTTTTTTCAACGTGAAGAACAAGTCGTCCTACTCAGACTCCGCACTGGACATAACAGACTATAAACCATCATATGGCCACAAAGCTGAAGCTAGTTCCCTCCCCCCCCCCCCCCCCCCCTATGTCCGTGTGGCAAGAATCAGACAGCAGAGCACATCCTGCAGGCTTGTCCATACCACAGTGCTCTGAGGGACACCACCTGGCCAGAGGAGACAGCGCTACAAAAGAAGCTATACGGCCCCAAAGAGGACTTGGAGAGGACAGCACGTTTCGCCCTGCAGTCCGGACTGACGATCTAACAGCGAACGACAAGAAGAAGAAGAAGACACTTTTTTTTCTCCCTTATTTGTTGGATTAATGACATCGAATGCCAAGGATACCCTACCTTCTCGGGAGAGCGGTCAGCTTGCTCCATTCGCTCGGGTCGGTTGTCGGCGGGTCTGAACGTGTAGAGGGGAACTTGGTGGAACCGTCTGGGTCTTTTGTGCAGCGTGACGGTCAGCGTGACACCGGTCTCGGCCAGCTTAACGGCCAGTGTGACCACTTCCGGCATGTCACGTTGCAAGAAGTCGTGACGATCACCATTACTCACGATCGACACGCCCGCGATCTGCAACTTCTGTCGCGTGACATTGGGCTCATGGGCGTTTTCTGTGGGGGGGAATTTACAAACAACTCGGTGGTGATTGATACTGAAATTGCAGTGGTCGTTGTGATAAAAAAAAACCATTAAAAACATATTTTAAAAACCTTCGGACCAGTAAAACGTGTTCCCACATTGCAGGTCGCCTGTCATGACAGCTAGTAATCTTTTGTGAAGACACTTGACAGAGGGACAACAGAAAGTGTCCTTTATTGGGAGGTGGCCTTTCCGAGGAGGGGTCTCTCATCGCAGATACGACTGTAGCTGTTTGTTCGCCTGGTGGTGTCATGCCTACTGACCGAATGCCGTATGCGTTAGTGTGTGCGTGTTTGTGAGTGTGTGTGCGTGTTTGGTATTGCAATAATCGCAAATAGTAACACATTCACTGACACACACACACACACACACACACACACACACACACACACACACACACACACCGTGACGCGCGTGCACACACACACACACACACACAAACACACACACACATACACACACACACACACACACACACACGCACACACATAAGCGTGCGATCTCTTCATAAGCAGTTTTTTGGTCAGTATAAGCTGGACAGATTTGTGGCGATAAATTACTAAATTTATATCGTGTAAACGAGAAGAAACGTATCGCTGATGTCAATTCGCCAATGGCAATGCAAGGGCTACAGGTAGGGCTAGGACTTAAAGCGGCTTTGGACAAAAATGATCTCTTACTTTTACTTCAAATCCTATTGCTGTGAATACGTGCCGCTTCCTTCGAATGGAAAGCTAGCAGCAACAACTTAAGAGTCGCACTACCCAGGTGTGTGCGAAATAAGCTACCTGCACTGATGGCAAAAATGACCCGGGAGATATTTCCCTTGCCACGTCGGTGATGGGGATGGAACATGGATACCGTCCGGCCCTGAGTCATGACATAAAGTTGACTCGTGTCCGTCCCAGTCTGAATTCGGACCCGTGACCCGAGAATCACAAATCCAGTAGCTACTTGACCCCCACATCAGTGACACGGTAGTCCAACGGTACGGTGTTTAAATTAGGTCTGGTGGTCAAAATCAAAGAGACTGCCAACGTTCCAAAATTCAGAATAAAAAACCAAGAAAGGTACGAGTTGTTGGAACGTTTGTTATTGACAAAACAATACGTTACAGTCACAAATATATCGACCCAACGGTCTTTAAAATGCACAGACAAATAATTAGTAGACAAAAACTTAGCTTGACGGAATGTTCGGCCGCTTGCTAGGAAGTCACAAGCGAATGAATGCAAATTAAAGAACGTATGTTGGGTCGATATATTTGTGACTGTAACGTATTTTTTTGTCAATAACAAACGTTCCGACAACTTACCTTTCTTGGTTTTTTTATTCTGTCAATTCTAAAATCATTTCTTCTGTTTCAACTTATGACTTTCTTGGACCAATAATATCAAACTTGTGTGCAGAACATACCTTGTCGAAACAGCAAACCTTGCGTTAACCCAAACAGACAGGAAAAGCCAAAAGCGAGGAACAAAAAAAACCACTCCATGGCCTAAAAGCAACCAAAGGTTTAGTCAGCATGTGGACAGCAAAGAACGCATTGCAAAGAAGAAGAAAAAAACGTTCAGGAAGCTTACCTGTTTGATTTGCAACACGCATAATGCACACGTATGAGGTGTGAATCCAATTTATTCTGAACGTTTGAACGTGGGTTTGATTGTACTGTGTGCAAACAATTATGTTTAATGGTAGTCTGCATTATAGTTTTTAACACCTGTGTTAATATGCAAAATGAATTCATCTCAAAATCACCACTCTGCGCAGGAAGCAGACAGAATGTAAATTTCGGTAAGTGCCCAAGTGGTACGATGCTCCTATTCCAGGTAAAAGGCTTCGACAGGTCTGTGACTGTGCTGGTGTACCTGATGGGTAAACTACGTACACGCTAGATTAAAGGCACACTCAGTCACTCTGAATCCTTCTCGTAACTGACAGTTCGGGTCATCATCTCAGATCTGGCCAGGCCTTCAGATGGTTCAAGACTGTCCCGCCACTTGAACACATACCAACAATCTACAACCTGACTGGTACGTTGCTGTGGTCAGTTGGAATTTGTTCATGAATTAATTTCTTAGAAAGCCATTAGTGACTTTTTACGAAAATAATGCATAAAGAAATCCCATTGTACACAGAGCGCACCCATGCGGTTCATTTTGGGTATGTAACCAAGTGGAGGGATGGTCTTATCTCATGTAACACCCAGGCTGTTCATTTTGGGTATGTAACCAAGTGGAGGGATGGTCTTATCTCATGTAGCACCCAGGCGGTTCATTATATTTAGTCAAGTTTTGACTAAATATTTTAACATCGAGGGGGAATCGAAACGAGGGTCGTGGTGTATGTGCGTGTGTGCGTGTGTGTGTGTAGAGCGATTCAGACTAAACTACTGGACCGATCTTTATGAAATTTGACATGAGAGTTCCTGGGTATGAAATCCCCGAACGTTGTTTTCATTTTTTTGATAAATGTCTTTGATGACGTCATATCCGGCTTTTCGTGAAAGTTGAGGCGGCACTGTCACGCCCTCATTTTTCAACCAAATTGGTTGAAATTTTGGTCAAGTAATCTTCGACGAAGCCCGGACTTCGGTATTGCATTTCAGCGTGGTGGCTTAAAAATTAATTAATGACTTTGGTCATTAAAAATCGGAAAATTGTAAAAAAAATTAAAAATTTATAAAACGATCCAAATTTACGTTTATCTTATTTTCCATCATTTGCTGATTCCAAAAACATATAAATATGTTATATTCGGATTAAAAACAAGCTCTGAAAATTAAATATATAAAACTTATTATTAAAAATTAAATTGTCCAAATCAATTTAAAAACACTTTCATCTTATTCCTTGTCGGTTCCTGATTCCAAAAACATATAGATATGATATGTTTGGATTAAAAACACGCTCAGAAAGTTAAAACAAAGAGAGGTACAGAAAAGCGTGCTATCCTTCTTAGCGCAACTACTACCCCGCTCTTCTTGTCAATTTCACTGCCTTTGCCATGAGCGGTGGCCTGACGATGCTACGAGTAAAATGGAATTGCGTTCAGTTTCATTCTGTGAGTTCGACAGCTACTTGACTAAATATTGTATTTTCGCCTTACGCGACTTGTTTTGGGTATGTGACCAAGTGGAGGGATGGTCTTATCTCATGTAGCACCCAGGCGGTTCATTTTGGGTATGTGACCAAGTGGAGGGATGGTCTTATCTCATGTAACACCCATGCGGTTCATTTTGGGTATGTAACCAAGTGGAGGGATGGTCTTATCTCATGTAACACCCATGCGGTTCATTTTGGGTATGTAACCAAGTGGAGGGATGGTCTTATCTCATGTAACACCCAGGCTGTTCATTTTGGGTATGTAACCAAGTGGAGGGATGGTCTTATCTCATGTGCTCGTAGGAGCCTGGTCAGATCCGAGACGGTGAGCCAAACTGTTTGCACGAAGCGATTTGAACCCGCCGTTATTCAATATATCTGAAGCCTTAAGTGATGGAAACAGGGAAAAAAACAGGGTTTCTTGTGTGAAGAAGAGGCTCGCTTTTGATTGCATTGGCAGCCGGTCTGTATGAGCTTCAGTTCGACTTCATTTTTTAACAACTTTCTTTAATGTTTGACAAAGAGGATGACATGTTTATTTTTATTTTTATTTATTTCTTCACGTTTGCGCCTTTTCAGTCAGTCCCCACTCTGAATGCTTGCTGCGGTAAGTTGGAATTGATAAATTTATGTATGCCACTTAATTGTGGTCTTTACAAAATTAATTAAAAAAATTCAACCGTGCACAGAGAGCATCCAGGCTGTTCAACTTTGATGTGCGACCAGGAGGACGGATGGTCTTATCCCATGTAACTGTCTGGCCAGATGTGAGACAGTAAGCTGGTCTGTTTTTACGAGAAGGAGTATATCTTTCAACAAAAGATCGCTTTCTTGTTCAGTTTTATCCAGCGTTGTCAGATGGGTTTTTTCCCCGCATGCAGTAACCAACGTTTCTATTCACACAAATTCTTTCTTTATTTGGTGTTTAACGTCGTTTTCAACCACGAAGGTTATATCGCGACGGATTCACACAAATGTCTTAATGCATTTATTGATATGAAATTCCTGATGCCATATATTATTGTTTTATGGAAGAATAAGATTAATGGGCATTTATTTGGTTAGAAACCCATATTTTGCTTCCTAGGCATCCCTGTAAGTTTTCTCCGTCTTGTCTCTCTCTCAGACCTCTTCTGTATATCTGGGTCATCACCGTCATTAATCAGATCACTGCAGGTCTTCATTGATACAACACCTAGCTACCACACACACACACACACACACACACGCACACGCACACACACACGCACACACACATACACACACAAACACACGCTGCAGCTGAGGAGCAAACAAAAACAGGCACATAAAGACACTGAGACAAAAGTTTGTGTCCAACACTAAAGTTATTTATTCAGAAGGCAAAAACGACTGGACAACTTCAGGGCAACATCACAATATGTCAATAAACGTACCATCAAAACCGTATTTGAGACAATATAACAACTTTGCGCTTCGTGTTTACACACAGAGATGTACTTAAGAAAGACTAGAATCCTCAACAATAAAAAGCTGATGTTGGGACCGCTCACCTTCTAAACAAAAAATGTCTTGGGGTACCAACTGTAGGCTCTAGAATTAATTGCAAAGACGTGCGCATTTGCCTAGTGAATAAGACATTAGCCTCCCAATCGGAAGGTCGTGGGTTCGAATCCCGGACGCCCAGTGGGTTAAGGGTGGAGATTTTTCCAATCTCCCAGGTCAACTTATGTGCAGACCTGCTATAGTGCCTTATCCCCCTTCGTGTGTACACGCAAGCACAAGACCAAGGGCGCATGGAAAAGATCCTGTAATCCATGTCAGAGTTTGGTGGGTTATAGAAACACAAAAATACCCAGCCTGCTTCCCCTGAAAGCGGTGTGTGGCTGCCTAAATGGCAGGGTAAAAACAGTCATACACGTAAAAACCCACTCGAGTAAAAAACATGAGTGTACATGGGAGTTTCAGCCCATGAACGAAGAAGGAAAGAAGAGTTGCACCAACATTACTGTTTACATTTGGAACATTGCTGGTCCCTTTTCTACATAGAAGCGTAGACCCTGTGTGGCACTATTATTCAAACCTGAAAGATGATCCTCAGAATTTTTGGAGATGTTTTAAAGGGCATGCCTCTTGTCAAGGAAACTCCATTTAACGTGATGGCGTAGTAACTTACATGAAGAATACTTTAACTGATATATACAACAAATTAACATTGTATCAATGTTAAAACTGACATATCCAACAAACTCACATAATATCAATGTTAAATAAAAAAAAAAGGCAAAGCACCGGTTGAGAAATATTATGTTCATATCGAAAACAAGATACAATGCCCCGTAGCAGAAAATATCACAACTTCATTAAATCCTGAGAATACACAATGTAAGCGTGATTCCATCCTTTAACAACAACGTGCATCTACATCAACCAGCGCAGTTTGTATATTTGTAACAATTAGTACAGTTTGGGCCTGTGGTTTTGAGTTGATCACCTGTCACAGTACGTTATTTGCATTTTTTGACCAAAATATGACATTTAATAGTGAGACTGTCAGTGCACTGTGAGACCGCATTAGCCGTTGAGATGAACAATGACGGCTGTGAGCTATGTCATATGTCACATTTTGGTCAAAAATGCAAATTACAATTATGTAAGGATCCATTTTAGTTAATATTCTTGTTTGTTGGCTCACGAAGTGTAGCCTATGCGATCGTAACTTTGTCTGTCTGTGCGTGCGTGCGTATGTGCGTGCGTGCGTGTGTATGTCTGTGGTAGAAACTTTAACATTTCGTCATTTGAAGACGTCACATTATGGCGTAAGAGGGTTAGACGTCACGCGAAGGAATGTCTCGGTCATTGTTATTTTGAGCGGGCCGAGACTATTTGGCAGTCGTGTCTGTAAGTAGGCTACATCATGTACAGTGTTTGGCTACATGCAGACAGACAGATCTAGATCAAGTGTCTCTCTTTCTTGCACAGTGTCACCAATGCTTACTATACTGTGTGTGTGTGTGTGTATGTGTGACGGAGTGATTGAGTTTGTGTTACTGTTTGTCGATTTCTTACGTGATCCTTGAAGGCTTCGCCTCTTGTTTGTTTACAATTGAATGCACACAACCATGCACTCTATCTATTTTAGTCTCAACCAGCCGCCTAAACAAGAGTTTTAGGCGGCCTCGATCTGGTGTTACATGGCTCAAAGAAAGGAAATCCATTGTCTGATCGATACATTGACCCTTATAGGTTTGGAGGCCTGCGAGGACTTAAAGAATTATGTCTAGTCTAGGGGCTTTGGCTAAGCATGTTCTTTGTTAAGATTTCACTGTACAATCTCTTTCTTTCTTCAATTTTGTTAGTGACCAGTTAGTTGAAGCTGTATATTTCTACTGTTATTATTAGCTAGCTGACAAAAAGTTTAATCCTCTATTATTATTTTTTGAGTGTTTCTTTCTTTATTTGGTGTTTAACGTCGTTTTCAACCGTTCAAGGTTATATCGTGACGGATTTTTTGAGTGTGCTGGCTACATTCTTCAGAGAAAATTCGTTATCGTCTTGTGTCATCTTTGTATCGGTGAGTACAGTAATCCTTTGTTTTTTAACTTTGTTCATCTTACCACGTCACTTCGTTGTTTAGATTCTTCAGAGAGGCGACACGCAGTGTACTACAAAAGGATATGTCAAATACATATTAATAACCATCATTTTGGTTGATCCATAAAAACAAAGTACATTAAAAGCTTAATACAAATGTGATATATCATTAAAATGATACCATTACTGACATGATATGCATGTGAATTGCATGTGAATTGCCCCATCATGATTCCTGACTGAAGTTAAAAAAGGAACCTTTGTGCTCCAACAAATTATGCTCACCACAAAATCCTGAGAACACACAGAAAATATTTACTGTACAGAGATGTTTGGTATCGATTGCACTGTTAATTGAATGTAGTGTCTGGCCACTTACTTTCCTCAAAAGATGAAGTACATTGTACAGCTGCCTGTATGGTGAGTTGATTGAAAACAAACATTACATGATCTTTTCATTCGTATGATAGAATCCCCTTTTCTGTGCCAAGTGGCCTTGTGAGTGTTAAGAGCGGGTACACTCAAATATATCAACAACTACAATTACTAAACCAAAAATTTAAAAAATCTATTAAACAAATTTTGAAAAACAAAACAAAACATAAAACTAAAGAAAAGCTTTCTGTAGGTATAAACTTTGAAAGTTTAAAACTGGATGTTACCTGTTATTCAGTCACTTTACCTCCATAAACAAGAGAGACAACAAAATCATTAAAAAAAACACCCAATACAAGCAGCGTATAAAATGTATTAAAACAAAACAATATTTGGCAAAAATTTTACCTGTAAACAAAATCACGTGTTGGAGCATTTCAAGAAAAAGTATCACCACAACATGATTGTCTGTAAAGCTCACTACCAGTACCAGTTTCACTATGAAACAAATTGAACAAACAAACAAACAGAAATTTCATCTTGCACAGAAAACACACACACACAAACACACTTACCAGATGCCAAAATGAAGTGACAGTCTTGACACAAGGGTATCACACCAATGGGAAAAAAAATTTTGAAATTGTGGTCTCCAACTAATGTTGAAAGGATTCCGCGAGATGATAAATCAGTGAGTGTATTCAGAGTGAGCGTGAGAGATCCATTCATAAGAGTTTCCTTTTTGCCCACTATCAAAATTGTAAAAATACAAGGATACTTATACATTAAAAAATGTTATCAAGGGGATTCGGATTTCTTGTGACCTTCACATTTGGCTTGAATGAAAACCAAAAGAAGGGAAATTGCAGGGGTCATCTTACTGTTACACACATATATATAATCAGAAGAGATGTGTGACCTTAACCTTGTAAATACATGTAGCAGACGGGCGCTGTGGCAGGGTGGTAAGACGTTGGCCTCTTAATCGGAAGGTCGAGGGTTGGAATCCCGGCTGCGGCCGCCTGGTGGGTTAAGTGTGGAGATTTTTCCGATCTCCCAGGTCAACTTATGTGCAGACCTGCTAGTGGCTTATCCCCTTTCGTGTGTACACGCAAGCACAAGACCAAGTGCGCACGGAAAAGATCCTGTAATCCATGTCAGAGTTCGGTGGGTTATAGAAACACGAAAATACCCAGCATGCTTCCTCCGAAAGCGGCGTATGGCTGCCTAAATGGTGGGGTAAAAACGGTCATACACGTAAAATTCCACTCGTGCAAAAACACGAGTGTACGTGGGAGTTTCAGCCCACGAACGCAGAAGAAGAAGAAGAAATACATGTAGCAAAATAGGGACACTTTTTACATATAGCAAAATAGGGACACTTTTTACATATCAATATATCTTTGGTTATCCAGCGCTGTATATGCATGATGTAAAACTGAGTTTACAAAAAGTAATACTTGTGACATTACACAACATTGCAACATACCAACATTATTGAAGACAGCATATTACGATATAGAAGTACACAGTGAAGTACCGGTGTAACGAATTCAGATTACTCCCAACTTCAGATTTCTGATTCGATATATACCCGAAACTGAAATGTTGTTTCCTGGTCAAATTAAAGAAATACACTTATTTAAGGGAGAAAAGCATGTCAGTTTCTTACTAGGGAAGGAAATTGGTGGTGAAATTGAATAAATTTCCCCACAAATTTGATTTTTTAAAAAACATGCACTGAGTGGTTGCATCCCTTGAATGAGAAGGAAAGGATTTTTAGAGTTAGACGAAGCAAATTTCTAAGTTTAAGTAAAACTTTTCGTTGAACAAATATGACCCCATGAATGTAAAGTACCTAAGCTCGATCATCAGTACTATGGAAGGGAGCAGGGCTTTTCAGTGTGGACTTTCTACAAGATCATCAAGGCAGATTGAGAAATCTGAAGTCGGGAGTAATCTGAATTCGGTACAGCGGGCACAAACTAGAAACTCTTTTCATAATACTGGATATGAAAAACAATTGGAGCTGCCACGTTTACTGATTCTTTCTGAACTCAGGGCTCACAGAAGGCCATCCAATTCGTCGCAAGAGCTTGTCTCATCATTCAAGAAAAAGACAGAATTCAAGAGCTGGAATTTCTTTTTTCACATAATACTCTTGCACTTACTAAACATTACCACACTTTTTCAGAGTGATAAACGCAAAATATCAAGCTCCATATGAACATTGTTTGACAAACTAATGTTTTATCAAAGTTACAGCACAAGAATTTGCAGGCTTTTGTTTTTAAAACAACAACAACAGAGTTGTCATTTAACCCCTTCACTGCCACAGTATAACAGCATTATCCGAACGGTCTATGGGAAAGAAATGTGTTTAGAACCCCTACAAGTACTTGGACAGTGGTCACCTCCCATTTAGTTTTCAGAAATGTCCTGAAATGTTATTGACACAAATCCCATGTATGAGATACGGTTATGGGCGTAGGACAAACCGAAAATGACATCGTATTACATACGGGGTGGGCAGTGAAGGGGTTAATAGACCCAAAAATGTGTCTTCTTTTTATTGAGAGATACATAATTGATAAAACATGCAGCAGGCACAGGTAAGTTTTCAGTGTACAAATGTCTTTTTCTTATTTGAAATACTAATATTCGTTTATTTACCGGCACGGTTGGCCTAGTGGTAAGGTGTCCGCCCCGTGATCGGGAGGTCGTGGGTTCGAACCCCGGCCGGGTCATACCTAAGACTTTAAAATTGGCAATCTAGTGGCTGCTCCGCCTGGCGTCTGGCATTATGGGGTTAGTGCTAGGACTGGTTGGTCCGGTGTCAGAATAATGTGACTGGGTGAGACATGAAGCCTGTGCTGCGACTTCTGTCTTGTGTGTGGCGCACGTTATATGTCAAAGCAGCACCGCCCTGATATGGCCCTTCATGGTCGGCTGGGCGTTAAGCAAACAAACAAAAAAAATTCGTATATTCCTGGACAGAATTTCCAATTCCATTACATTATTATCCTATTCCTGGGAAATTCAGGTTGACTCCTCCAAGTGAAAGAAAGAGGCTTTATTTGCCTTCTTCACATGCAAAGTTCACACACAACAAAACGGCTGCCATGGCACCGATAGACAGGTAAAAGATAACAGTTTGAGAAGGATGTCTTTGTAAATAATCTTTTTGAATTAGACATAGTGGACAAACTAACTTACAATCAAACAAACTTATGAATAAAACAAAAACAGCAACAATAAAATAAAAAAATATTTGCAAAGACTAGAATGAAATCCCAACAACTGTAAATGACACGGATACACAGACTAGATACAACGAAACCGAAACGGACATACACACTGTGTTCCTTCACACAGGCAAACGCTACGGAGACTAGAATGAAATGTTGAAATACAAGTAACAACACAGAAATGACCTTAAAGTTGGCCCTCTTCTTGTAAACATGACAAAGCTTTTCCCTGCTCCCTGACTTTCAATATCACATGATTGTTATCGCCATATAGTAGTAAGTACACAAACTGAACTTTTAACCACTGAAAATTATTTAACAACGGGACATTCTTAATTTGCACAAAAGAAAATCAACTACAGCATAGACCTAGGAATCAAAGGGAAGTAAGCACTATAACTATAGACAACAGAAAGAGAGAGTTATACAGAACCTGTGTCCTGGCATCTGAAAGAACTAGAAGCCAAGAAATAAACAAACGACTGTCATTTTCTCAAACTTACTTCCCTTTGTTTCTTAGATTTTGTCATGTTAGGCTCAATGGCCTAGTGGATAAGACGACGGCCTCCTATGCGGAGGGTTTAGTGAGCTGTGCCCTGTAGGTTAAGGGTGGACAATTTTTTCAACCTCCCAAGACAACTTTATGTGCAGACCAGGGCTGAGGTGCACGACAAAGTAACGCCACCCAAACGAGCGCCACCCGCAGTGTTGGATTGGTTGAAACTGAGATGTGTTGTGATTTCAACGAATCAGAACCCGCGGCTTGTTCTCTCCTGTTTGGGTGGCCCCTACGTTTGGTTCGTGCACCTCGGCCCTGGTAGTCAAAATATAAAATTTCAAAAATAAATTTTGATTTAATTAATATACTTACCAACTCACATAGATAGCATTAACTTCAGTTAAAGTGCTAGGACACTGAACTACGCTTCACCCCAAAGGGGAAGCAACCCCCTAAAAAAGAACGGCATTGACCTATAACCCAAGCTATACAAGAGTCGAGGTCATACCGTCACGTGACCTATCACGCGTGACTCGACCGCCGCCTATGTTAGAAACTCACTCCTACTGAAGTGATCTGTTCATTTTTAGGGAAACCCTAAGCAATAACTTCGTTTGTGATAAGACATGGAAGCACTCTTACATGGCAACGTGGGGAAATAACTCTGAAACAAAAACCGAATGCCATATAAGGCATGGTCCTTGGTGATTATTTACACTACCGGTGTACTGCGCCTGCGCAGGATGTATACCGGTGAAACTCATTCCGTATTGAAACATATAACCCCTTAAAAAATTTGCGGGGCAGGCTGGGAGGGAATCCAATATGTGAGTTGGTAAGTATATTAATTAAATCAAAATTTATTTTTGAAATTTTATATTAAATTACATATTCTTACGCAACTCACATAGATAGCAGATTGCTAATTTAGGTGGTGGGCAAATGAACTCATAGTTAACATCTTGCAAGTATCTGGCCTGTAGCTACAATAGCTGGCAAACCGAAAATTACTGTTCTGCCGAGCACCAGATACGTTCCTAGGAACACATAAAAAGACATCTTCTGCAGAAGATGTCTAGTAGATGTGTATTAAAACAGCGGGTACTTAAAATACCCCGCCGATAGAAAACTCATGACTACGTCCTTGAACGGTCAATAAGCTGCATTCATGACTTATGTAAGTCTCTCAGACTTGAGAACAGATAAAGAAGAGGCCTATACACTCTGACCTCTTGAGCCCGTGCTGCCTGAAAAGGGAGGACTGACTGCCCCCCCCCCTTTTCCCTGCCACCACTGTAGGCATGCCTAATCAATGTGGCAGTCCATTTAGCTAAAAGTTGACTTCACTAAATCATTGCCTCTAGAAGTGTTGATGGAAATAAACAAAAGCCTTTGTTCTGGTGATCTAAACAGATCAGTTTGTTTGTTTATTTGTTGCTTAACGTCCAGCCGACTACGCAGAGCCATATCAGGACGAGGAAGGAGGGGATGAAGGGGGCCACTAGTCAAGCGAGTCAGAAATATATTTAAACTCGAAATGTACAATTGGTTAAATATGGCTCTAGCAGAGCCAAAATATTGCAAATTGGTAGAATTGTATTATCGGATCTGGTTACTCCTGTTTCTGCTTATTCGTCCGAAATTTTGAATTAAACCTAAGCGCTATAGATCAGTCTTTCTCCAAAGAGATGTCTAAAGCAAAAACCAGACAGAAAATGCACTTACTCGCACTTCTCTCAGAAGCTACTAGAGTAAGTATGACGGCTTCCCGTATTTAGAATAACAAGGCTAATTTGTCAAGGATTAAACAATCCGAACTCAAAAACTCCGAAACTGGGAGCGAATCCCAAGCCTGGACTGGAGATTTGCTTTCAGCAAACCAAAGGGAGGTTCCCTTAATCACGCTGGCTAAAAAGAACCCAAGTGAAAAAATTTTGCGACCTAGCTGCGTCAGTGCAACTGATATCGCATAAAGTCTTAATTCAGAGACGTGGGAGAAAATTCGGAAAGCCAGGATAGGTGGTTCGCCACCCGCATTGAACGGAGAGAAGTGGAGTTCTTTCCGTTAATAGTACGCCAATTGTTCCAAGCCAGTCAAAGTGACACAAAAACGAAGACGCTGAACCCCTATGAAATCTCTAGACCAAATCCAGAGTTGAGGCAGAAGCCCCTGAGCGTCTCAATGATTCCCGTACAGTAGACACCCGTGTGGCTCGAGTGTAAAAACAAAAACAAAAACGGCGCCCTCTTGCCAGCCTAAAGGACTGGCAACCAAGATTGAGTGGGCCCATAATGTGCGACCAACAGGCCGCTCAAAGTAAAATTGAGAGTATTATCCGGGAACGGGGAGACGAACATTTAGCAGAAGGTGATAGTACCGAGAGGCAAACCTTCTACCAGCGGCTTCTCCAAATTCACCAGAAGGAGTAGAAGCGTGTAGCGAGATAGAGTCCAATCCAAGTGGACATTCCTGGCCGGCTGACTAGAGTCTGCCAAGACCTAGAGCCTCTCAGAAAGGTACCTCCCTGCTAATAAGATTTCGTGGTGGTAAAAGCCACATCAAAACCTCGCATGCTCGCTGTGGCAGTGATAGGGAGCGAGATGCCACCCCCTGCTTATTGAGATAAAAGACCACTGTGGTGTTGTCTGATTGAATCAACACATGTTATCCCCTGACAAGAGGAAAGAATTCCACAAGAGACAGAACTGCTTCCCTGGTGGAGAGAGAACCAACGGGAACGCCCTGTATGAGCAGTGGTGTGGAATCCAAAGATTGGTTGTGTCTGTGAACCAGTCAAGAAAAGACACTAACATGTTCCGGCTCTTCATTTGATTGCTTAGAAAACGAAACCAGAGCCCCGAAGATCTGAATTAAATAAAAAGTAGCCACTTCCGATCATTTTGTATATCCGAAAGTGGAAGTAAACATAGGCACGATCTATATAAGTGACCCAACAGGAAGGGCCCCAGTGCCTCCCTCAATAAAGTGAGAGTCCTAATCGCCCCTCCAGCCGCTGTGGGAAAACACAGAGGCAGAGAGAAGAGTGGCCGAACGCTAATACTCCAGTTGACAAGTGCCAAGAGTATGCAAGAAAGCGTGCTATTGTTTGCCCACTGAACCCTACCGCTAAATCGCCTCGAGGAGATAAAGTGGTGGGTATTTGGCAACGTGCCATGCCAAGAAGAAGATAAAAAACCAAAGCTGAGAACGGCCAGCTTAGCGCTTTTCTCTGATAAGAAAAGCCGAGGCCTGCCGTGTGCTTTTCCTTTTGCTGTGAGATTCTCTCTGTTAAAGAGCCCGCGTGCAAAGAGGAGGATTCGCAAAGAAAACCCTCGAGCAAGGAAGAGATTTAAGTCTCACCGACAGAACAATACTGTCGGCCGAGGCCTTTTCCCAGACGAACAGCGAAGCTAAACCCTTTGAATATGTGTGCCGCAGAACACAAAGGCATCCCGTGAGTACGAAACCGCACAAGGGAAAGAACGAATCAAAGTCTTGTACCAAGACGATAATAGAAAGAAGTGCGGCCACGATCTTCCACAGCCAGGAGATCATTGTTCTTGCCAACAGACAGTTTCTCCTTGCTATGAACCTTAAGATGTATGATCGACAAGTACGGTGCAACCGGAAGCGGTTCCGTAGTACGAAGAAAAGAATAAACTAAGTTCTTAGGCTTGGTGTAACCTAGGCCTACGGATATCGCTCAGCGAGTGAAGCGTTACTTGAGCGGGTGACGCAAGCGAAAGCAACGCCGCATCGCTGCCCACAAAGGAAGTGATAGAAAAAAAGAAACATGAGAAAACTTCCACAAGTTCAAATTCTAGAGCCAGACAAGAAAGCGTCCCTGCGTGTGTAAACCGCATGTGCGTACAACCGTGCCGCGACTGACATTTGTCCGGCTGAAACCTTAGCCAAAGAGGCCAGGAGTATGAGGACGTCTTTCACGCTAGAGTCGTTTCGAAAATCGAAAGGATTCAACGACCCCGCGACCGACCGCGAAAGAGATCGAAGAAGTGTCTCTGAAAGAGACGCAAGTTCCAACGAGTATCTTCCCGTTTCATCCAAACCAAGTAATGCGCCTTCAGAGTAAGCACAATGTTTTGTCCAACTATAGACATCTTCCCTGAGATTAGCCAACTCCGGAGTGACCGGAAGCGGTGCACTCGGCAAAGCGTAAGTCTCAATAGGACTGTGATGACGACGGGAGAGAGCAAACTTGCGTGAATGAAACGAAGTGCTCGCTTCCGTAACTGGTCTGAGGCAAACCATGGCTGAGCAGCATCAGGAACCTGACCGTGTGCAGCCAGTAAAGGCACAGTATCCACAGGCAAGCTATTCTCAGAACCCGAAGTTCTAGCCAGCACCTTGGAAAGTTCGTAAGCAACAGAAGGAGACTCGCTAAAACGATATCCCTGAACTTCCGTTAAAGCAGGGCGGAAATCACCCACCACTGAGGGTGGTGGTGCCGCAGAGCTTGCCATAGCTGTCACCCCTTCAGCGAAGTACTTGGCAGACACCTGAGCTGCAGTAACCATAGCTGGTTAAAGTTTGAGTGACAACTTGACATCAACTTCCTCCTCAGAAACTGAGTGAGAATCGTCGAACTCCGAATCTGCTGAGGCTGGACCGTGAAATTCGCTGTGACAAGCTGCGTCACTAAAACGATCCACCACAGGCGAGGCTGATTGCAAAACGGAAGAACCGTGCAAAGCCTGCCCGAAAGCAGCTTCCTGCCCAAAAGGAGGAAGTTGAGACATGTACACATTCACCGAGACATAAAAGTCTGCCCGTGAGTACATCTGTCTCGTTGTCCGGTGTCGACCCCCCGTGAGTTCCGCCTCTTAAAAAGAGCGATAGCCTCCGGGAGAGTCGAACTTTCACTCCCCAGCCTCAGCGGGGGAGCTACTAGTTCCGGCCCAACTTGTTGTCCGGTGTTGACCCCCCATGAGTTCCGCCTCTTAAAAAAGAGCGATAGCCTCCGGGAAAGTCAAACTTTCACCCCCCAGCCGCGGCGGGGGGGCTACTAGTTCCGGCCCAACTGGAACACTTTCACCAGAGAACCTGGCTACCGGTGAACCTGACTAACCTGTAGAGCGTGAACGCTCCTCGTATGAAGTAAACACACTCCTCTGCGTGCACGTCAGCCGAAGAGACTGTGCATGAAGGCGGAACCTCGATGCGTGACAACAAACTGCGTCGCCCACTCCCGCCGGGAGCGAGCGCAAACTCGACGAATGGCAACATGTTATACATTTGGGTCGAAAACATCTCAAAAAGGGAAGCAAACTATCTTTAACACAAGTAATCTCTTTCCCACTGCGTTTGCCTTGGCTGAAGTAACCTAAATTTAACCTGCTTCAGCACTGGCATGATTGGATTCATAGGGTCCAAAATTTAACAGACATTCTTTCTTTCTTCTTTATATGTTGTTTAACGTCGTTTTCAACCATACAAGGTTATTTAACAGACGCAAAAGTTAGAGAAGCTGGGTCAAGAACGGAAATGGTAGTGCCTTTGCCTTTCTCTTTATGCGAAACGTAAAAGGAGAAACCTCAGCAGCTACTGACTAGTCTGTGGTTTCTAATTCTCCTTGTCAGCCATTGCTGACAAAAACCAGTCTGAGTTATGATATTGATAAACAACAATCAGACCGAACAACGGAGAAAGAAAGAAACGCAAGCAAAAGCAAATAAATTAGAACGAGCTCACCCAAACTTGTGCATGAGAAGCAGGGACCTGTAGACGGGGTGAAACACTGTCCAGAAGACAGTAGGCTAAAAGCCTGCAGCGTAGTGTGAAAAGCGTCCGAGCTACTTGGTGGCTGAAGTAGGAGTGCGTTTCTAACATAGGCGGCGGATGAATCACGCGTGATAGGTCACGTGACGGTATGACCTCGACTCTTGTATAGCTTGGGTTATAGGTCAATGCCGTTCTTTTTTAGGGGGTTGCTTCCCCTTTGGGGTGAAGCGTAGTTCAGTGTCCTAGCACTTTAACTGAAGTTAATGCTATCTATGTGAGTTGCGTAAGAATATGTAATTTAATCGCTGGTATAGGCTTCTGTACTTTGGTTCACTGTCTGTGTCTACCCCTACCCATCTATCGCCACACTGACTTGTTTGTTGTCATCTGCAGCTTCCACGGGATCCAACGAATTGTCGGTATAGACCGCAGTGGCGTATGCCATCGCTGCATTGGTTGACAGGGTCGGGGACCTGTTGGGTACCACAGAGTTGCTGTTGGCAACCAGGGTGGCGTTCTTGTGCATGATCAGCATCTTAGTCCGCACGACCTTCAGCTCTCCGAAATAAGTCAGAAAATATGCAGATAACACTACAGCCATTATCCATTCTGTAAAAGTCGCAAACAGGTGCTCTGTGTAACCCTGCAACAAACAGAGGGATGCTTGAAATGAGAGAGAGAGAGAGAGAGAGAGAGAGAGAGAGAGAGAGAGAGAGAGAGAGAGAGAGAGAGAGAGAGAGTGTGTGTGTGTGTGTGTGTGTGTGTGAACGAGAGGAAGACAGAGAGAGGCCGAGTGCACACAACACACGAAGAATAAAATCCAGTGTGCGCAAGTGTGTGTGCACAAATTTGCTATAATGTTGTCACCATATGAAAATGTTAGGTGGCTTGGTAATGTACAACTACAACTGACTTCTCATGTCTACGCAGACCTGCCTACCCCAAAAATTACAAGGTGTAATGAGCCCAGCCAAAAAGAGTAATCTGGTGGAAGAAGGTGTAATCAAGATTTCATTCGGCAACCATTTTGCACATTGTCATTTCTCCCTCGAGTTTTGTTACTTTATCATTCGATAAACTTCCTGATAAAGAAACCGGTAATTCGAACGTCTCTTGTCTTTTGGTTTCCATGAGCTCTCTTTACTGCATCCTTGTAATAATTTGTCCCGATGTGCTTTGCAGTCATATTTTCCAACGTGTGCACACGAAAAGTCACTGTGGTAAAGGGAACACAAGACGTGCTTTGGTCCTTTTGATTAAGGTCCTAGGCATGGCCACGATTCCATTTAGCTGCCTTTGTATTTCTGTTGAATGGCTTTCTTCTTTTTCACAGCAATCCTTTTACCCCCACTGTGACCAGCTTCCTCATCAGACTCGTTCGTCTCATGGGGACTCAGATTTTCCACGCGTTGCTTCATTGTAATCCAAACGGCGTCGTCAATCTTGTATGTGGCTAAACAGATCAAAAATAACCGTATATTTTCCAAACGATCTTGCGCAGGTGCAAACACAAACTCTGCGAGAGCTACAATACAGATCGGATTTACATCGAGACGAGATGCGAAAAATCGTACCTTTTGTTTCTTAAAAATCGTACTTCTATTGTGGAAAGCGTGGTGGCGTAGTTTGGGTTAACAATCGTAGTAAATTACGCCAAAATCGTAAGGGTAGGCAGGTTTGTCTACGGCTGGGAGGAATAGCACAGCAAGCCAACTGAACAGCGTAGCGTACACACAGTTAGCCGAACATAACCCCCAGCTAGAGAGCGCATTCGAAAAAGTCTTAAAAGTGCTAGGATTAGCAAATGAACAGTGCTCAATCGTGGCTGCGAGTCGGCTGCGAGTCAGTTGCAAATGAAAATCAGGCAAACTGTTCGCATGGACAAGGTTTTAAACATTTTTTCCTACATTAATTTTTCACAAAATTCTGGCTGATAAAAATGAGTTCAAAATTAGTTTAAAGTTGTCCCTATGAACAGCATCACAATAAGATGTCTGATTTGGCTACAACAGAGCATATAAAGCATTACACTGTGGGAGCCAGCAGTTTGGATTTGCTCTCCAGGAATCTGTATAAGGTGCCGTGCTCTATGATACATGTGTTAAAAATCCATGTTGCTTTGTTTTAGGAATGCTGTTACATGTACAACCAAACCAAACATCTGAATACAAAAATTGCTATGTAGTCTTGAGACTCTACACTTCAAAACAAATTATAAGTTAATGCACAGTCAAACCTGTCTATAACAACCTCCAAGGGACCAACGAAAAGTAGTCAGTAGGCTTATTTAGTACAGGCTTTTTTCAACCAACCACATTCATTTCGTGCCATATAAGGAAGTGCTACATCACAAATGTTGCGTACGTCATTTCCGGTTGGTGGTGAAACGAAGTTCACACCAAAAACACAAACGACTTTTGTTGATTTGGGCGATTCTACGAATCTACTTTCGTTGACTTTGTAATCATGTTTTGGTTATTTCTGTATGAAAACCTTTAATCTATTGGATATAGGTTACCTGATCGTTATTTTAACTGTTCATAGCTTCCTACTTTAAGGTCTGGAGTGGACGCTAAAGTCGATCATTCATTGCATTTCTGTAGCATACATTTGCCTAGGTTGCGCTTGGGAAAATCAAAGATGGCGGCCCGGAGCCGGTTGCCGCTTCACGACTTTAGAGTTCTATTTCTTCCCTAATATAAATAGAATACTTATATTTATAGGGCAGACCTTAATTTGTGAACTGTCTCACTTTGAACAGTTATAAATTGTATGAGTAGAGCTTCGGGTTGCAAATTGAAAATTTTCATCTAAATTTTAATTTGATTATATACTTACCCAACTCACATCAAGCAATTTACTCCAGTTTAGTGCTAGGACGCTGAATAGCATCGCCTTGGTAACAAGGGGAGGTCACCCTAAAAAAGAGCTACCTTGACCCCTTAACATGACAAAGTCACGCGTGACTTCCTGACCTTGCCGCCATCTTTGAATCATTCAATCGAAAGCGAACATAGAAAAATTTCCCTCTTTTTTAGGAAAAAACCCCCATAAAAACCCCAAAAGCGGGGCAGGCGGGCGGGTATCAACTATGTGAGTTGGGTAAGTATATAATCAAATTAAAATTTAGATGAAAATTTTCAATTAAATTACATTCTTATCCCAACTCACATCAAGCAGAATGCTAATGAAGGAGGTGGGGAAACAAAATTCCACTTGTCCAGCCGACAATGGCTGGTAGGGAGCTACTGCCACCATGACGAGTGCTGGCCACATCTCGCAGGTAAAAGTTGATAAAAACGCCCTGCGATTTCCAGTAGGCAGCGTCTAAGACCTCTGCCAGCACGCCTGAGCGGAGGACTGCCAGAGAAGTAGCCCAGGCTCTGGCTTCATGAGTTCTTGACAACTTCATAGGAAGGACAGAATGCCCAATCCCAACTTGTCTGTGCCACCACGCATACGCTTGTTAAATAAGCGTAGAGACCCATCTTACCAAAGTGACCCGCGACAAGTCCTTGCTCCTTTCAGTGTCAACTGAGATGAAGAGCAGTTTTTGGTCCCTAGCCCTAATGGGCGTGGTACGGGATAAGTAGCTGGTAAGAGTACAAACAGGACAATTGACCAAAGCAGGGTCACCAGACGCAAGAATCCTACTTAAAGGAGGAATGCGAATAACAGAGGAGGACAGACCTTGTTTTGGTTTTGGCCAGGAACTCCGGCCGAAATCTTAAAACAAAAGAGCCATAGCTCTCAAAAGAAATATCCTTAGCCAGGCCTGAAAGAGCGTGCACCTCACCGCCTCCACGGGCAGAGGCTAACAAAACGAGGAACAAGGCTTTACGAGTCAAGTTAGCTAAGCTCGCTGAAGCTAAAGGTTCGAAATCCGAAGAGGCTAGAAACTTGAGTACCAAAAAATAAGTCCCCGCGGGAAGAGGGGACTTAGCCTTCGTAAAACCAATCGCTGCCCCCTTAAGAACACTAGCAATTACACCGCCCAGGTTAAAGCTATGCCCTAATTGCTTCAGAGTAGAAGAAATGGCTGAGCGCCTGACTCTCAAAAAAGAAGGAGCCAAGCCCTGAGCAGCCAAACACGAGAGATGATTTGCTACATGCATAGAGCGAGATGAAGTAGCAGTAACTCCATTCTCCGAGCACCACTTTGTCCAAGCTGACCAGTGTGACACATAAACAGTGCTGGTCGATTCCCTGTGGGCCTTTTGGACAAAGCCTAAAGTAGCGTCTGAGGAGCCAGAACGGCGCAGCGACCTAGAAAGAATGGAGGGCCGTCTGCGAGGCGAAGGAGGACAGGGAACCAATGTTGGCTGGGCCACCAAGGGGCCACCAACACCAAGCAAGGCTGTCCCCGCTCCGCCTTCCTGAGAACCTTTCCCAAGAGATGAAACGGGGGGAAAGCATAGGCTCAGACGCGACCAGTTTACTTCGAGGGCGTCTGTTTACCTCCCCTCTGGGTCTGGAAAGGGGGAGATAAAGACCTGAAGCCTGCAGGAGAATCTTGTCACAAACAGATCGACTGTAGGCTCGCTGAAAAGCCACCCAGACGTTGTAGGACCTGATGAGTCAGAGTCTACTCCGTGTGCATCGTACACTACGGGCGACTGAAGTAGTCCGCAAGAACGTTGAGTATGCCTGGGACGTACTTCGCTGACAACAGAATAAGGTGCTGGCTGCCCCAGGCAAGAATCTGACCTGACCTGACAGAAAGAGCGAGAGACAAAGTGCCTCCCTGTTTGTTGAAATAGGCCGCCATGGTCGTGTTGTCTGTGCGAACCCCAATTTGTTCGTTCCTGACCATAGACAGAAACGATTGGAGTCCCAGGAAAACAGCCTCTAACTCTAGGGCATTAATGTGCCCCCCACTCTGCGTCTCGTTCCACAGACCTGACGCAGTGTGAACAGAAAGATGGGCACCCCAGCCCTCCATAGACGCGTCCGTGAACAGAAACTCGTCCGGGGGGGCAAACGAGATTGGAACTCCCTGTGAAATCCCAGGGAGCGGCCACTGCCTCGTTGTGTGCCGAAACCAGCTTTCAAGAGAGACTACTGTCTCCCAGCCCTGAAGAGAAGGCTTCCACAGCGAACTCAGGGCAGCCTGAAATGGCCGCTTGTGGACTCTGCCTAAGGGCACAAGAGTGGCCATCGATTCCATTTGGCCAAGAAGAGAGGTCAGAACACGTACAGCCGCTCTCTTTATCAAGGACAGAGTACGAAACAGACTTTGCAACCTGTCCACCCTTCTCTGTGAAGGGCGTACCCGCCAATCGACGGTGTATGTCTTTGCGTGTGGAAGAAAAACAACCCCAATGCCAAAAACGTCTGTGCCAAACCTAGGCTTAGCCACATGATGGTGTAGTTCTTTCCGTAACCTCTTAGAAAGAAAAGCTGAAACTAAGGAATTCCTGCGAGTCCTTTGTGCTGCGCAGCGAAAGTCGCTGACAGAAGCCACTGCCTCAAGAGGTAGGCTTAGCCGGAAAAGTTCCGACTGAGAGGTTACGAGCAATGGCTCAGTGAGCCTAAAAAATTTAGTCAGAATGTGAGCCCATAATTTGGACATGTTCTGGCGACTTGTCAGAAACCAAAGCTTATGACCCTGGTGAGAAAGCGCAATTCCGTAAGCCGTAAAAGCTGAGAAAGTTTTAACAGCTTGCCTTGTTTTTCACCACAGAGGCAAAAAACAAAAATTGAGGCCTTAGCAACTTCACCCTAGAAGGTGAAAAATAAGAGGTATGCCGCACCAAAGATGGGCGTACATACCGCGAAGCTGCCTAAGGCAGAGGGTTTAACCCAATGTGTGTTTGCTTAGCTCCGTATCTTGCCTAAATAAAGGCCAAATGAGGCCAGCCGACGCAGATCACAGCTTCTCCCAGAAGATGAACCACAAAAAGCAAAGAGCGGAGTAGATCCGCCTCTTGTTTGCAACCTGAGCCAAGCAATTTGCCAAGAAAAGCGCTGGGAGGCTCCGCTGTTCAAAAGACTTTAGCCAAAGCAGCTAGAAGCGACATGACATCCTTCTCCCGTGCGTCACGACGAAACTCGAAGTTAACAAGAGCAGAGAAGATAGAGCTCTATAAAAAAATCTTGCAAAGTTTCCTAAACAGAGGATAACTTGAAAAGATCATGTGCTTATTCCCCCAGAGACAAGAAAGAGGACTCAGTATAACATACTGTTCTACTGTAGCCGTCTTCCCTACCAGAATAGTGACAACTTTCTCTACCGCATCGTCACGAAACCTGAATGGGTCTAATGACGACGCAATCAATCTCGACAGAGATCTCTGCAAAGTCTCAGAGAGAGACGATAACTCAAGCAAGCGTAAGCCAGTTACTCCAAAGACAAAAGAGAATTCTCCGAAAACGGGACTACTCTGTCTCTGCTGTATCATCTTGCCTAAGGACTGCAAGTTCCGGAAAAGTGGAACGAGGCAAGGCAAACGAGCCAATCAAATTGACTGAATTATGCAGCAGTGTAAACCTCTTAGCCAAGCCAGCAGGCAAAGCTGAGGCTAAAAACAAAGAAGCACGGTAAGGCTGCGCTGAATCAGGAGCCAGACCTTGTGCTGTTAACCACGGTACAGCGTGAAACGCACCGCCATACTGCCCAGTAGTCAGTAGCATAGACAGCTCAAACGCTACCAACGGGAATTTCCGAAAACGGAACTGCTGTTTCAAGTCCTTCGCAGAACGGGAATCCCCCAAAGCGGAAGGAGGTTGGGCAACAAGTCTACAAGTGTTGCCGCACCCTCCTCGAACTACCTTGAAGTAACTTCCGCCGCCAAAGCCAGTGCTAGCGGAAGTTCAACCAGTACACGGAAGTTGGCATCTTTGTCAACCTGAACAGAAGCACCAAAATCCGACTCATAATCCCGCACAACCGTGCAACAAGGCAACGAACTTCCGCCCTGACTACAAAAGTCAGGCGAAGCGTCACCCAGAAGAGACGACACACGAGGGATGCGATACCCAAGCAGTGTGTCCCTAGGGACTGCTTTCCTGCCCAGAGGGCGGAAGCGGGGAATGTCACCCCCTCCTCAAAATACCGTGAAGCCACTTCCTCCGCTAAAGCCAGAGCTTGCGGAAGCTTAGTCGGTATGCGGAAGTTGACATCTTCGTCACCCTGGACGGAAGTGCCAAAATCCGACTCGTAGTCCCTCACTTCCGTGAAGTCAGGCAAGACACTTCCGCCGTGACTACCATAGTCCGACGAAGTGTCGCCCGGAAGAGACGCCCACGAGGGATTTTATACCCAAGCGGTACGTCCCTAGGGACTGCTTCCTGCCTGAAAGGCGGAAGCGGGGAAAGCTGTGAAAGCTGTGCTGCCGCACCAACCGCTCCTCTAGGGAGTGTCGGAGGACGCACTTCCCCTGTTCGGTCAGAGACCGAACGCGTGTCTGGGCTTTTCCCTCGATCTAGACGTTCACTCAATCGGAACGACGTAGACCTAGGGCCTAAGCTTTCGCGCACACGAACCGGTGTGGCTACTCTCTCCAAACACGCACTTCGTTTTGGCCGGAGAACCCGGTTACTGGCGAAGTATAAATACCTTGATCGTCGTCAGTCCAAGAGGCCTGGGAACGCAGCAGGGAAACACCATGGCTGCCCTCAAACGAGGCGTGAACGTCGGCGGACGTAAAAGTGGAGGAAGGCGGAACACACACCCTGGCAAGGGAACGCACACCTCCCACACCGGAAGGCAAAGACACATCTCAGCCTTGGTAGACGAAAACTCGGCTGAAAGAGAGGATATCTAAGCACTCAAGGAGTGCAAAATAGCATAAACATCCTGCTTCTCGCTAAAAGGGCCTGAACCGGACAAGACCGGTGAAGCAGCTGAAGGCAAACTAGGCATAGCCGGAGAATCAGGTAAGTCTATCGCACATCAAACGAGGATTTAGTCAAGGATCTGTGACTTTAATCAAAGCTTAACATGCCGAACTCTACGACTTACGAGAAGGCTTCTTTGTGGGAGAAGGCTCGGCCACCGACTTAGCATTTTTATTCTTTCCTTATCCGACATGGCGAACGGAAAAAATGTAAACAAAGCTAAGTATTCGACCAAACCTAAGTCACAAAACGATAACAAACGACAAAAAAGCTCACCCAAACACACAGTAGGAGCAGAGGGACCGTGTGCAAGTACCAAGGCAGGGTCTGACAAAGGCAGAAGTCAGACAAACCGGCTGAAAGCCGGAGCAAAATCAAAACACGTCTGTAGACACAGATCGCTGGAGAGTGAATGATTCAAAGATGGCGGCAAGGTCAGGAAGTCACGCGTGACTTTGTCATGTTAAGGGGTCAAGGTAGCTCTTTTTTAGGGTGACCTCCCCTTGTTACCAAGGCGATGCTATTCAGCGTCCTAGCACTAAACTGGAGTAAATTGCTTGATGTGAGTTGGGATAAGAATGTAATTTAATTAATCGCACATAACACACATCGCACATCGCGCTTCTTCTGCGAACAGAACTTCTCTGCTGGCGTCAGTCTAAACCGCGACACTTTTTAACAAGCACTGTTGAGTTTCGTTGTGCGCGCGCATCCCAGCGGGCAAGAGAAAATGAGGTTATATGAAGTCTTATATCGCGCGCGCATCTCCAGACTCGGACTCAAGGCGCAGGGATCCATTTATGAGATGGAATTTTTTACACAATACATCAGGCATTCACATCGACCAGCAGATCGCAGCCATTTCGGCGCATATCCTACTTTTTACGGCCTATTATTCCAAGTCACACGGGTATTTTGGTGGACATTTTTTATCTATGCCTATACAATTTTGCCAGGAAAGACCTTTTTGTCAATCGTGGGATCTTTAACGTGCACACCCCAATGTAGTGTACACGAAGGGACCTCGGTTTTTCGTCTCATCCGAAAGACTAGCACTTGAACCCACCACCTAGGTTAGGAAAGGGGGGAGAAAATTGCTAACGCCCTGACCCAGGGTCGAACTCGCAACCTCTCGCTTCCGAGCGCAAGTGCGTTACCACTCGGCCACCCAGTCCGGAGGTGGCGAAGAGAAAGTGGTGGGCTTTGTTCTTCTCTCTAAATCTAGCTATCAAAGACGTGGTTGCTATGGAAAGGTTAATTATTATATCGAAGAAAAACTTGTCTGGGATCCTTCCGAGTGGTCTTTGTGAGCAAGTCGTCGCTTTCCAGAGGTGGATGCAAGGGCAGGTTCAACTGTATTTACACCCCCGGTATAGGGGTGTGTATAGGATTCGCTCCATGTGTTTGTTTGTTTGTTTGTGTTCGCATATAGATCTCAAGAATGAACGGACCGATCGTCACCAAACTTGGTGAACAGGTTCTATACATTCCTGAGACGGTCCTTACAAAAATTGGGACCAGTCAAACACACGGTTAGGGAGTTATTGGTGGATTAAGATTCTACAAGGACTTATAGAGGGACATATTCATGGTCAAAGGGAAATAACCTTCTCAGTTGGTGGCAGTGAGAATGGTTATTTCCCTTTGACCAACGGGGGTGTTTTTCCTACCTCGGAGGAATTTCTTGTTTTGTTAGTTTCCCCCTTCAGTTGAAAGGCAAAAGACTTACTGGGTCTGATGACTTCCATAATTTGATGCGCTTCAATGAATATGGAAACTTATCCAGCGACAGCTTTGTTGCTATCATCACTGAAATAGGGTTAAGGATAAATAACATATAGTAAAGTCAAAATTGTTGTTCATAAATGAATAAGGATATACATTCACAAGTGTAAACATATTCACATGGCTTCAATATCACACTTCACCGGTGCCACAATAACAATAACAATTAAGTAGATGTGCAACACCAAGCACGAACACACACACACACACACACACACACACACACACACACACATACCCCAAGTTACACACGTACACACATACACACTCACTCACACGCACTCACGCACTCTCTCACAAAAACTTTATACACACAAAACACACCCCCATACGCACATATAGACAGACGGACATACACACCTTTACAAACAAACACACATACACACACACATACACTTACGCACAAACACACACCCACCCACCCACTCTCTCTCTCTCTCTCTTTCTCTCTCTCTTTATCTCTTATACAAACAGACACACACCCACACACACACACACACATGTACATACGCACGCATGTACGCACGCACACACCCACAGACACACACCCCAAGTCACACACGCACACATACACACACTCACTCACACGCACTCACTCACTCTCTCACAAAAACTTCATACACACAAAACACACACCCATACGCACATATGGACAGACGGACATACACACCTTTACAAACACACATACACGCACACACATACACGTATGCACACACACAAACACAAATACACACACACACACACACCACACACACGAGTACAGACTCATGCACGCGTGTGCGCACACACACACACACACACAAATACACACACACACACACCCCCCACACACACTCACACACACACGAGTACAGACTCATGCACGCGTGCGCGCACACACACACACACACAAATACACACACACACACACTCACACGAGTACAGACTCATGCACGCGTGCGCACACACACACACACACATACACACACACAAATACACACACACACACACACACCACACACTCACACACACACACGAGTACAGACGCATGCATGCGTGCGCACACACACACACACACACACAAATACACACACACACACACACACACACACACACACACACACACATACAAACAGTAACACTAACACATGTACACAAAATGAACACAAACACACACACCGCGCGAGAGAGAAAGACTACAGGGAGGCATGACGTCATGATGCAATAATTGACGTCAAAGACTTTTGACCGTGACGTATTCTTCTTACGCGAGCTTTATCCATAGACTTGGAAACTACGGAATGTCTACCCGTCCAAAGCGGCCTAGAAGCTTGAAACTCGGCCTCAGTACTGCCGAAAGGTTCAGGTTTTTGTGGAACTGATGGCAGTTCTTCACATTAAAGTTTACACCAGTAATTTGTTGCGAATGCTATGAAATTTGCTTCTGTGCAGTTACAGGCGTGATATTTTACAGAATCACGGCTATAATATACAAAATATGCACCCAAAAAGTACATCGGCATGTAGAAGAAACACTAACAGATCTAACAAGACATATCTTAATGTGCAAAGTTACGAAATGTTTATACAAGAAGCTGTTTTATCGAGACACAAACCCCACTCAACTTACCGCTCCAGTGTGCGGGGTGCAAATACCCGTGCGGCACGCAACACACCGCTGCGAAGGAGTCTACAGTGTGGGACTGCTCTGTTATCCATTTTGTTGTGGTGAAAATTTGACGATGGTCTGTCCGTACATTGCAGGTATGACCTTCTGTTGGGACCGTAAATGAGTGTCCACGTCCACGTTTAACAGGTGGCCGTTTAAAAGGGGGGCAAATATAGAAGGAAAACACTCCGTGCCGAGCAAATGTGTCCGTACATGTCAGGTGGCCGCTCACGCCGAGGGCCGTACATTGCAGGGACTGCTGTACATGTACTAAAAAACACACCAAATAAGCAAAATACTTAAGTCAGTTGAGACCTAAATTGTTTTGAAGCCAAACACGATAAACGTATGCACTCGCCACCATATAAAGACCAAGGATACTGATGAAGAAGCAGATGCTGTGTATGATGGCCAGAACCACTCGGACGTGACGGGTACACCTGTGTGACCGGGGGAGGTTGGCCATCTTGTAGGACAGAAGAGCCTGCATCCAGATGTAGACGCCGCCCCCACCAAACGCCATCGCCGCACCCAGGAGATGAACCGACAGTACGTTGTCCTCCTGTCGAGAAAGAAAGATACAGTGGAACCTCCACTTTCAGACTTCCTCTCTGTTCAGACCTGTTTTCTCAACGTCTCTTCACAATCTCTGTAAATTGACCTCCATTTTAAGACCCCATCCTTTTTAAGACCTAATTTTATCTGGTTTTTGTTAGCTCTTAAAAGGGGGGTTCCACTGTAACAGGTAAAGGATAGAGTGAAACCTCTGTTTGAAGACCTCTCTCTGTTAAAATCTTGTTTCCCAAGGTTTTCTCCTCATAGAGTCTGTCAATGTACCTCTACTTTAACTCATTCGCTGCGTGTCGGAACTGGAATTCCGACACCTGTGTTTAGCGTTGGCTGCGTGCCGGTACTTGAGTTCCGACGGATATCACGAATTTTTAACGGTGTAAACGGTCCTGCTGACCAAGGGAAACAACCCCCGCAATGAACTTCTATCTGTCTACAGTGGTACCATTCACTGTAAACAGTTCCTTCCCTTCAATTGTTGGGATTAATTAAATTTTGTTGACGGTGTGCGACCCACGTGTTTTGACTTTTCCAAGATGGCGGATCGTTCTGCTGAGACGTAGTAACTTGAAAAGAGTGCTAGAACTTGTTATTCAGTACGGTTCTGATCTTGACCTCAGTGATGATGATAGTGGAGATGATATTTTAGATTCTGGTGACGAGTTTGTGCCAATGGACGATCATTTGGGTGATGATTCGGGCAATGCAAGTGTCGATCATGACATTGTGTATGATGAACCCATGACGTAGAAAGTTTTTTTGTTTTGCTTCAAATTGGATATTTTGCCTGGATATGAAGACAACAAAAGGTATGTACTTTCAAATGTTTCATATATTTTCTAAAAGAGTAAGTTCCAAACTTTGCAAAAACATAAAGGTATGTAAGGTTATCTTGTGTTGTTGATTTTTAATAATTTTTTCAAAATGGCTCTAAATCACGCGCTGGCAGGGAACACAGGGGAATTTTAGACGCGCAGCGAATGAGTTAAGAATCCTTCCTCTATAAAATGTAAATTTCTCACATTTTAAACGTATCAAAACAGAAGTTTTTCTGTACTTTCACAAACGTGAACTTGGGATTTGTGTCATAACCGTTCAAGTATCCCTCAGCAAAGGAGGTCTGATTATTAAAAAAATAAAAAGTAAAACTCAGAAACAAGCCAATGCTGTCACAGTTATAACCAACAAAGCAAATGTTATGCCAGTTTCCAGGAAAATAACAGTTTCATGCTTCATTGACTTTCCTTATACGACTTAATTTGCACTATGCCTCACTTGGTTATGATTCTTGCTTGCACAAACGGCACAACTCTGCAATTATACTTGTATTTGAGTGCTTATTCCCCTTTATTCTTCAGACCTTGTCATCAGAGATCCATCTTGCTTGATTACAAACAACAATTCTAAACCATGAGAAATAAATCTCACCTGGAAATTTCCCACAACACTGGCCCCGAGCGATGCGATAATGCCGATGACCAGACACGCTTTGTTGGCCAGTTGTTTCTTCCGGACACTGCGAGACCTGTGGGAACCAGGTTCGATTCCTGCCAACTCCACGCCGCGGTAGTACAGTCGAACTTGCTTGTATCTCAGGTACATACACCACGCAGCTGTGAACACACACACACATACACACACACACACACTTAAGTCCATGCATAACACACTGATTTCAGAGACTTTCCTGACTTAACACCTCGTGTCCCAAATAGTAACTAGAACTGGGGACAAAAATATTCAACTTTCATAACCATAGACTTTACTGAAGCAAGGAACATCATCAAGATTATGAGGGAGGGGGTGTGCTCTGTTTGACCGAGTTCATTTTTCTCTGGGCAGATGTGTAATCTGTTCAAAATAAGTGAACCGTATGGTGACTAGTCCTTGTTGAGGCAGACCGACAGAACAAGTGCTAGATGGAGAACAACAAGGAATGGGTAGAACTGGACACTGCAATGCTGTTAGTGTTATGAAAGGCAGACTACAGGACTCTGTGGCAACGCCTGCATGGCTACAAGATTGTCCCTTATGTCTCCTCTGCGGCACAAATGGTCAGAAGACTGATTTGGGCTGAGCTACAATAGCCCTTAACTCACCCAAAAGCCATCTCCATACCCAGGCACGTTCTCAGATTAGTCAAAGCATCATTCATTTGTGCGTGTTGTGTCTCTTGTTCCGCCACTTTGAGGCCAATAGGTCGAAGTTCTTGTGAATGTTTGGTTTTCTTTCTTTCTTTCTTTATTTGGTGTTTAACGTCGTTTTCAACCACGAAGGTTATATCGCGACGGGGAAAGGGGGGAGATGGGATAGAGCCACTTGTCAATTGTTTCTTGTTCACAAAAGCACTAATCAAAAATTTGCTCCAGGGGCTTGCAACGTAGTACAATATATTACCTTACTGGGAGAATGCAAGTTTCCAGTACAAAGGACTTAACATTTGTTTGGTTTTGTCCTGAATGAAACGTTCCAGTTATTTCCCCTTTCTTGATTTTTGATTCACCTACAGTGGACCCCCCTTTTCTAAGACCCCCAAATTTAAGACTCCCTCCCTTTCAAGATCCCGTTTTCTCACATTTTCTGTTCATAACCTCTATAGATTGTCCCCCTTTTTAAAGACCTGATTTTCTCAGATGTTTTAAGGTCTTAAAAGGGGGTTCCACTGTACAAGAGGTCACCACACTTACTGAGTGCCGCGTAGAGGTTGAGCAGCTGGCCAAATATGCAGCTTTCCGGCGGAATCGTCCCAGTGTCACTGAAAAATAAAAACACAGACATAAACACAAGAAAACCTGTTGTATTTAATCATACGTAAATGCAGAATAATTATCAGTACAAATGCAATAAATATCAAAAAAGAATTAATCTAAAGCACTGCATGGGCTAATAATCTGATTTAAAACACCACCCAGTTCACAAGAACCTTCCTTTTTAAATCACAAAAACATTAGGTCTTAACAGAATCTTAAAATGGAAACTTTTAAATGAATTAAACAGTGAATCTGAAAAAACTTCCTGTCTTTTAAATGATGATGAAAAAAAATCATTTACTACCAGTGACGGCATGGCATAGGGACCACAGAGCTCTATGTAACTAGGATTGGCAATGCAAGATTCACAATGCCTATGGGCCACTCCAGGTCATAAAGATCTCAGTGATAGGGAAAGCACTGCCCAACTGTGGGAAAATTGCTGATAAAAAGTGGTTCGATTTGACTTTACCAGCAGAAATTGACTGTACCTGATGTATGGGAACACAGGTTCCACATGGTCATTGTAGACTGCTATGGCATACCTACAGACAGAAAATGCATTTACACCCATATGCCTTGAGCACTTTTATACGTTCTCTTCTGTGAAATATATACAGACTACAGGATATACAACTAACACACTTGCGCGCGCTCACACACACACACAAATTCACACACATATATACACACTAAGAAGAACACATGGAGCAAATACTTTCAAAGGAAACACTTGTCCTTGACACAGAATTCAAGCCCCTGAATGAATAAATTCAAATATCAATATGTGCTTGAATGTACTAATACGTATTATAAATGTTTATACGTGTATATGCACACACAAGCATGCGCACACACTCATGCACAAGCAAACAAGCTAGTCCACATACATGATAAGGCCAACAAAAAAAAAGTTGTATGTTTTTGGTAACATGGCTACAAAAAAATAGGGTAGGTAGGTAGGTAGGGATTTTTTTTTTCTTTGTTGTTTTTTTGGTCAGGGTAGAAAATAACTATACAGTGACGCAAAGAGACTGGACTTACTATACAAAGAGAAAGACAACACATTACAAAACAAATGAGACAAAAGGGATGCGGGGTTATCCCCCTTGTGTCGTCTGCCGTCTGTTACTTTCGTTTTGACGCTTTTTTTTCCCCCAAATGCAATAAAAAAAAGTCTAGGGTCGGCGGGAAAAAACTAGGTAGGGTCGGCTGACCAGAACCATGCAACTTTTTTTGGGGGGGCCTAACACACACACACAGAGTTCTGACACAGACATTGCTTACGTGATGATAAAGGTAAAGGGAAGGTAAAGGGCCATAATCACGGGGAACACATGGAGCTTGTTGCACAGCATGGCTGCAATGTCGTCCGCTTGCCACTGTTGCCTGACGGTAAGTTATTCTTCTCTTATTCTTCCCTCAGATCCAACCAGCAGCTCCACCTGTGTCAATGCCAGTTCTTATTGCCAGAACTGCATGTCCCTGCAGAAGAAACTAAACGGATAGAATGCATACATGTACATAAGAAAAAACACTCATACCCTTTCATTGAACTTATAATCTTGAAAATGAAAATACTAGTCTCTCACTCATAATAATAATAATAATAATAAGAACATTTATATAGCGCTAAATCAAAAACTTTCGTTAAAAAGGCTTGCTCTAAGCGCTTGACATCTAAACTAAAAACGTCATTCACACTCTTTACAATGATGTACAAGAACGTCATGTCACACTCTTTCATTACTCATGATGGTACAATAGAGTAAAGTCAACAACCCACATTAATTTATTCCACTTTCTTCTTCTTCTTCTTCAGCGTTCCAGAATTGTTCTGGTTACGTGTGAGCTCGTTTGCCCATTTGGGTTCCCCACACTATGCTCTGAGAGCATAGTCAGCTCACTCCGCTTTCGTTGAGTAGGCATGCTGGGTATTTTCGTGTTTCCATAACCCACCGAACTCTGACATGGATTACATGATCTTTTCCGTGCGCACTTGGTCGTGTGCTTGCGTGTACACACGCAGGGGGTTAAGTCCCTAGCAGGTCTGCACATAAGTTGACCTGGGAGATCGGAAAAATCTCCACTCTTAACCCACCAGGCGGAAGCGACCGGGATTCGAACTCACGACCTCCGGATTAGGAGGCCGACGTCTTACCACCACGCCACTGCGCCCGTCATTCCACTTTCAAATCAGACATGAGAATGGGCAAAAAGGAGGATATAAAATTAGCAAAATCCAAAATATGACAACCTTTAGATTTAATTGGTTTTTCTTAACCCTGATGTCCTGTAGGGGCGACCACCCCCAACCAGGCGCGTTCACAGGTGGCGGATAGTGTGATGGCCTTCAGATATGGAGGTTAGCTGCGAAATAAGCCAGGCTTGCCAGGACGAATAAGCAGTCGCGGACCAACTGGCGGTGCTTCCAACAGGAGGGGGCGGGGTAACAGGTGGCACTGTTACACTCAAGAAATACCCCAGGTGTCCAATGACGGGAGCATCATGCGAACAAGAGCCGCATTTTAAGTTCTAGCCCTGGGGAAGGTCACCTCAGATAAACAAACCAGCCAGCTATGGCCAAATAGCCGGGTAGACTGGACTCGACAGCCCTGTAAAGCCACCAGTCTAGGAGAAGGATCACTCCGATATAAAAACACGCTGAAGCCGGATGAGCTGGGCCATGTATGGCGCATAACGACAGCTCAACGCATCAACGCTCATATGACAGACGACAACCCTGATGTAAGAGGACAAGGGAAATTGATACAGCTTCAAAATGAATTTAATGTGTCGATTTTCCATATTCAACCTGAACACCTAGAGAAGTTCAAAAGGAGAAATTCCTCCAAATTGAGGAAAAGTCTCATGCCTAGGTATCCAGTGCAACCCCACTTTTCCATTCGCAAGAGAGAGAGAGAGAGAGAGAGAGAGAGAGAGAGAGAGAGAGATTCTCCTCAACACTGACAACTGTATAGCTATAGGTTTTAAATACATACATATATGTGACAATATGAACTGGTACCCCAAACAGAACATTTAAACGACAAAGAAAAGACTCATGTTCAATCTATTGCTGCTGAAAAATGTGATTAATTATACAACTAGGTCGATGATGTAGATCATTGAACAGAAATAAAATATCGACTACAGCTGATACTGAACTAGAAGAAAAAAAACAAGCACCGCAGTGTATAACACACGGTGCTCAGCATACGACACTGCTTGATTGATCGTACGAATGACAAACTTAAAAGACAAATGAAAGTGAAACTGCACAAAGCACTTTTTTCTTCTTCTTTGTTTAGCCATGCATGCTGCGCTACCCGGTTACCTCGAGACACACCCAACACGAAGAAAATAACCCACCACTTCTTCACCTCTCACAAAACATCGAGAAATATTATTTTGACTGCAGGAACAGATCCAGAACATACTCACCACTAACAGGCCGAAACACTCCAAAATGTTTCTATCATAAAAGATGGGCCTTCTTTTCTGCAATGTCTCCATTCTTCGGACGAAATTCTGCTGGTATCAACCACGCCGATGATTGCCATCATGTTACTCTTTGGTCCCCGGAGATAGAAAGACTATACGCCTTCCAAAAAACTGCGGTAACTATGGTCAAGGGAGACTACTATAAAAAGCTGTAGATTGCGTCAAGACAGCAAGAGTTACTTCCCATGAACTCGTTCCGAAAGTTTGCGGCACTGGCACTGGGTATGGACCACAGGCACTCGACACGAGGTGGGCGGGGCTTATGTCTTGGATGTCACTTGGTTAGGGTGATGGATGGTCCTTTCTACCACAGTTTCTACCTTGTTATTGTAGTAGTCTCGTCCACTTTGATCCCGCCCACCTATCTATAGTGATGAGTGCCTGTGGTATGGACTGGTCAAGGGTAAATTAATTAGACCTTTACTTCAGAATAATCAATATTACCAAATTTGATTTTAATGCATGAAACTCAATTCATGCATACCTGTTGCGGACCCAAACCAAGAAAAGCAGAACAACTGTCAAAAGCAACAAAACTTCAGGCAACTCGAAAAGACAGAAATGACGGTGCTTTGCATAATCAATCGGGCTTATATAGTCCAACAGAGAGAGAGAGAGACAAGAGAGAAAGAGAATGTAGGAACCTGCATCTGTGTGTGTTTGAGTGTGCGATGCAATTCAGGGTCTGTGTCTCCATCTCCTTTTCTCTCGCTTTCTTTCTCTCTCTCTCTCTCTTGGTAACATGAACACACACACACACAAACACACACACACACACACACACACACACACACACACACCACACACAGTACTTACAAAATACATCAGAATCCAGATATATATTTTGATATTGTAACAATGATGAACAGTACTGATACTTAATTTATACAGCTGGGAAACAAACATCACGAAGTTGAGGATTATAAAAACACCAACACCATAAAAACAGAACAAAAGGCAAGCAACACTTTATCATTGTGGAAGCAAATACATACTATTACTATAGTCCCATTGACAAGTCAACAGCTACAAAATTAATATGCATATTTCAAACAAACAGTATAATTATGTGTATAAAGCTCAGTATAAAAGATCTATAGAACTGACGTGAAAAACTATGACTTTACACGGTGAAAAAAGGAATGACAGAAGAACTGGGTGAGGGCAACTGGTATAATGTAAAATAGCTTCTAACTACAGCAAGAAGCCATGAAATGCATACTCCCCTTCTAACCCCCCTCCCCCTCCCCTTATGTTTTAAATATATACATGCAAGTCCACTCAAAAAAAGTGAATAAACAGAAACTGAAATGATATGATCTAAACACAGATCTTCTTTTCTCTTTTTTTCCCCAGTAGATCCTGTTTTCTAGATAAGGTTCTGGGAGCAAGTTCTGGAAGCAGAATAGTGAATTTTTAGCAGTATCTAGCGCTGACACAAACATATATAGTTCGTAAGTTACTGCCTGTCATGCCGGTTGGCATGCAGGGCAGCAACAAAGGACCTCAACAAACATATCTAATTTTATGCAGGGCAGCAACAAAGGACCTCAACAAACATATCTAATTTTATGCAGGGCAGCAACAAAGGACCTCAACAAACATATCTAATTTTATGCAGGGCAGCAACAAAGGACCTCAACAAACATTATCTAATTTTTGCACACAATAAATCTAGCGAACTGAGCACACAGTTTCATATATTGCACTCTTATAGTAACAGCAACAAGTGCATTCTGATAAAAACAGTAATTAGGAAACCGAGCGACAATACAGACAGAAAATAATCAATGAATTTAAACCGCTAATTTTAAGATTAAAGATTCCTTCCCTTTGATGCAAAACATCATGTAAACCACAACAGGTCTGTCCAGGCGTTTACATGGGATAAGAGCACCCTTCCACTTGGACAATACAGTGGAACCCCCCTGTTAAGACCGAAAAATTAAAGCCCCCCCCCCCCCCCCCCCCCGGTAAAGACCTTGTTTTTTTTCAATTTTTTCCCCTCACATTTTGTTCAAATGTTCCTATATTTACCTCCCTTTTAAGACTCCCTCCCTTTTAAGACTTCCTCTAAGACTCCCTCCCTTTTAAGACTTAGACATGATTATCTCACATTCTTAGAGGTCTTAAAAGAAAGAAAAGGGGGAGGGAGGGGGAGGGGGGGGGAGGGAGTTCTACTGTACCCAAATATCAACAGTCTGGCTGCTTCCTTTGCAGTCTAGGAATTTTCAGCGGAATTAATTTGTGAGATCATCAGTGACACAGATACAAAATTAATTCAGCAAACATTTCCTGCTCTGCGCAGGAGTCCCCTAGGATGTAAAGTTTATATGTGACCATGTGAAAGGACGCTCCTATACCTCTTCTAAAAGCCCAGACAAATTTGCCATAACTTTCAAGACGGTTAATTCACACGAGAAGGAATTGACATTGACATTTCACTACGTTCATGATTGATATGATGTTTGAATACACTGATATCATCTCAAATAAATACGGTAAACACCAGTTCTGTAGATATTTAAGGCCATACAAGTTATAAGACACAAGCATACTGAGGATAATAAGGTATACAGTGGAACACCCCCTTTTAAGACCTCCAAAAATCTGAGAAAATCAGGTCTTATAAACGAGGGAGTGTCAAAATAGGGGTAAATTGACAGAGGTTATAGAAGAGAAAGTCTGAGAAAATCAGGTCTTATAAACGAGGGAGTGTCAAAATAGGGGTAAACTGACAGAGGTTATGAACAGAAAATCTGAGAAAATCAGGTCTTATAAACGAGGGAGTGTCAAAATAGGGGTAAACTGACAGAGGTTATGAAGAGAAAGTCTGAGAAAATCAGGTCTTATAAACGAGGGAGTGTCAAAATAGGGATAAATTGACAGAGGTTATGAAGAGAAAGTCTGAGAAAACCGGGTCTTAAAGGAGAGGGAGTCTTAAATTGGAGGGTCTTAAACAGGGGGTTCCACTGTAGTACACACAGCACACATTTTAAAAACTGAGCAATTATTCTATTTCAGGGGAAGACTGAAGCATTATGCACACAGTTGATAGTCTTAGAGTAAATGCAACATTTTTATAGAAATGTACCATTAAATTTCTTGTTTTGTATTCATGAAAATTTGGCACATAATTCCAGGCTGCACATACCGAAAGAATTTGCAGTCCTATCTCAACAAAGTCATACTGTAAATATATAATATTCATGAATTATGCAGAACAGTATGATGTCAAATCCTACAACATATTGTGCCAACTTGGCTGCACAGGTATTTCTTTGAGCACTGAATTCTGCCATCGTTGGACCAGCCTAATTGTTTGAAAAGTGGTGGTACAGTATTCTGTTCTAAAAGACGCATGCAGATTTTTGGTGTTAATAGTGGGAACAATAAGCTTTCAGCTTGCATGATTATACAATAGCAAAATGTAAGCGTACAATTCATACACCGTGATTACAAAACAACAGATCTTGCTTTTTCTGAAAAATACCTATATTTTATTCTGACAAGCATGAATGCATCACCACAAGCATCACAAGGATGATAAAAGTAAATTGATAATTCATGCCGATTCCTGGTCATAAAACTATATATCTTGCATGTTCTGAAAAAATATCTATATCTTAATAGATCATAAAAAAACTACAACATTATTCAGCCACAGGCTCTTAATGAAGAGGTGGGGTGGGATGTAGGAGGGGATAAGCACACTCATTTAAGCACGAGGGCGGGGATGTAGCTCAGTCGGTAGCGCGCTGGATTTGTATCCAGTTGGCCGCTGTCAGCGTGAGTTTGTTCCCACGTTCGGCGACAGATTTATTTCTCAGAGTCAACTTTGTGTGCAGACTCTCCTCGGTGTCCGAACACCCCCAATTTAAGCACGAGGACAAGTGCTTTTTCTGTAGACAAACAAGCAAAGCTAACAAAAATTCTTCAAAGACAAAAATTGTAAATATTTTAGTCAAACTGTATCTCAAATAATGCCCCACATCAAAACAGTACAACAGTTACCTGGGCACGCATATCATATAATACCTTCCTTTGTGGGTTTTTTAATCTATAATATCATGGCAAATATCCAAGCAAAAATATTCAGGCTTTACATTCATAACTGGTTTTGTATACATGTATATATATTCTACACACAAAAAGGTAACGGTAACATAGGCAAAAAAATAGGGTCGGTAGGTCGGGATTTTTTTTTAATTTTTATTTTTTCCCCCCAAAAAACATATTTTTAAGTTATTTTGCCAAAAAACAGACTTTTTTTTTCTTTTTCCCAAATGCCAAAAAAAAAGTCCAGGGTCGCGCAAAAAAATAGGGTCGGTCGGGATACCGTAAACAGACTATTTTTTGTGTGTGGCCTAAACTCATTTACCATGATACTGAAAGCACACTTGTTTCTCATATCAAAATATTATAGAATATATGACATTTAGGAAACATTCTGCTCCCGAATTTGCATTTTCAAACGTGAAAGAGAGCTGTGAGCACTCCAGATTGACCAAATAACAGGCATGGACTAATATTCAGATCTTTAAATGCATTATTAAAAAAATCACGAACTACCTCAAAAAGTGATTACACGAGACCTTCTTTTTCCTCCATGATTGAAGGACAAACACATATGTAAGTAAGCAAAACGAATTCTGATTTCTTTCTTTCTTTATTTGGTGTTTAACGTCGTTTTCAACCACGAAGGTTATATCGCGACGGGGAAAGGGGGGAGATGGGATAGAGCCACTTGTCAATTGTTTCTTGTTCACAAAAGCACTAATCAAAAATTTGCTCCAGGGGCTTGCAACGTTGTACAATATATTACCTTACTGGGAAAATGCAAGTTTCCCATACAAAGGACTTAACATTTCTTACATACTGCTTGACTAAAATCTTTACAAACATTGACTATATTCTATACAAGAAACACTTAACAAGGGTAAAAGGAGAAACAGAATCCGTTAGTCGCCTCTTACGACATGCTGGGGAGCATCGGGTAAATTCTTTCCCCTAACCCGCAGGGGGTGAATTCTGATTTGAAAAATGTAACTGAATGTATCTATGATTTACAATTTCATACACCATGATTCATTTACATGACTTGAGCACCAAAATGAAACCAAAAAAACACACATACGACTTTCACTGAAGTATAAGTAAGGGGGAAAAGACAGACACCATCTTACACTGCAGTAACAAAATATGAATACTTTTCTCGTTAAAAAGAACATTAGCCTTAATAGATATGGATCTGTTAAATGATATGTCTTTTGTCATTATGCCAGCCTGATCTCAGTATTGATGTGAAGTTTATAACCTGATTATTTAAACAATTAGTAATGTCATTTAAAATAAACTTGTGTTTATTCTATTGAAGTAGTCCCTAAGTACATATTTTATCACACATGACATCACAATAAAGATATATCAGTCTTCTCATCTGAAGGGCACCTTTTTTGGTTTAGAATTACGATGTACATAAAAGCAACAAAACTATCATCACCTCAAGCATTGTTTTCTAAAAATATACATTATTGTATACTCCTAATGGCAACAGATTATTACCTCTTGCTTGTGTCAACTGTGCCTCAGTGCTAAGTCTATGTACACAACAATCATTATTGCATTACCTCATTTAACACATTCATGAACTTTGTCGCACTTAGAAAATAAAAAGAGAATATTTTCCAGAAAGCCAACCTTTCAGAATCTTCAATTTCTATATTCAACATCAACATATTCAGTTTTCAATTACAATTAAAGAAAAGTGTCACAGCTGGCTGAAATAAAAAGGAAAAGGAAGCTAGTTCATATTTGTAACTTACTCATAAGTCTAAAACATTTTCCCTTTTTTAATTTTTCATGAAAGAGGGGTTTCATGAAAGAGGGGTTTCATGAAAGAGGGGTATACAGAGATTATACACAGAGTTGCACCTTCATGAAGTATAGTACTGTACAAAATAAGAGTTCATAATTAAGTCACATTAAATGCTAAGTATATGTAGACAAATACAAAAATATTGTATCACAGGGACCTGCTTTTATTGCTTTCTTTCTTTCTTTATTTGATGTTTAACGTCGTTTTCAACCACGAAGGTTATATCGCGACGGGGAAAGGGGGAGATGTGATAGAGCCACTTGTCAATTGTTTCTTGTTCACAAAAGCACTAATCAAAAATTTGCTCCAGGGGCTTGCAACGTAGTACAATATATTACCTTACTGGGAGAATGCAAGTTTCCAGTACAAAGGACTTAACATTTCTTACATACTGCTTGACTAAAATCTTTACAAACATTGACTATATTCTATACAAGAAACACTTAACAAGGGTAAAAGGAGAAACAGAATCCGTTAGTCGCCTCTTACGACATGCTGGGGAGCATCGGGTAAATTCTTCCCCCTAACCCGCGGGGGGTCACCAATCACTGTTTCATTGGAAAGAAAGTACTTAATTGTACATTAGAAATTCATGATTTACTTCATAAATTTTGTATATATAATGGCTGAAGAAGTCTGAAGGGAAATTAGCTGTATATCTATGTGCACATCTTGCAAATACTTTTTCCAATGAGGTGCGTATCCACAAGAGCGCTTGAATGTGTATGTGCCAGCACGTTCAAGCCAACACACACACAAATATATTTATGTGTGTGAATTGCAGACATGGCAATCTAACATTTTCCTTTCAAAAGATTGATATTTATTGCCTATTATAATTGTCAAGTGATCTTTTCTGAGTTTCGATCTTCATAGTCCAACAGGACAATCATTATCTTGGTTAGTGGTAATCAGCAGTATAAAAGGCAAAACACAAAAATGCATTATCTTCTTGTTCATCTCCAGCCAATCTCGTGTCTGAACGTACAGGAAGAGAGAATCTTCTCATATTTGCAAGAGGTCTGTACATAAGTTTAGTCAAGCTTGAACAGGAAGTTGACAAGAGCAAATCACAGGAACATTCTCAACTATTTTATCCATGTTGGCAATTAAGGGGACACATATTGTTGATCAACGTAACAGCCAAGGAATCCTTCTACCTGAATGAAGGGACATTTTTTTCAACATCTTTTTAAATATTTCATTTTCAACAATATGGCCAGTTAACCTTATGACTGCAGTAAAACCTTTGGGACATCACTGGTTAACAAATATTTTAGCTTTGACTAGTACCAGACAGTCGATTGTTTTTAGCCAGCCAACTGAAATCAACAAGCTAGCGGACTGTCCACACGACAACAGCCGTGAACAGTACATGAACTTTTAAATAAACTGAAGAGCAAGGAAAGTGAGGCATAGTCTTACCATCACTATGCTCAAATAAAGAGGTGACTCTCAAATAGGCTCTCTCTCAGTTTCCGTAGCGGCGATAGCCAATATTGGCTCCTGCAACGTACCCATACCAGATTCAGATCCAGACAATGTCTCCGCTGTCACTCAGCATCTGAATGCCCACAAAGTTAAATGAAGCCAAAACACGGTAGTTGTATCCCTCAAACGACTGTCAGAATTGCAGTTTCTTTGTTTGTTTGTTTGCTTAACGCCCTGCCGACCACGAAGGGCCATATCAGGGCGGTGCTGCTTTGACATATAACGTGCGCCACACACAAGACAGAAGTCGCAGCACAGGCTTCATGTCTCACCCAGTCACATTATTCTGACACCGGACCAACCAGTCCTAGCACTAACCCCATAATGCCAGACGCCAGGCGGAGCAGCCACTAGATTGCCAATTTTAAAGTCTTAGGTATGACCCGGCCGGGGTTTGAACCCACGACCTCCCGATCACGGGGCGGATGCCTTACTACTAGGCCAACCGTGCCGGTCAAAATTGCAGTGAGAACCACACTTCCTCCTGGTTGTCCAACATTTCAACTTTCAGCGTGCAGTGTCTAGCCTGAAATGCAAAGTCTGGCCCACAATGTGACATCATGCTGCACAACTGTAGTCGTAGCACTTCATCGACCAGACAGGATTGCAGTACAGTGGTGCCTGTAATGAAAGGCCACCCTTGTGACCAGCTAAAAGTGCCTCTATAATGCAGGTAGCCTGTCGATCAAAACAGGTATATGGCCAAGAATCTGTCAAGAAGTCTAAAAAGTGTTACAATTTTTAGACTTTTTTTTAAACCTCCTTAATTTTACAGGAATAAACATCTCGGTACTCCTGTCCTTCAATTGCAGCATTTAATTTTCCAGTCAAGTGTTCGGTTTCTCAAATATTTGCAGATAAAGCACAAATGATTGTATGTTACATTTACACCATAACATAATTTTACGGTGCTGTCATTTTCTTAGGTTCAGCTTTAGGCAACTGTTTCACTATCCAATGGCTTGATTGCTGAATGTAGAGTTGATCTGTAGTATAGCAACACTTGAAAAAAGTTGCTCCTGCCTCAATATAAGCAAAATCATTTATCCGTTAGTTATTTTACACCAAAGCTAAGAATCAAGGATACAATTCAACATTTACCTATTAACACTGTTTTAAAAACAATGAAATTCTCTATGGAAGTGCAGAAAAGGTTCCAGTAAATGTTCATGTAATTTGTTTTGGAAACCTTAACCTTAATCATCAGGTTATTACGTAATTTGAAAAAAGCACGGTCAGCGGTGTAGAAATTATTATCAAAGCACCCTATTAAAAAATTTTTACACTATTTTTGTTTGCAGTTTTGTGAGTTACAACCAAGAAATCATAACAAATCCTTTCCACGATAGAATAGTCAATTTTCTCAGCATCCAGGCGACTGACAGATATAAATTTGGTATGGATAGAATCTGCATCAGGAGTCATTTAAAAACAGAACAAAATACAAAGTAATAAAAGTATCCAGAACAGGATTTTTGCATTTGGACACCTTGACAGATTCCTGACCATATTTTGGTAGAGATAATAGACACAGGGACATCAACAGGTGTCCTTTATTTGGGAGGTATCCTCTCATCAGAGGGGCCTCACGTCACAGGTACCACTAGAATAACCAGACATCCTCTTGGTTGCAGTATATATTTTTTGGTTGCAGAATATATTTTCACTTTTTCACAATTGTCGGAAGACCAATGCCTGGCCCAGAATGTGAAATCATGCTAAATCATTGTGGTTTCTGCGCTCGATCGATGACGGTCAGAATTACCCGTACCCACAGTTTCAATGGTCGCGTCCCCATCACCCCCCTCTCTTCCCCGTGTTTCCACAGTCACCGGGCCGTCACCGCTTTTCACTGCCGCTTGAGCATCCCCTTGGAGGTCTTCCTTCTTGGTGTGTTTCCACACGTTCACCACCTTCTCTTCCATGGAGGTTCCATCCACCTCATCTCCCCCAGCCCCCCTCCGCTCTCGTGAGTCCACGTCGCTGCTCGCTGACTTGAAACCCGTCAGAACAGCTCTAGTTCCGCGCATTCGCTTTCGCAGCCGCTGCCAGCCAAGCCTCACGCTGAACCCACGCTTCTTGCGCTTCTTCAAGCGACCCGCGTAGGGGTCTTCCTTCGTGGGCTTGGGCAAACGACCGTAGACCCCGATGAAGATGAAGAACGTGATGAAAACGCAGATGCAGGGGACGAACGCGATGGCTTTGAGTCCGACGGAGTAGCCGTTGTAGCGAGCGTTCATAATGTTATCCAGCTCGATGTAGCGCTGGCCCGTGGTGTTGTCCGCCACGGTGGCGTTGCGATAGGCGAAGGAGACAAGCGTTTCGTTCAGGTTGTTGATGGTGTAGTCATCATTGACGGAGTGAATGCGGCCCTCCGCGTCGACGTACTGGCCGTAGTCGTAGGGAACGTAGAAGATCTGGTTCTTCCACATGTTGAGGTCCAGCAGGATGACGAAGAACAGGATGCCATAGTTGAACCACTTCCCTGAGAAAAAAATAAAAAATAAAAGTTCATGTATGATCAAGTGGATATGCACAAAAGCGTGCTGAGTGCCAGTGACTGAAAAAGAACGCCAAAACTAACCTTATTTTCAAATTTATATCGCTACCCATGTTGCATGCTCATAATTAAACCTGCAATGGCATCCTTTGACTACGTTCAAGCTTTAACAGCAACTTAAGGCCTCTGTGTGCAATACACCAAATAAAATCTGTCACCAAAACATGACCTTGTCAAGTTTCCATGCTTTCCTGTGACACAAGATTTGGACAGGTATACTGAGGACAGGTATACTGAGGACAGGTATACTGAGGACAGGTATACTGAGGACAGGTATACTGAAAACAGCAACGCAACTTCGTCAAACTATGAACAGATCTGGAACGTCGCATTCAGAACAAAATAACTTTCTGCAAATAAAAATGTCACACACTCTAACAAACTTACAATTATACTGACCCAAAAAAATCAAATCTTCATTGTTATAGCCATCTATGAGAACGTTCCTAAAGGATCTGTACTTATTTTCACAAAGATATGAGCAGATGCTTGACTTATACCTGTGATATGAACGTGCCAGTACTCCAGTTTTTTCAGCAGCTGCGGGATCTTGAAGTTGATGTGAGCTGTGTTGACACCTGGCAGCTTGATGTCTATGGCGCTGATAAAGTGAGGGAAATCCCAGTCCTGAAGTATACAGAGAATACAGCAATTTTAGTTGAAAAAAAACCAACAACCCACTTCCCAATTAATTTTCCAGCAAGTCACACGCACACACTCGGCGTCAGCTGTGCACCCCCTAACCCAACTCTTGTTGTGTGAACTTCTGACCCGCATGAAAATGATTTTTATGACCAGGATGAAAGATATGAGGAAGGTGGTGTGACTACTCTGATCACCAAACGCAACCCCCCCCTCCCTCCCCTAAAAAAAAAACCCATAAAAAAATAACAACAAAACACCATGCAAAACCTCTCACCTGCATGAAAAGAATTTTCATGACCAGGATGAAAGAGACGAGGAAGGCGGGGTGACAGCTTGGATCACCAAGCGAAGCCCCCCCCCCCCCCCCCCCCCCACACATATACAACCACAACAAAACACCATGCAAAATCTCTGACCTGCATGACGATGACGATGTCCATGACGAGGATGAAAGAAGCGAGGAAAGCTCGGGAGAGCTCGTTGCTGTGCAGAAAGTCGCGGTTGAGCTTGTCCCACTGGATGTAGTCGGTGGCGATGACAAAGACCACGATGAACGAGCAGAGGCAGACGGCGATCCAGAAGAGGATGATGCGATTGAGGCCCGAGTTCCACCACGTGCGCACCCGCTTGGCCCACATGGGGTACAGCTTTTCCTGCAGCATCATGTCTGTCACCTGGAGGATATCATGAGAAGATGTTATTATGTCTTTATTTTGTGTATTGTTACTCATAGTTTGATATTGTGAAGCGCGGGGAGCACAGAAATGTTCTGTGGTTTGCACTATATAAGTGGTTATTATTATTATTACAGTGACAAGTTGAATAAAACAAAATGTAAATACAGAAAGATATATATATGGAAAAAGCAGTGCTACTGGTACGAAAGTCGAAAATTTTATTGTAAATTTTCATTTAATAAATATACCTACCCGAATCACATGTAGCAGTTGACTCAGTCTAAAGTGCTAGGTCTGAAAAGGCTACCCGTCTAAGGGGAGCAACCCCAACTAAAAAAGTGTAAACGTAGCTATGGTAATGACGACGCACCCAGGGAGTTACCTCCCCTCCTGCGTACTACGTCACTACTGCTACTGACCACGTGACCCCTATCATTCGACTCGAAGAATAAAATCTCCAAATCATAAGCGGGGTAGGTGGGAGGGACTACGATATGTGATTCGGGTAGGTATATTTATTAAATGAAAATTTACAATAAAATTTTCGATTAAATTACATATTCCTACTCCGAATCACATGTAGCAGATTGAAACAACAAGGCGGTGGGCAAGAAAAAGTTCAAACTCACTCTCAAATCCTTGTCAAGAGCTGACCCCCTGCCACCATGGCAGGCAAAGCTCTAGATCCATCCTGGCGAAGAGCCGAGATGTCACGCAGGTAAAAATTCATGAAGACATCCTCGGAACGCCAGTATGCGGTGTGTAGCACCTCCTCCAGTCTTCTTGATCGTAACACGGCCAAGGAGGAAGCCCAAGCTCGCGTCTCGTGAGCCCGAGCTGATTCCAGAGGAAGGACAGGCTGTGTCCCCCCTTCATTGCGGCGGCTCCACTCGTAAGCATGCTTAATGAGCGCCGACACCCACCGGGCCAGAGTCGTCTTAGTAATATCCTTATGTCTCTCCGTATTGAGAGAAATAAACAAAAGCTTTTGAGCTGCGGATCTAAGAGACTGAGCACGGGCAAGGTAGATGTGAAGGGCTCTAACAGGGCAATTTACTAAGTCTGGGTCATTCGGAGCCAGAATAGTGGACAACGGCCTGACATGAACCAAAGGAGAAGCTCGCTCGGGAGCCTGGTTTTTCGCAAGAAACTCAGGTCGAAACCGCAAGGTAACGGACCCATCTGATTCAAAGGAAATGTCGTCCGAATTACCGGAAAGAGCGTGGATCTCACTGCCCCTTCGTGCCGATGCTAGCAGCAAAAGGAAAAGGGACTTGCGTGTAAGATTCGCAAAACTGGCATCTCTGAGAGGTTCAAAATCCGCTGAACGCAGAAACTCCATGACCAATAAGAGATCCCACTTAGGAACGGGCGTACGAGACTTGACGTCAGAAAGGGAAGCGCCCTTGATGACTCCAGCGATCACGCCACTAACATCTATAGAGCGACCTATCTGGCGTAGGGTCGCCGAGATGGCCGATCTTCTTACTTTCAACGAGGCAGCGGAAGCTCCCTGAGAGGACATGAAAGCAAGATGGTTCGCCACGTGCATCGTGCGGGGCGCCGTAGCATCCAGCCGATGCTCGTGACACCAGGTAACCCAGGCCCTCCAATGTGACTCATAAACGGACGAGGTAGATGCTCTGTGCGAGCGTCCTACCAGGTCCATGGTCAGATCTGATGCCCCTTTGCGCCTCAGAGAAGACCGCACAACCTCCACGCGTGAAGATTCAGCATCTGAGGCTCTGCGTGGAGGCTGCCGGTGTGAGGCTGTACCAGTTCTCCTCGCGTGAGAGCGAGAGGAATGGGAGGGCCCTGGGCGAGTCTCAGCAGGTCCGGGAACCACGGCTGAGACGGCCAAAGAGGAGCGATCAGCAGGAGGGACGGGCCCTCCTGCTCCGCCTTCCTGAGAACTCGCGTGAGCAACTGGAATGGCGGGAACGCGTAAGCCTCCAGGCCTGACCAGGAAATGTCCATCGCGTTCGTCTCCCACGCCTCGGGATCCGGGAATGGTGAGACGAACACTGGTAGTCTCTTCGAGAACCTGGTGGCAAAAAGGTCCACCTGAGGTTTCTGCACAAGAGACCAGAGACGATCCAGCGCTCCGTGAGTGATGGTCCACTCTGTTTGAAGCACTCTGTCGGAGCGGCTGAGCGCGTCCGCCAGAGTGTTCAAGCTTCCGGGCAGGTACCTGGCCGAAAGCCTGATTTGATGCTCTGAACACCAAATCAGGATCTCGCAGGCCCTGGCCGAAAGCGACGGAGACCGCGACCCTCCCTGCTTGTTGATGTAAGCTGCCACTGTCGTGTTGTCTGTAAACAGACGAACATGCTTGGCCTGAAGGGAGGGCCGGAACTTGTCCAGAGCTAGAGCCACGGCTTCTAGCTCCAGCAAGTTGATGTGCTGCATCCTCTGATCTGCCGACCACAGACCTGACGCAGTCAGCTGGTCTGTGTGAGCCCCCCACCCCACCAAGGACGCGTCCGTGAACAGGTCCAAGTCTGGGGCAGGAAGGGCTATCGGCACGCCCCTGCACACCCACTCCGTGTCCAGCCACGGAAGGGTAGCGGATTGGAACCATCCCCGGAGAGGGATGAGGGCATTCCAATCCACCGTGGGAGAGTCCACGAACGGCTTCAGCGCCAGCTGAAAGGGACGTTTGTGGACCCTCCCCAAGGGGACCAGGAGAGCCATGGACTCCATCTGCCCTAAGATGGAGGCCAAAGTCCGCAGGGAGGCCCTCGGGAGAGGCAAAGTGGAGCGTATGCACGCCTGGAGCTTGTCCACCCTCTTCTGAGAGGGCTGAACAGTCCAAGCCACCGTGTCGAAAGACATTCCCAAGTAGGTGAACGTCTGACACGGCGTCAGCTCCGACTTTGATCGGTTGATCGAGAAGCCAAACAAGTTGGCCTCCCGAAGAACCGATTGGGTATCCTGCTCGCACCCCGCCTGACTCTGACTCAGGATGAGCCAATCGTCCAGGTAGGCACGTAGCCGGACACCCCGCGACCTCACCAGCGCGCAGACCTGTCTCACGACCATGGTGAAGACCCAAGGGGCGAGAGACAGGCCGAAAGGAAGGGCGCGAAACTGGTAAACCTGACTTGCCCACCGGAAACGAAGCCATTTCCGGTCGGCTGGATGCATAAGAATATGGAAGTATGCATCCGTCAGGTCGATGGAAGTCGCCCAATCTCCCGGGCGGAGAGAGTCCCTGACCGACGCTGGCGTCTCCATCTTGAACCTTATCTCCCTCAAAAAGGTATTGAGGAACGACAGGTCCAAGACAGGACGCCATGCCCCTGAGGCTTTGGGGACGGCGAAAAGCCGTCCGTAAAACCCAGGGGAGCTGTGGTCGAGGACTTTCTCCACTGCGCCCTTCTGCACCAGGGAGTCTATTTCCGACCGAAGGACGGAAATGGCTTCCTGCGAGGAGGGAGGCCTGAACGCCGGCGGACGCCTGACCAGAGGAGCCTTGCCATCTTTCCAGAGAAGACGGAAGCCCGACCTCACGACCCCCACGATCCATTGACTCTGTATGGACACGAGCCAATGGGAAAGTGCCCGGGAAGGGCCCCCCGCCATCACCAGAGTGGAGGGCGGGGTGGGGGGGAGATCGGGAGCACTTCATTGGGGGTGAGGCTTGCTTCCAGAGCCGCCTCTCCCCCTGCCGGAAGACGGTCGTCTTCTCGAGCCCCGAGAAGAGGAACGTCCACGACCCTTGTCTGCCGGTTTGGGAGGGCCAGCAACCTTAGCCTGCTTAGGCTGAGAAGGCTGAGACTGCTTGGACTGCTTAAGGCTGTGCAGGGAAAAGTCAGAGAACTGCTGGTCCCTGTTAGCCTGAATTTCCTGTCTTCGGGCATCAAAAACGAGATGCCCAAAGAGGGAACCCTCCAAGACCGGTGAGGCACGCAAAGTGTCCTTGGTCGCCTGATCCGAAAACTGAGAGTGTGACAGGAAGAGATCCCGACGACACATAACAGAGTGCGCATAGTGCACAGCGGAAAGTCTCATCTGTTCTTCATTGACCCTCGCAAGAGCGGCCAACAAAGTGGAGACGTCATCCGCATCCTGATCCTCGCTGAGAGAGAACGGATTCAGTGAATCAGTGAGGGCACGAGAGAGGGCCCGAATGAGAGTCTCAGCAATGGAGGCAAGCTCCAGCTGCTGACGCCCTGCCTCTTCAGAAGCAATCAGAGTGTTCTCAGAAAAGAGCACGCCGTCATCCTTCTTGATAGGCTTGGCCAACAAGGCCAGCATCTCCGGAGGAACTGTCAAAGATGAACGCGGGAGAGCGAACGCATCCAACAAGTTCCTAGGAGACTTCTGCAAGACCAACCGCCTGTGAGACGACAGAGCGAATGCAGAAGCCTGAGAAGGCGAAGCCATCCACTGCTGAGCCAGCTCCGGAACTGAGCCGTGAGGCACGAGCAGCGGAACCGGAAGTGAAGGAATTCCGCTTCCGGAAGGAGATGGCTTGGCCAAAACCTGAGAAAGCTGAAAAGCTATGGATGGAGACTCCAAAAACCGGAAGTATGAGTCATCCTCCTTCCCAGAGCGAAAATCGGCCATCGCGGACGGTGCCGTCGAAGCGGCAGCCGAAGAGACCGAAGCCCCTTCCGCGAAATATCTCGAAGTGACCTCAGCAGCGGCCTCAAGAGCCACTTTGAGTCTCTCCGGATAACCAACACGTGCAGCCTCGCTGGCGACGGACTGAATATCCGAAACATCCGGCGAAGGACCGAAGTCCACGTTGCTGGTAGAAGGGCGGTGAACACCGTAACCGGAAACCGGAAACCCGTCCACTCCAATACCATCCGAACTCATGCCCTGACTAGGGAAAGAGTAAGAGGACGGCATGCCCGCAGCCGCCGGAACCGGAACCGCAGTCGAAGCAACAACCGAAGACGGAAGCGCTGACTGCCCCGGCCAGGGCTGAGACACCTGCCCAAAGGGCTGGTGATGCCCCCCCGCGACCGCCACCTGAGAGGAAGCGGAAGCGGAAGAAGCAGCAGATCCGGTCTGAGCCGGAAAAGTATCAGACGCGACCGCGAAAAGCGGAAGCGCAGACACTGTGGACGGCGGCCGGAAGGCCGAATGCCCAGAGGGCCACGTCCGGTCAACCCCGGAAACGACCCCAGCGGGTGCGTACATCGGGGGACCTATGCTTCCGGCGAGTGCCGGAAGCGCAGCAGACGGAACCGGCTGGTCGACTCCGGAAACGACCCCAGCGGGTGCGTACGTCGGAGGACCTACGCTTCCGGCGAGTGCCGGAAGCGTCGAAGCCTGAACCAAATGCCGCCATTGCTCATCGACACGATGGTCTTCCGTGAAGCCAAAGTGAGAACGAACAGGGGTTTGCGGGTCGTGAACCCGCCGAAAAGGGCTGCTTCCCAGCAGGGAGCGTCCAGCGGCCTCACGAGGACCTACGGACCAGCCCAACTTACTTGCGTCGCCAACCACAGCGGTAGAAGGCACAGAAGCAACCGCCTCGGTCAAGGACAGCGTCACAGCCGGAAGCGGAAAGGAAGCCATCGACGGGACAACGGAAGTCGACGGCTGAGAACGCACCATCTCCTCTCTCACCAACGTGCGAAGCTCGGGAACCAGCGAAGAAAGCAACGATGAAACCAGCGACGTCGAATCTGCAAGCGGCAGAGAAGACGAGCGAGAAACAACGGTACGCGTAGGTTGATTAGACTGCCCCACAACCGGCTGGTCATTCGGGGCAGAAATAGGGACCGTCATAACAGCATTGTTAGCCGCGTCAGAAACAACAACCAAAATAGGCTTAGGGACAGAAGTGGAAGACTTGGGTTTAATTTTCCCTTTCACATCAGCCTTGCCGCGCTCGCGCTTTTTGTCTCCGTCAGACATGCTGACAACAAAATGGAGACACAAAATTCCAAAATGGCTACCACAAAATACGTGACCAACACGTGGCCGAAAATTTCAAGTAGCAACTGAAAATTACGTTCGATACAAGTAAAGGAACGAGCTCACCAACTACCAGTGCAGCGGGTGAAGAGACGGGTGTGGGTGCCGGTGGGTGTCTAAGCAAATACCAAACAGCGAACTTCCACTAGAGCCAAAAAATTCACGACCTGCTCCCTAGAAAGCTGAAGTGTCGAATGATAGGGGTCACGTGGTCAGTAGCAGTAGTGACGTAGTACGCAGGAGGGGAGGTAACTCCCTGGGTGCGTCGTCATTACCATAGCTACGTTTACACTTTTTTAGTTGGGGTTGCTCCCCTTAGACGGGTAGCCTTTTCAGACCTAGCACTTTAGACTGAGTCAACTGCTACATGTGATTCGGAGTAGGAATATGTAATTTAATCAGGTTTATATGTCCATACATTTACTTACATGCTCTGTGATTGTCATGCAAGACCGAAACAACACACAATGGAACCCTGGCCTTTTAATAAAACAATTAAAACTCTTTAAGATCCAACAGGTTCAAATTTTCCAGGATGCACTTTCAATGAACAGACTCCATACAACCACACTCAGACCTGTTTACCCTGACATTGACCCATGAGGAAGATTTGAAGGAAAATGAGGAAGATTTTCCACTTCATGCGGAAGATTTTTTTTGAAGCCACAAACTCGCTCAAAAGCAATAAAACACACTCTTTTTTTCATAATTTGCTGTGTGCAAAGAAATGATCAACTTAATTCTACATTACATGATAGCGTCATTGTATATTTGAGATGTAGTTTTCGGAGAAAGCAAATAGAAAGAAAAAAGTGATCGAGAAATGACTGTCACACAGCGTGCAGTAAGAATGGCTTGGTCCAAATTTCCGGGAAACCGTCAAGTCCGGATACTTCTTTGAGTAATATTCTTTCCACTTCTGATAATAGATTCTCTTCTTCTCTGCCCCACACGCATTAGTCGCGCTCTTCATCGTCAGTTTCGTGTCGGTGTCGGTGTTGTTCCTTTCTTTTTGGAGGCATTTTGCAAAAGAACACCAACAGACAACACGTGTAACCAAAGTCCCGGAAGAAGACACACCGTTATAACCGGAAATTGACGAAAGACGTCTTAATACTGAGAAAACTATCGCAACTTTTTACCGAAAACATCACAAATATTTTTTTCTCGAAATCGCGCCAAATTGCGGAAGATTTCAAGCAGTGCGCGGACAAGCGGAAAGACGATCTTAAATCCGTAAAACTTCCGCCCATTCCGTAAGAGTAAACAGGTGTGCACACTGATTCATGCATACACGCAGACTAGCACATTAATCCCGCCTTTTACATCACAAGACTCCATACAACCACACTGATGCATGCATACACGCAGGCTAGCACATTAATCCCGCCTTTTACATCACAAGACTCCATACAACCACACTGATGCATGCATACACGCAGGCTAGCACATTAATCCCGCCTTTTACATCACAAGACTCCATACAACCACACTGATTCATGCATACACGCAGGCTAGCACATTAATCCCGCCTTTTACATCACAAGACTCCATACAACCACACTGATGCATGCATACACGCAGGCTAGCACATTAATCCCGCCTTTTACATCACAAGACTCCATACAACCACACTGATGCATGCATACACGCAGACTAGTACATTAATCCCGCCTTTTACATCACAAGACTCCATACAACCACACTGATGCATGCATACACGCAGACTAGCACATTAATCCCGCCTTTTACATCACAAGACTCCATACAACCACACTGATTCATGCATACACGCAGGCTAGCACATTAATCCCGCCTTTTACATCACAAGACTCCATACAACCACACTGATGCATGCATACACGCAGGCTAGCACATTAATCCCGCCTTTTACATCACAAGACTCCATACAACCACACTGATGCATGCATACACGCAGACTAGCACATTAATCCCGCCTTTTACATCACAAGACTCCATACAACCACACTGATTCATGCATACACGCAGGCTAGCACATTAATCCCGCCTTTTACATCACAAGACTCCATACAACCACACTGATGCATGCATACACGCAGGCTAGCACATTAATCCCGCCTTTTACATCACAAGACTCCATACAACCACACTGATGCATGCATACACGCAGGCTAGCACATTAATCCCGCCTTTTACATCACAAGACTCCATACAACCACACTGATGCATGCATACACGCAGGCTAGCACATTAATCCCGCCTTTTACATCACAAGACTCCATACAACCACACTGATGCATGCATACACGCAGGCTAGCACATTAATCCCGCCTTTTACATCACAAGACTCCATACAACCACACTGATGCATGCATACACGCAGGCTAGCACATTAATCCCGCCTTTTACATCACAAGACTCCATACAACCACACTGATGCATGCATACACGCAGGCTAGCACATTAATCCCGCCTTTTACATCACAAGACTCCATACAACCACACTGATGCATGCATACACGCAGACTAGCACATTAATCCCGCCTTTTACATCACAAGACTCCATACAACCACACTGATTCATGCATACACGCAGGCTAGCACATTAATCCCGCCTTTTACATCACAAGACTCCATACAACCACACTGATGCATGCATACACGCAGGCTAGCACATTAATCCCGCCTTTTACATCACAAGACTCCATACAACCACACTGATGCATGCATACACGCAGGCTAGCACATTAATCCCGCCTTTTACATCACAAGACTCCATACAACCACACTGATGCATGCATACACGCAGGCTAGCACATTAATCCCGCCTTTTACATCACAAGACTCCATACAACCACACTGATGCATGCATACACGCAGACTAGTACATTAATCCCGCCTTTTACATCACAAGACTCCATACAACCACACTGATGCATGCATACACGCAGACTAGCACATTAATCCCGCCTTTTACATCACAAGACTCCATACAACCACACTGATTCATGCATACACGCAGGCTAGCACATTAATCCCGCCTTTTACATCACAAGACTCCATACAACCACACTGATGCATGCATACACGCAGGCTAGCACATTAATCCCGCCTTTTACATCACAAGACTCCATACAACCACACTGATGCATGCATACACGCAGACTAGCACATTAATCCCGCCTTTTACATCACAAGACTCCATACAACCACACTGATTCATGCATACACGCAGGCTAGCACATTAATCCCGCCTTTTACATCACAAGACTCCATACAACCACACTGATGCATGCATACACGCAGGCTAGCACATTAATCCCGCCTTTTACATCACAAGACTCCATACAACCACACTGATGCATGCATACACGCAGGCTAGCACATTAATCCCGCCTTTTACATCACAAGACTCCATACAACCACACTGATGCATGCATACACGCAGGCTAGCACATTAATCCCGCCTTTTACATCACAAGACTCCATACAACCACACTGATGCATGCATACACGCAGGCTAGCACATTAATCCCGCCTTTTACATCACAAGACTCCATACAACCACACTGATGCATGCATACACGCAGGCTAGCACATTAATCCCGCCTTTTACATCACAAGACTCCATACAACCACACTGATGCATGCATACACGCAGGCTAGCACATTAATCCCGCCTTTTACATCACAAGACTCCATACAACCACACTGATGCATGCATACACGCAGACTAGCACATTAATCCCGCCTTTTACATCACAAGACTCCATACAACCACACTGATTCATGCATACACGCAGGCTAGCACATTAATCCCGCCTTTTACATCACAAGACTCCATACAACCACACTGATGCATGCATACACGCAGGCTAGCACATTAATCCCGCCTTTTACATCACAAGACTCCATACAACCACACTGATGCATGCATACACGCAGACTAGCACATTAATCCCGCCTTTTACATCACAAGACTCCATACAACCACACTGATTCATGCATACACGCAGGCTAGCACATTAATCCCGCCTTTTACATCACAAGACTCCATACAACCACACTGATGCATGCATACACGCAGGCTAGCACATTAATCCCGCCTTTTACATCACAAGACTCCATACAACCACACTGATGCATGCATACACGCAGGCTAGCACATTAATCCCGCCTTTTACATCACAAGACTCCATACAACCACACTGATGCATGCATACACGCAGGCTAGCACATTAATCCCGCCTTTTACATCACAAGACTCCATACAACCACACTGATGCATGCATACACGCAGGCTAGCACATTAATCCCGCCTTTTACATCACAAGACTCCATACAACCACACTGATGCATGCATACACGCAGGCTAGCACATTAATCCCGCCTTTTACATCACAAGACTCCATACAACCACACTGATGCATGCATACACGCAGGCTAGCACATTAATCCCGCCTTTTACATCACAAGACTCCATACAACCACACTGATGCATGCATACACGCAGACTAGCACATTAATCCCGCCTTTTACATCACAAGACTCCATACAACCACACTGATTCATGCATACACGCAGACTAGCACATTAATCCCGCCTTTTACATCACAAGACTCCATACAACCACACTGATTCATGCATACACGCAGACTAGCACATTAATCCCGCCTTTTACATCACAAGACTCCATACAACCACACTGATTCATGCATACACGCAGACTAGCACATTAATCCCGCCTTTTACATCACAAGACTCCATACAACCACACTGATTCATGCATACACGCAGACTAGCACATTAATCCCGCCTTTTACATCACAAGCATTGACCTCAAAAGTCAACGGTTCACTACAGTGGAACCCCCCTTTTAAGACCTCCGAAAATCTGAGAAAATCAGGTCTTATAAAAGAGGGAGTCTTAAAATGGAGTTAAATTTTTACAGAGGTTGTGAACAGAAAATCTGAGAAATCAGCTCTTAAAAAGATATGTGTCTGTCTTAAATTGGGGGAGGGGGGTCTCAAAAGGGAGGTTGCACTGTAGCAGGGGACATGAAAGCCGCCTCTGTACCAATCTGTGCTGTCAGACCAATACTGCGCATTATTCATCACCTCTTCCGCTCCTTCCACCGTTCTTGTACAGTGCTATAATTACCCATCTCATGCATCATATTCATGACTTTTACACTGCATGGTAATACCCTCCTGATCTCCTTTCAATACCCATTGAAGCTTTCTGCAAGCGGCTATAGCTGCTGCCACTACTGGTGCCAGACTTCATGCATGATTCATCATGGCTTTTGCCCTGAAATCTGACACACTCAGAACTATAGGAAGTGTGCACTCTGCTGCATGTGAGAGGTCAACCGCAAACTACAGGTATGAGGCTTTGCTTCAATGATACAGGGATTGCGTTGGCGCATGTTTTTAACAATATTTGACGCATTTGAAAACGTCTTGCTGATGTGCTTTTGACATTGTGATGCGTATAACTTATGCAACAAGTTGCCTCTTTTCTCCAATGCTAATCCTGAAAAATGCATACATACCCTTGACTTTCAGACATACAATACAAGGCTGATGTTCTGTGATTATTGCATCTCTGGCAATAAAAACAACTTCTTCACAAAATGCAAAAGACAATACAATTATTGCGCCCGGTTGCATTTTTTCCACATATAGTGCAACCCTTGATGATACCTTTGATATATGTTACCATGCAGGCCGAGAATTGCAGGTAGGATCTTCGGTGTTCTCATCAACTGAATATTTCCACTTATTATACTAGTTTATATGTGAAATTCAGGACAATGCATCTTCTACCTGTTAGTCCCACCTGGTTTTTTTATTGCATGTACAGTGGACCCCTTTTTTTAAGATTCCCTACCTTTTTAAGACACTACTTTTTCAAACTTTCTGTTCACAACCTCTGTTAACTTAACCCCATTTTAAGACTCCCTCCTTTTTCAGACCTGATTATCTCACAAGATTGTTTGCAGTCTTAAAAAGGGAGTGGGCGGGGGGGGGGGGGGGGTGGGGGAGGGGGGGGGGGGGCACTGCAACAGTTTTTCACATCAGATTAAAGCTACTCCTAAGCTACTATGATTTGATTTGTTGCCAAGACCAAATGACAGTTTTTGTGGAAAACATATTTTCTTCTTCTTGTCTATTATGATATACAGGTTTATAAAACATCACTGTCATTGTCTGTTCTGGTCATGCACTGATCAATAGAATTTTACAGCACATGCATGTACTCTGATAAATACGGAAGATGAGTCTATGAATCACAAAATGATCAAGCTTAACTTACTCCACGAAATGTAAGGCGGCACAGATGTCCAGATCATTTCAAGCGTACGTTACAACCCACCGGGCAGGTAGATGTGATTATTATTTGAGTCACAGACTGTGAGCATCAAGAGATAAAACTATGCGACAGATGTTAAAAAATATTCCGGAGCACGTGTCTGAAGAAAGGCAAGCACTGTCCTTCCATCAGTGTAACTTAAGTCCAAAGACACAGATGGGCTTAATTTCAGAACTGGGAATAAAAACTGAATGTCAAATTAATTGCTTCTCTCTTATATTACCTTTGATGTTTTGCAGCTACATAATTATAATTATCTTTTTTCCCCTGCCAAGAATGACATAGTTTGTTTTTTTTAACCTCAGTTGCATGCAGGTTTGCTACTACAATTATTTTTTTGCCTTATTAGTTGTTGTTTTTTTTGTGTGGCTTGGAGCAAACCTTCTTCATAGGTCTTTTCTTTTCTCTGTCAAATGTGTACATTTTTAAATCAATAAACCTTATCAGTAAACTAATATGTTTAAATAAATAAATACATAAAAGTAATCATAACATAAATTTATTCCTAATGTTCAGCTCAGTTTCCAATAATACACCCAAATCTAACTTTTTCCCATATCTAAATTTTCCAATGGTCATTTTGGTAATTAAAATACAATAATTCACAAAGTAAATATAATCACTTTTCAAACTTTCCCTAAAATAACCCAAAAATACATTTTCTTCATTCAAAATGATGGCAACATGTATTTTCTTATACACAAAATCTTTACATATTTTCCAACCCTTCATCACCTCTTGGCAACTAAAAAAAAAATGTTCAAGGGTGTCTAATTCATTACAAACTTCACACTTATTCGATGTTCGTAATCCCATTTTGTTTAATAAATTATTGGTTGGATATATTCTATGTAATAGTTTCCAGTGCAGCAGACGTAATCTTTCTTCTTTTGTGCTGTTAACGGCAAGAATGACATAGTTGATTATCCTACATCAGTGTAGCTCGATGTTCAAAGATGCTGGTTCAAATAATTTCAGAAATGGGAATACAAACTGACTGTAGACTTCAAATGTTTCTTTCGTTATCCCTGTGTCCTTGTGTGTGTGGGTGTAGCTGTAATTCAATCTTTCATTATCCCTGTGTTCTTGTGTGTGTGGGTGTAGCTGTAATTCAATCTTTCATTATCCCTGTGTCCTTGTGTGTGTGTGTGTAGCTGTAATTCAATCTTTCATTATCCCTGTGTCCTTGTGTGTGTGGGTGTAGCTGTAATTCAATCTTTCATTATCCCTGTGTGTGTGGGTGTAGCTGTAATTCAATCTTTCATTATCCCTGTGTCCTTGTGTGTGTGGGTGTAGCTGTAATTCAATCTTTCATTATCCCTGTGTCCTTGTGTGTGTGGGTGTAGCTGTAATTCAATCTTTCATTATCCCTGTGTCCTTGTGTGTGTGGGTGTAGCTGTAATTCAATCTCTCATTATCCCTGTGTCCTTGTGTGTGTGGGTGTAGCTGTAATTCAATCGTTCATTATCCCTGTGTCCTTGTGTGTGTGGGTGTAGCTGTAATTCAATCTCTCATTATCCCTGTGTCCTTGTGTGTGTGGGTGTAGCTGTAATTCAATCTCTCATTATCCCTGTGTCCTTGTGTGTGTGGGTGTAGCTGTAATTCAATCTCTCATTATCTCTGTGTCCTTGTGTGTAGCTGTAATTCAATCTTTCATTATCCCTGTGTCCTTGTGTGTGTGGGTGTAGCTGTAATTCAATCTCTCATTTTCCCTGTGTCCTTGTGTGTGTGGGTGTAGCTGTAATTCAATCTTTCATTATCCCTGTGTCCTTGTGTGTGTGGGTGTAGCTGTAATTCAATCTTTCATTATCCCTGTGTCCTTGTGTGTGTGGGTGTAGCTGTAATTCAATCTTTCATTATCCCTGTGTCCTTGTGTGTGTGTGGGTGTAGCCGTAATTCAATCTTTCATTATCCCTGTGTCCTTGTGTGTGTGGGTGTAGCTGTACTTCAATCGTTCATTATCCCTGTGTCCTTGTGTGTGTGGGTGTAGCTGTAATTCAATCTTTCATTATCCCTGTGTCCTTGTGTGTGTGTGTGTAGCTGTAATTCAATCTTTCATTATCCCTGTGTCCTTGTGTGTAAGGGTGTAGCTGTAATTCAATCTTTCATTATCCCCGTGTCCTTGTGTGTGTGGGTGTAGCTGTAATTCAATCTCTCATTATCTCTGTGTCCTTGTGTGTGTGTGGGTGTAGCTGTAATTCAATCTTTCATTATCCCTGTGTCCTTGTGTGTGTGGGTGTAGCTGTAATTCAATCTCTCATTATCCCTGTGTCCTTGTGTGTGTGGGTGTAGCTGTAATTCAATCTCTCATTATCCCTGTGTCCTTGTGTGTACGTGTGGGTGTAGCTGTAATTCAATCTTTCATTATCCCTGTGTCCTTGTGTGTGTGGGTGTAGCTGTAATTCAATCTTTCATTATCCCTGTGTCCTTGTGTGGGTGTAGCTGTAATTCAATCTCTCATTATCCCTGTGTCCTTGTGTGTGTGGGTGAAGCTGTAATTCACCCACCCTCTCTCTTGATTAAACTAAAGAAATTACCAAATCGCTGATGCTTCCCTGCTATTTTTTCAGGCTATTCAAACATCCAACGTATCACGTTTCACCAAGTTTCATTTTGCATATATATTGACATATAGACCTGTATCCTGTATTTATTCAGCAAATAATCTGCATGGAATTTGGAAAGTCCCCAACCTGTAGATTTGTCCCAATGTACGTGTCAAAAAGGAATGATGATTTAATTCATCCCATGTCAGATCCCCGAGGTGTATATATGCAACTGTTTGAGAAGGAAGACAGATTTAAACAACAAAAGCTTAAATTCAAATAAACTACATATAACCGGGGGCCTGGTAGCTCAGTTGGCAGAGCACTGGACTTGGAATCCGCAGGTCACGGGTTTGAATCTTTATTTGCAGACTCAGAGATGGCGTCCATGTTCCACCCCCGTGTCACCACTGTGGTACGTAAAAGACCTCGGTCATTCTGCCATAAGTGCAGTAGGCTGATTAACACCTAAACACGCATACACCTGGGTAGCGCGACTCTGTTGCTGCTAGCTTTCCACTGGGAGTAAGCGACCCCAATTTCCCAGCGATGGGACAATAAAGTAATGAAAAGAAAAAATCAATTAACTCACCATCCAGGCGGTGAAGAAATCACCGCACCAAGTTCCTGTGGCCGCCGCTTTCATGAAGTAGTGGTTGGCGATGCCCATGTAGGGAGAAATGCGATACGGAGATGTGGAGTCTCCTCCAATCATAAGAAAGGCGGTGTAGATGTAAGAGAAGATGAAGAGACACAAGACGGTAGATAGGAACATGATCATCCACGACCCCTTGCACTCTGTGAACACCTTCAGTCGGAAAATTTTGTCTGGAAAAAAATGGAGAGAATGTAATGTATCCGTAGGTAAAAATACTGAATGGGTAAAAGAGGTGTGACGTCATTCTGTGTCTGTGTCTGTGTGTGTGTGTGTGTGTGTGTGTGCTAGTGTGTGTGTGTGTGTGCGCGCATGCATGCATGCGTGTGTATGTGTGTGTGTCTGTATGCGTGTGTGCGCGCATGTGTGTGTCTGTGTAGTCTAGTTTGCATACCAACATGTTTGTCGTCTTTTCTGTCATCTGTGCAGCTGAGCTATAGGTTCACAAGTGTGGTTATGTGTCTGTCAAGTAAGATATTATTCTGGTGTGTTTGTTCAACATCTTTATTTGCTTTTCAGTTACTGTCAGTTTTTAATAACGAAGTATTATTCAAATATTTATTTTATTTGTTAAGTTGCATCAGCCCCAAACAGATCTGTCTTGAACTGCAAACTGACTGATTTGGTCTATTGAAATAATGGCTAACAAATATTGTCAGACCCAATCTGAAAGAAAATAGAAAATGCACACACACACAACTTCTTCTTCTCTTCTTCTTTGGTCATGGGTTGAAACTCCCACGTTCACCCATGTTTTAGCACGTGGATTTGTACGTGTATGACCATTTTTACCCTGCCATTTAGGCAGCCATACGCCCCTTTCGGAGGAAGCATGCTGGGTATTTTCGTGTTTCCATAACCCACCGAACTCTGACATAGATTACAGGATCTTTTTCATGCGCATTTGGTCTTGTGCGTGTACACACGAAGGGGGATAAGGCACTAGCAGGTCTGCACAGAAGTTGACCTGGGAGATCGAAAAAATCTCCACCCTTAACCCACCAGGCGACAGCGGCCGGGATTTAAACTCACGATCTTCCAATTAGAAGGCTGATGTCTTACCACTACACCAATGCGCCCGTCTACACACACAACAATCACACAGCTTTACTTCCTCCGAAAACGGCGTATGCATGGCTGTCTAAATGGCGGGGTAAAAAACGGTCATACACGTAAAATTCCACTCGTGCAAAAAACACGAGTGTACGTGGGAGTTTCAGTCCACGAACGCAGAAGAAGAAGACACAGCTTTACAAACAACCCAACACAGACTTACTTAAGAGGAAGGTATGGAAGAAGATCTTGCCAACCAGCATGCCCACGATGATGCCAGTCAACCACAGCAGCACTTTCAGAAAACTCCAGGCATTGGACGGATAGCGAGTGAAGATAAATGCAAAACAGTTCCCGATGACAGGGATGTTGCACTCCACGCGACTGTGCGCCACAGGGTCCTCTGCGTAGATGAGAAAATTGCAAAACGTCACAAAGTATGCAACGAACAAACGCGCCCAGGGGTGCTGAAAGTAGTATCGGAAGTCACTGTCCATGTAAATAGAGTACACGCTCGCAGCGTCAGTTTCGTCCTTGCCTGCCGTCTCTGGTTTTAGCCTGGCTGGGCCGGTGTCTGTCGTGTCGCCGTTCGGTTTGTCGGTGGCCGACTTTCTTCTGCCGTTGGGGGCTCCAGGGTCCCCGTCACCTAAGTCCACCTCACACATGTCTGGGTCGTCAGCCTTCTCCATTTCGGCCATCGGTGCTACCACTTTATCCTGCGAGTTTAACGGGGCGACTTCGTCTGAGTTTGAGCCGTTTTGTATGGAGGAATCATTCGCCCTGTTTCTCATTCTGTCCCCAGCGTTGTGTGAGGGGCTGGACTCCACGGGGGTCAGACCTTGCAGGTGTGAGATGTGGGGTCCCCACTGTTGTGGCTTCTCTCCATTGCTCACCTGCAATAACAGGTACAAATCAGTGGTTAGAGTCACAGTCTTCAAAAATGTCAATACTTAAATTAATCAAACTATCGCTCACCTTCAATGACAGGTACAAATCACAGGTAAGAATCACAGTCTTCAAAAATGTCAATACTTAATTTAGCTAACTATCGCTCACCTGCAATGGCAGGTACAAATCACAGGTAAGAATCACGTCTTAAATAATGTCAATACTTAAATGAACTAACTTCTCTATCTATTAAGCATGCCTTTTCTCAGACGTTCCTTTATGTCAGCAGATATTTAATCTTTTAAAGCTGCTCATATTTTGTCCACAGGGCACCCAGACTTATAGTGAGCAATTGTCAGTGTCACTGGATGTTCAGATTTGAGAAAACATATGCATACCAGCTGATGCCTTTAACTCCCATATCGTTTCCTTCTTTGAAAGTCTCAAAAGCAGTACGTACTGCCTTAAAGTGTTCAACATTAGAAATGAGAGTGTTATCTAGTCCCCTAGGCACTGCTACTCCAAACCCACCCCCTTCCCATGTATTTCAAAGTTATCTATCTCCCATCTGTTCGAAAGCCACTGACAATTGATATTATTTCAAAGGTGTAGACCTAATGTTTCTTCCCTGAAATGAAGACTGGTTCACATTTCTGGTTGCGAAGTCTGATGTGAGAAAGCATGCAAACAGCTTGTCGACTGAGAATAAACCACAACAACAAACAGCTTGTCGACTGAGAATAAGCCACAACAACAAACAGCTTGTCGACTGAGAATAAGCCACAACAACAAACAACAAGTCGCGTAAGGCGAAAATACAATATTTAGTCAAGTAGCTGTCGAACTCACAGAATGAAACTGAACGCAACGCAACGCAGCAAGACCGTATACTCGTAGCATCGTCACTCCACCGCCCGTGGCAAAGGCAGTGCCCGTGGAATTGACAAGAAGAGCGGGGTATTCGTTGCGCTAGCTGAGAACTTCCGATAGCACGCTTTTCTGTACTTCTCTTCGTTTTAACTTTCTGAGCGTGTTTTTAATCCAAACATATCATATCTATATGTTTTTGGAATCAGGAACCAACAAGGAATAAGATGAAAGTGTTTTTAAATTGATTTCAAAAAAACCAATTTGATAATAATTTTTTTCCCCCGAAATCGGCGTATGCTGCCTAAATGGCGGGGTAAAAACGGTCATACACGTAAAAATCCACTCGTGCTAAAAACATGAGTGAACGTGGGAGTCTAAGCCCATGAACGAAGAAAGAAAGAAAGAAAAGATAATAATTTTTATATATTTAATTTTCAGAGCTTGTTTTTAATCCGAATATAACATATTTATATGTTTTTGGAATCAGCAAATGATGGAGAATAAGATAAACGTAAATTTGGATCGTTTTATAAATTTTTTATTTTTTTTACAATTTTCAGATTTTTAATGACCAAAGTCATTAATTAATTTTTAAGCCACCAAGCTGAAATGCAATACCGAAGTCCGGGCTTCGTCGAACATTACTTGACCAAAATTTCAACCAATTTGGTTGAAAAATGAGGGCGTGACAATGCCGCCTCAACTTTCACAAAAAGCCGAATATGACGTCATCAAAGACATTTATCAAAAAAATGAAAAAAAAAACGTTCGGGGATTTCATACCCAGGAACTCTCATGTCAAATTTCATAAAGATCGGTCCAGTAGTTTAGTCTGAATCGCTCTACACACACACACACACGCACGCACACAGACACACACACATACACCACGACCCTCGTTTCGATTCCCCCTCGATGTTAAAATAGTTAGTCAAAACTTGACTAAATATAAAAATAAAGAAAGAAAGACAAAAGAAAAGACTTTTCACTGTGTAATAAATAACTCCTGCCATTCAAAATGCCAAGGCAGCACGTACATGCTTATCTATTGTGACAATACTGCAGATTATAAACAAAAATGCAAGACAGCTAGTGACCTCAAAAGAAAGAAGGAAACAACAATGAAGCGAATGCATGCAGAAGCCTGGAGCTCTGTCATTCCACAACATAACAAAGCAGCACAAACAATGCGCAGCAAAACTTAAACTAGGTAAGAGGACTCACAGTAAATACGAGGCTTAACAATCCATCTCGCACAATCAACAACAACAACACAGCCATGTTCCACAGCCGTTCCAAAGATTCATTCATCTTGGAACTTAAAATTCTTTACATTTCCGCATGCATTAAATAACTCTCTTTCACAACAAGATTCACATATTTCAGGTGGTAACCACACAAAATTTGTATCATTCTTGTGCAAATCTGCTGACAACTGCAGACAACACATCACGACTCTCGCAGCTGAAATTGTGTCAGATCGACGCCTCAAGGAGCTGCATGCATGTGTACCAGCTGTGTGAAATACAATTTTCGTTCAACAGGTGCTCAAATTGCAATATTGATTTATTGGAGAATTACGTGTATCTGCTTCTGAGCTTGAGTCATATATAACAACTGGATTGTTGTAAAGATTTGTTATAGTAAAATCATCATTTGTCTCCCATTGTTACATAGTTTCTTGTAAAATCAGCAGTTTTGTCTCTGAGACATTAATTCTCTTCTTCCATGATCAATGATCTGTTGATTCTGTTTAAACTGCTACCTGAAAATTTAAGACAAACTTTCACTAACAGGCCTCCTCGAAAGCAAAATGAAACCGTAGCTATATACTCACCCATTCTTAACTCTTTGTTAGGACACAGGTATACTTGAAGGTCTTAGAAGCAACCAGGTATTAACTCAAAATTATGTTCAAAACACAGTCTTCTAATTACGTTTAAATCGTGGCCTCTCAACGGATTCCTCCAAGCCTGAACTCACAATATGTTTCAAAACATGCTCAGTCCATAAATGAAATGAGCCACACATACAGTACAAGTCTACTTCTTCCTTATACTGCTAGCCCATACTTGCTGTTCTAGTAAACCTGGCCTCTTTAATTCACCTGACTACCTGGCTACAGTGAAATACCTGTGTTGTTAACTGGGTCACTCTCCTGAAAACTGGTCAGATGTGTGACATGAGTGCCCAAAAATAAAGTTAGTCAAAATTGAAATATTTTGGTGTGTTTGGTTTGTTTAACATCTCAACTTTCCAACACAAGGTTTTGAAAAGCAAGATAAACTTTTGGAAATGTTGTAATTTAAGATAATGTGTTGAAGGTTGCCTCGTCTCGCGTGAAACACAGGACACCATTAGAGGCACATTTTTACTCTTATCATAAAAAATACAAGTGATTATCATGCAATTTCCAATGAGATACAATAGAAATTGCTTCATAGAAGTACCAGAAGTTTCAAAATATACCATACACTTACATAATGGGGGGATTACTATGAGGACGCCAGATCAACAATTTCCTCATTCACAGAAAACCTTTCCAGCAAGTGATCAGAAATTGCTATCTGCAAAATTGTATGATTTAAAGAATCTCCATGAATACTTAAACAGGACTATGGACATACTTTGAAAAATCTTGGTAATACATGCAGATATTCATCAAATGACACAGAACGTCTCGCGTGTAACCATGGACACCGCAAACAAACACAGACACCAATATCAGTTAACCATGGGTTTATTTCAGTCAAAACGAAACAACTTTTTATTGAAATGTGTGTCTGCCACGTCTGTCAAGAGTTGGGACAGGCAGCACCTCAACTACTTCCTCAAACTTCACAAAAAATATCTCCTCCACAGCAGGCCACACAAACGATGATCCTTGTTTCCTAAGTAAACGGACAACCACCCCATTCCCATCCAGTGTGTCAATCTGTGGACAGACAAATGAACCTTTCTTAAAATAGAAAAATTAAAAATAGTAACTGAAAAGGTTTACAACATGAATTAAAAATACAAGGAGCAAGTGACACCAATAAACTTGGAAATGTCTACCTCAGAAAAGCAGACAACTGAAGCTCTCCATTCATACCAACTAGGGGTAATTTGGTACTTGAAATACGTGTATAAATGTAATTGATTCCATATGTAACCTGCACTTACCACGCCATGGAAAGACTTTGCTAGGAATGTCTGCACAAATCAGTATGGATACAGAAAATTAAAAAAAATGACTGCATGCAAGCAAAGTCATTCCAGTATAATAAGATTAAGATTAATGAAAAACATGTTAAAACAATTATTTACAGTAGAAACGTACCGGTCTCTCTGATCTGCTCCTGGATCAGCATTGACTGGACTGGCAGAAAGGATAGGAGCATTAGCAGCATCCTGGCATCTGAAAAAAAAGTATGCAACAGTTGGAGTCAGATATTTTAATTGCTACCACAGCTTTACATCGCACATTGAGGTACATAACAGTGCATGTTACAACCGTCAAGATCCCAAGATACACACATTGGAAATCAGAGTGGTTCTGTCCTGAACACATCCTCGTAACACAAAGAAACAAGTCGCGTAAGGCGAAATTACTACATTTAGTCAAGCTGTGGAACTCACAGAATGAAACTGAACGCACTGCATTTTTTAACAATGACCGCAGTGAAACTGACGAGCCTGTTTAGGGCGGTAGTGGTTTCGCTGTGCTGCATAGCACACTTTTCTGTGCCTCTCTTCGTTTGAACTTTCTGAGCGTGTTTTTAATCCAAACATATCATATCTATATGTTTTTGGAATCAGGAACCGACAAGGAATAAGATGGAATTGTTTTTAAATCGATTTCCGAAATTTAATTTTAATCATAATGTTTATATTTTTAATTTTCAGAGCTTGTTTTTAATCCGAATATAACATATTTATATGTTTTTGGATCAGAAAATGATGACGAATAAAATGAACGTAGTTTTGGATCGTTTTATAAAAAATAAAATTTTAATTACAATTCAGATTTTTAATGACCAAAGTCATTAATCAATTTTTAAGCCTCCAAGCTGAAATGCAACACAAAGTCCGGCCTTCGTCGAAGATTGCTTTGCCAAAATTTCAATCAATTTGATTGAAAAATGAGGGTGTGACAGTGCCGCTTCAACTTAAATTTTACAAAAAGCTGGATATGACATCATCAAAGACATTTATCCAAAAAAAGAAAAAAAACCATCTGGGGATATCATGCCCAGGAACTCTCATGTAAAATTTCATAAAGATCGGTCCAGTGGTTTACTCTGAATCGCTCTACACACACACACGCACAGACACACACACACATATACACCACGACTCTCGTCTCGATTCCCCCACTATGTTAAAAAATTTAGTCAAAACTTGACTAAATGTAAAAATGACCACACGCTGTGTAAAATCTGCTCCAGTGCAAATGAAAATGCCAGTATCTGTCATAATTTCTGCCCCGCACGCATCGCTGACACCGCATGCGGAAAGCAGCAATGGCGTCTGCTATACGAACGAGACAGCTCTGGCTATGATGAGAGATTCAAACGTTATTTCTTGAGATTCTCAACAAAACAAATGAACCTGAACCACATGATCTAATCTTCATTTAAAAAAATAGAAAATAAACTAACAAGAGGCGCAAAACAATCATAAAAAACGAAAACTTCTTTTCACGTTGGACTGTACCTAGATCTACTCTACCCATGAATTTGCCACTTGGTTGCGTTTTTCTGACAGAAAGGCATTTTTTTTCGAATTCAGTTTGTAAACATGACAAAATCATAATAGTGGTTTAAGTTCTACACGCAAAATAGTAAAAATAGAGCCGTCGTAAAGCTCAAACTTACCTCAAAGGTTGTGGTATCATGTACCGTCTCGCACGTCTGTCGTCAACTTTGGCGCGGACACCGCAACAACAAAGTTTTCCTGCGTCTAACCGCGTGCTCGATTGTACGAAACCACGTTTGCACCGTGTAACCCCCACAGGGACTCCCTTATATTCATGCGCGAATGGGTTGAAAGATCGCAAGTTTGCCAGAAAATAGTTCTGCAATGTGCTCACACGTATCGCAAATTTTCGGACACCACTTGCAGATCTATCAGAACATCTCATTAAACTTGCTTTACAGACTCAACTTGAATCTCATTCAATCGCGATTAACGACATCGAATATTTTACTATGTCAGAGTAGAATTATCCATCCCCTGAAACAGTATGCACAAGTTATGTTTGGGCATGGCGTTGAAGCTAAAAATAGGACACCAGGCGTGACGTGCGAGACGATTGTTTCTACATGGTCAAATGCAACCAAGTTATTATCAAAAGATCGTTTGGGCGCATCGGGCGGGTGAAATCAAATTCATACACAGGAATTTGCAACAATTGTAGAAAAATGTGTTATCAAATGGGTAAATTTGAGGCATGTGTATGTGCAGAGATAGCATGTCACACTTTCGAATGGAAAAAAGTGGCGATTTCAGAGCTTCTGCAGTGCAAAGCAAATCACAGAATTTACAAACGCTTTAGTTCTTGTTCACACTGTTGCTCCAAATAACACTGAAGACAACAAAACACATAAAAATAAAGGAAAGTAATTATGTTGTTGTTTATTTAAATGTTTTTGTACGCTGTCCCGACTGACCAGTTTCCAGGAGAGTGACCCTACTACAGTTATCAACAGGCAGGCTTTTCATGTCAATCTTCAAAAGCTAACACGACATTAAACTCAGTTACAAAGGCCGTTGGTTTAAGTGTGTCGCTGTATACAATCGTTTCACACACACAAAATTAGATACATGTAATGTTCATTCTTGCTGCTTTGTTTCATGTATTTTATTCATTTCATTTGTTGAAATCATGTAAGGCTTTTTTTTTTTACCAGTGCATGGTAACATGTCTTTATCAGATAAAATGTTTCACCCGTGGACTTATAATTGTGACTGCAAAAAAGTGATTTCAAAACTTGCACAGCTTGCAGACATTGTCCATGATATGTGCGTGCACCTGCATGGTGACCCGTCAGTCAAATTATGATCAACTGCTAACAATAATACAGTGGAACCCACCTTTTGAGACCAGGCTCAAACAAGCCTGAGACAATCAGGTCTTAAAGGAAAAGTCCAAGGTTTTCAAGTATCTCCAAAAACTTGAAAATCGAATGCCAAATGTTACAAACATCTCTGGAAAAATATTGTAAAAATTGAAAAAAATTTGTTGTTGTAGTTGAAGATTTAGTGTTGCGGGGCTAACCAAGACAAGTCGCCTGGGGTCAAGTAGTGGTCACGTGGTTTTCCGTGCACTGTGACGTCGGTGCACTGTGACGTCACAAGTTTTTGTGTTGATTCTACCACTAGTACCAGCTTGATTTTCACACAGAAAAGTCACCACTGTATGCCCGAAAAGAATGCCTCGGTGGAGAGCAGCCGCAAACTGCAAGAACTCGTCAATGTCCCCAGGCATTTCATAGCACACTTTCCCTCATAAAACTATGAGTCTCTTGTGGAAATGGAAGAGGTGTGTGCAGCACAAGCGTGCAGATTTCAAAGTGTCGGGCACTTTCTGGACACAAATTTCGCCATTTTTCTGCAGCACAAAAGTTGGCGTTTCATCCCTGAAACAAATGTTTTGACCACTGGCAGTGTCTTCCCTTCATAAAAGTCCGGAGAGGGCAGTATTACGCGAGGCTGGTACAGTCGACGAGCCATCGAAACTCCGAGGTGACATACGAACAGCGGATTATCTCACAAGAAGGAATGCGTTGAAGGTCAGAGTCCATGCTTTTATTTTCATGCATACACGTAAATATTGTTTTGCTGCGCAGCGAATACGAATTGGTGCAGAACAGTGTGTCTGGGTACGGCTGATATTCGCTGGAGCTAGTACAGATGCGCCACAGGCTAGATCTACGGAGTTACAACTTACAGAACGGTCTGAGCTGAGCTAAGAGTAAGAGTACAAAGTAGTCAGGGTTGTGGACACGTAAGACAATGCGTGTGTCACGTTATCTATTCTATTCAGTCTCAAACTATGCCCTGATATCAATTCATGAAATTGGCAGCGTTTGCTGGAATCATGGTTTAATGCTATTTTTACCAGATCTAAGCTTTTGGTGGATGTGCAACCGGTAAGGTAAACAGACACCTGCATGCTAGAGACAAGAAGATTACGAATTGTGCAGGGAATTAATCTTTCTGCATTGACTGAGAGACGCAAAACCAGTCTAATTGCTACAACATGGATACACATCCAGACGACTTCCAGAGGGTGTCAAGGCAAGGCAAGGCAAGGCAAGTTTTATTCCAATAAAACTCCGTGAGGGTACATGGAAAATTAAAAAACACAGTAAAAACACATTTCATTCAACACCAAATAAAAGGAACTAAAACAAAAAGAAATCAGACTATGTACGGGGTGTTGCAGGTAGCTTTGTTTCCTCCTTGGGGATGAAGCTACCAGGGGAAGGGATTGTGTTGGAGGTGCGGGTAGAGGGGTAGCCCTCCCGGTGCTCCCCCTTGGACCTCCCTAGTCTAGGACCCTGGGTCTTCGCGAGGTGGCCATTGTGGCGTAATCCCTCCGGACTAGCATAACGTTTCCCTATCCCAAGACCGACCGTGCGTGGTCTATGACCACATCCTCTACGAGGTGACCCTATCAACTAGGCAGCGAAAGCCCCTAGGCGAAACACGGCGGATCTAGAGGAGAGAACCTCGATAAAAAATTTGAGCTGCCATGAAGACGGAGCATGTTGGCTGAGGACAGCGGGCAGACCTTCTGTGCCGACACCCATCTACAGGAGAAAACCAGGCATGCACGCATCAAACCCAACATGGCCATACAAACGGAGACTATGTACAGAAAAGGGAGTTGAGGGGTGAGGGAGAGCAAAAACAATACAAGAAACAATTCAACAATAATAATAATAAATAGTAATAATAATAATAATAATAATAATAATAATAATAATAAAACACTACAAGTACAAAGTGATTACATACATTTCTTTACTATGGGAAATGGGGGGAAGGGGGAGGGGGGGGGGGTGGAGGGTGAGTTAACATCAGGACAAAAATACTATTACAAACAACACAAAACAGATAACGGAGTATAAAGCTAAAAGAGAATTAAATTTTACTCGCTTCTCAAACAGTCCATGACAAGTGTCATGAACTTTGCGAGTTTTAGCAATAAACTCTTTTTTGTAGTGGAAAAAAGCTCTTTGAATTTAACTGAATTGGGGCGGGCATAATAATAGCACCGTAACAACTGTTTTCTATAATTGGTAAAAAAAGGACATACAAAAATATAATGGAACTCGTCCCCAAGGTCACCTGATGAACATTTGTGACAGATTCTGTCTTGTCTGGGAACACCAAGAGTCCTACCTTTTTGTATAGGCAATTTATGATTCAGTGTTCTAAATTTTAAAACAGCGTTTGCTAAATTAACCGGCAGGATAGACAAGTACTTTTCAAACTCAAAATTCTCGTTATACATTCTATAATTATAATAAAACTCATTGTTATTTATTTCTGAATGCCAGGTTTGGACAAATTGGTCTTGTAGCCTATTTTTCATCAGTGCTTTGAAAGTATTAAAATAACCACCATCCGTTACATTATCGATAGTTTGATTGTGCCAAAAATCACTAAAGCCTAACTCATTTAGAACACCATGGACAGAAAGCAGAAATTTTGACTTGTATACACCAGATTCATACATTTTAAACAAAAAACGATATGTCACACAAGAAAGTTTGTCAGAATCATTAGAAAATGCAAGTTTGTACCAAAAATTCAACATACGACATTTCGCTTGAATACTTACAGGGAACTGACCTAATTCACCCAAAACCATGTCTAAATGTTCAGTGTACTGTATAGATGAGAAGCATACTTTCGAATTGATTTATAGTCACATTCATTTTCTCTCTTCTTTTATTTCCAGACCTTATTCTAGCTTTGCAAAAAACGAGAAAGTGTCTTTGACAGATACCATCCAAATAATACATTATGAAAACAAGTACAAGTTCATTTCTACTCATGTTAATCATTTATGCTTTCTGTGCTGAGCGACATATGGATTGAATTTCTTTCGTAACTCACGACCTCCCGTCAACCTGCAAAACTATATCTGTAGAAGTAGTTTCAAATAAAGTTAGTATGCTTCCGAATAAAAAATATGAAAGCATTTTCTGAAATGGAATTATAGACCAAAACGAAACATTCACGAGTATGTTGTTGACCTGATGGTCTTTATGGTAGACAGCAAGAGTTGCATGTTCAAGAAGTTTAACTTTAAGCAGTACATTTGAAAGAGCAAGGTAATTTAAGGTGGTATAATTTTAATGATAGGTTCCACTGTAAGGCGACATGGAGGGTATCTTTGACGGACTCATTCAACATTCATACCCATGCACATCACCTCAAACACATAAGCTTAGTTCTTGAGTCAAATTTATTCGCTTCGTAAAATAATATTGTGAATTTTTGTCCGTTTGCAGATTGGCTTATCTATGAATATTTTTGAAAATATCTTGCGATCTACGTACGCATAATGTAACACGTGAAGAAGAACATAAAAAGTTTGTCAAGAGGAATCTAATTTGCATTTGCCTTCCTTATTGTTAATTTTTTCTTCATAAAGACTACTTGAAATAAACAAAATGTTTAACCATTTCAAGGCCTTTAAACACGTTTAAAAAAATGCAGGTCTTTGCTCACTATATCAGATCTGCCAAGGCTCAGTTTACACAGGAAAAATCATCTCTCGACTTGAACACATACCAATAATCAACAGCCTCACTGCTTCTTGGAGCTGGATTTTGTGTGTGGAATGAATTACACATGTGGCGTTTTATAAATCAATTCATAGAAGATGTACATTCGTGCAGAAAGGCTTTAATTTAATAATTAGGTCTTCGCGATGTTCTCTTAAAATAACTACCTAACATGTGTTCCCTTTACCAGGCCTCTGAACCAGTTTTGTGAATATGCAGGTTAAACTCGTGCCTTTTCTGTGTTATCAGTGTATTTCTCATCCAGGCATGAATGCGTCCTCTCAAATGGACAGCCCTTCGACAGCCCTTTCCGTGTAAACGATTGGGTTCAAAATCTCAAATCTTACCAGGCTTTTACATGGGATATGGACATCCTTCCGTTTTGAAAAATACCAGAACTGAACACTCTGTATGGGTACTCTCTTTGCGAATGTAGAATTTTATGAATTAATTTCTTAAATGCCACACGTGTAAAATCCAAATTATCAAAATTAAATTTCTGAAATCGATTTACAAACAATTTCATCTTATTCTGTGTCGGTTCCTGATTCCAAAAACATATAGATATATGTTTGGATTAAAAACACGCTCAGAAAGTTAAAACGAAGAGAGGTACAGAAATGCGTGCTATGCAGCACAGCGAAACCACTACCGCGCTAAACAGGCTCGTCAGTTTCACTCCGTTTTGCACAAGCGGCGGACTACGGTCATTGTGAAAAAATGCAGTGCGTTCAGTTTTATTCTGTGAGTTCCACAGCTTGACTAAATGTAGTAATTTCGCCTTACGCGACTTGTTTTTGTTTGGCGGAGGGGACAGTGTCAGCTGATAAGCAATTATTGAGCAACAGTGCCAACGTGGGACTGAAACGAAGGGTAGTGATGCGAAAAGTGCATGACTTGACGCGGACTATGAAAGGGATAAGCCCCATCACATAGGGCTGTCGCCACTCCAGTGTTAATGGCAACAAGAAAAGCACGTCTCCATATCCCTCTTTTCCACAGGTGTATTGTGTGCCCAGTGCACACCCGTTTCAACCCTGTGCACGGATTTTGATGGATTAGTTCGTAGACGCCCCCTGAATGTTGCCAATTAGGCCAGGTAATGCTTGAACTGCGGTTCACCTTGACTACTTTTAGACTTCTTTTTCTACTCTCTGTACGGCTGTGGATTTCCATGCGAGGGGTTATAAGTTTACTTATTTCTTTTTTTGTCCTCGATGGTAACGATGTATGTTGCATGATGACTAGGTGGGAAGCGGGGAGGGGCGTGAGGTCGAAGGGGTGGGGTGATCGGGGGGGGGGGGGGGGGGGGGGGGGGGTGAGAATACAATAGGGTGGGGAAAGAGGTGGGGAGGGATGGGGGATAGTAGGGGTGTGTGAAAGAGAGAGAAAGAGAGAGAGAGAGAGAGAGAGAGAGAGAGAGACAGAGAGAGAGAGAGAGAGACAGAGAGAGAGAATGAGAGACAGAGAGAGACAGAGACACTGACAGACAGACACATAAGACAAACTCAAGACTCAAGATTCAAGACTCAAAGATGCAGACAGACAGACATACAGAAAGATATACACAGACAGAGACACAGAGAGGAGAAAACAAGTGGTGTAAGGCGAAATAACATTTAGTCAAGCTGTCGAACTCACAGAATGAAACTGAACGCACTGCATTTTTTCACCAAGACCGCATACTCGTAGTTTCGTCAGTGCACCGCTCATGGGAAAGGCAGTGAAATCGACAAGCCAGAATAGTGCGGTAATGGTTGTGCTGAGCAGGATAACACGCGTTTCTGTATCTCTATTCTTTTTAGCATACTGAGTTTGTTTTTAATCCAAACATATCCTATCTATATGTTTTTGAAATCAGAGACCGACAAGGAATAATATGACATTGTTTCTAAATCGATTTTGGACAATTAATTTTAATTATAATTTTCATATTTTTAATTTTTAAAGCTTGTTTGTAATCCAAATATAACATATATGTATATGTTTTTGGAATCAGAAAATGACAAAAAATAAGATGAAATTGTTTTTGGATCGTTAAAAAAAAAAATGTTAATGACAAGTTTCCGATTTTTAATGACCAAATTCATTAATTATTTTTTAAGCCACCAAGCTGAAATGTAATACCAAAGTCTGGCCTTCGTTGAAGATTGCTTTGCCAAAATTTCCATCAATTTGATTGAAAAATGAGGGTGTGACAGTGCCGCCTCAACTTTTACAAAAAGCCGGATATGACGTCATCAAAGGTATTTATTGAAAAAATAAAAATCTGTCCGGGGATATTCTTCCCAGGAACTCTCATGTCAAATTTCATAAAGATCGGTCCACTAGTTTAGTCTGAATCGCTCTACACACACACACATCTCGATTCCCCCTCTATGTTAATTTGACTAAATGTAAAAAGCGTCCAAATCGTGGTTTACAAGCAAAATGGCTCACCCTACACGGTCTTTTTTTGGTGTTTTACCAGTCATGTTTCTCAAAGTTTGTCAAGATTTGCACAAGATTGGAAGAGTTTTACTTTCAAGAAATTAAAGTTCAGGCATGGAAATTGAAAATTGTAAAAAAGGCGGAAAATTTATAACTGAAGACGCAAAGCGTCAAGTCGACGGCGCGAAGCGCCTAGCCTTACTAGGGGGATCCGGGGGCATGCTCCCCTGGAAAAATTTGTTCTCCAAAGAACCCAGATGGTGCAATCTGGTGTCATCTGAGCTCAGTTTGCCATTAAATTCTGTTTTTAGAATCAGAGTTTTTAGTACAAAAATGTACCAATTTTTGCTTTTTTGAAGAAAAAAAATATATACATGTATTATATATGGTTTAAATTTGTAAAAAAATTGATCTGTTGAGACAAACAGGAAAATGTAACTTGTAACACAATCTGTGCAATCTGGTTTACTTTCAAACATAAAAGTTCAATAACTGAGGCGGGCGGTAGCAGTGCGTGAACAAAGTACGGAAAGTTTTCGCGGGCTTTTGCGCAAAGGCCAAAGTAACCGGTGCTTTTTTTGTGTGCCTCCCCCCTTTATTTTCTGGGCGGACACTTTTGCATTTTCGGCGGAACAAAAAAAAATTTCGGCGGAAATCCGCCATTCGGCGGATAATTCCCATGCCTGAAAGTTAAAGGTTTGAAAAAGTTTCAGAGAACTGCATGGCGTCTGTTGTAGTTAAATCAGCAAAGCTGATTGTTTCAGTTGCAGTATGCAACATATAATCCAGGGGTGGATTAGGGGAGGGGGTGGGGGTGGGGTTTACAGGGGTTCCGCCCCCCCCCTAAAAAAAAGAAAGAAATTCTGTCCGTGAATTATTTTTCTTTTTTCTGTCTGTAAAGCCGGGGGAAGTTAAGTGTTTTTTTAATTGTCACAGTATGCAAAATGTCTTCCTTCTAACCATACTATATATGATGTCGGGAGCAGATATCAGTGAAGATAAATTGCCATTATTTAATACTAATGTTAAAAGAAATAATGAGTGGCTGCTGACACCAGTTGATCCTATTTAAAATCAAGGATAAGCCACAAATTGTTTATAAAATAGCTAAAATTCTTCAGCTTCAGGGGGGCTTAATATTTGCCACCCAGACCCCCAAACGGGACCCTGGACCCTGGACCCCAGGTTGTAACCCCCCCCCCCCCCCCCCATAATAGTATAAATCCATAATCTTTACATGCTTACAGATCTGTGGAAGCACATCAACTGATCTGTGAAAAACACACCTGACTTCGATCTAGCACTGCAAGAGGTAGCGACTATACCAGGGACCTATATCTATATATATATACACGACTAGTGTCTGTCTGTCTGTCTGTCTGTCTGTCTGTCTGTTCGCGATGCACGGCCAAAGTTCTCGGTGGATCTTTTTCAAATTTGGACACCGTATTCAGCTACACCCCGGACACAACCTCATCGATGAGATATTTCAACACGTGCTCTCAGCGCGCAACGCTGTGCGCGCTGAACCAATTTTTTTTCTTTTTATATTTAGTCAAGTTTTGACTAAATATTTTAACATCGAGGGGGAATCGAAACGAGGGTTGTGGTGTATGTGCGTGTGTCTGTGTGTCTGTGTGTGTGTGTGTGTAGAGCGATTCAGACTAAACTACTGGACCGATCTTTATGAAATTTGACATGAGAGTTCCTGGGTATGAAATCCCCGAACGTTTTTTTCATTTTTTTGATAAATGTCTTTGATGACGTCATATCCGGCTTTTCGTGAAAGTTGAGGCGGCACTGTCACGCCCTCATTTTTCAACCAAATTCGTTGAAATTTTGGTCAAGTAATCTTCGACGAAGCCCGGACTTCGGTATTGCATTTCAGCTTGGTGGCTTAAAAATTAATTAATGACTTTGGTCATTAAAAATCTGAAAATTGTAAAAAAAAAAAAAATTTATAAAACGATCCAAATTTACGTTTATCTTATTCTCCATCATTTGCTGATTCCAAAAACATATAAATATGTTATATTCGGATTAAAAACAAGCTCTGAAAATTAAATATATAAAAATTATTATCAAAATTAAATTGTCCAAATCAATTTAAAAACACTTTCACCTTATTCCTTGTCGGTTCCTGATTCCAAAAACATATAGATATGATATGTTTGGATTAAAAACACGCTCAGAAAGTTAAAACAAAGAGAGGTACAGAAAAGCGTGCTATCCTTCTTAGCGCAACTACTACCCCGCTCTTCTTGTCAATTTCACTGCCTTTGCCATGAGCGGTGGACTGACGATGCTACGAGTATACGGTTTTGCTGAAAAATAGGCATTGCGTTCAGTTTCATTCTGTGAGTTCGACAGCTACTTGACTAAATATTGTATTTTCGCCTTACGCGACTTGTTGTTTTTGTTGTTGTCGGGATCCACTTCCAGTAACTCTTCCTTATCTTCTCCAGTGTTTTCAGCCGCGATTATCTCCCTTCCTCCGTGTGGCGTCAATCCATATTCCCGTTACTACGTTACTATTTTTAGAAGGTCACTGCACGTTACTATTTTTAGAAGGTCTCCAGTGTTTTGCGCGTTTATCTCCTTTGCTACACCCCGGACACAACCTCATCGATGAGATATTTCAACACGTGCTCTCAGCGCGCAGCGCTGTGCGCGCTGAACCGATTTTTTTTGTTTTTTTTGTTTTGTTGTTGTCGGGATCCACTACCAGTAACTCTTCCTTATCTTCTCCAGTGTTTTCAGCCGCGATTATCTCCCTTCCTCCGTGTGGCGTCAATCCATATTCCCGTTACTACGTTACTATTTTTAGAAGGTCACTGCACGTTACTATTTTTAGAAGGTCTCCAGTGTTTTGCGCGTTTATCTCCTTTCCTTCGTGCGCCGGCGAAGCCGGCGTACACCCCGGCAAAGCCGGGTCCCAGTATTCGGCTCTACTTCTTCCCGGCGAAGCCGGTACCCGGCGAAGCGGGTAATCATCTAGTTTAATATATAGGTCTATGCGACTACGGACTAGTGTGTCAACATCACAACAAAGAGAATCACATACCATTTCGTATTGCCGCTTATGCTGGCTCTGTTTCAAGCAGTTCCTTGTGGCCTCGCAAGCATTTTGATGACGAAGAGGCTCAAACGGGCACGGTAAAACCTCAGGCTGGGTGAAAACCAGTCCGTATTCCACTTGTCTTCCTCACTTTCTTTCTTTATTTGGTGTTTAACGTCGTTTTCAACCATTCAAGGTTATATCGCGACGGGTCTTCCTCACTGCTGGAGCCGGCCATGTTTGTTGTTCAAGGCCCGTGACGTAGCACACGTATGTGCACAAGGTCATGAGCCAAGACTGAGCGCGCGATGGAACGATTCAGAACAGCCAACAAACGAGTCAAAGTATACTTTTTGGACTTCTGTGTTCATTTTTACACACGCATTTGTGGTTGATGAATTAAGAGGGTCAACATATCAAAAGTGACCCTAAACCTTGGACTTTTCCTTTAAAAAGGAGCGAGTCTTAAAATGAGGGTAAATTTACAGAGGTAATGAACAAAAAGGGTCTTGAAAAGGCGGAAGTCTTAATTTGTGTGTGTGTAAAAGGTATGTTCCCCTGTACTGTAAGGCCCCCCAAAAATAGGTCTGTTTACGGTAACATAGGCCAAAAAAATAGGGTCGGTAGGTCGGGATTTTTTTTTTCTTTCTCAAAAAAACCATATTTTTACGTTATTTTGCAAAAAAAAAACCAATTTTTTTTTTCCCAAATGCCAAAAAAAAAGTTTAGGGTCGCGCGAAAAAAATAGGGTCGGTCGGGTTACCGTAAACAGAATTTTTTTTTTTTTTTTGTGCCTAATACATACTCCTGGTTTGGAATGTCCATTGCAGTGTTGCCCAATGCATGTACTTATAACTTCTTCTGTCATGTTCATGCTAAAGCAAATAGACCCATGCAAGAACTGAAGCGTAAAGTGTCAATCAATCAACTATCACTACTTGGCTCTAACAGTCACCTACCTTAGTGACAAATGTTAACTTTTTTTATATATCCTACAAGCGCTCTAGTAAACAAATTTGTATATATATATGTGGGCCTTCCGGCTTCAAATTCTCTTTTCACAGTTTTGGATAATTTCCGTTTGCGCAAGCGGAAAGGTAATAGCAGGATGTAAATAGAGTACACAAATGGCACTAACAAAAGTGACGTCATGACGAAAATGTGATCCTTCTATTGTGATATTTATGCTGTTCAACGCGACCAACTTGATCCTGATCTGGGCCACAGAGCAGACCAAAAACAGATAGCGATGAGTGGACAGTCTACTGTGGTCATTCTGCAGCAACAACAACGGAAAGACCCCATGTATTTGACACCAACTTTACTATCTGGGCCCACACACTATATTACACACTCATCCACAGCACAAAACGTGTAGACTGCAAATATCAATCCAGCCTTGCGCAATGCACAGAGCCATCAGCAGAGCCACAATCCTATCAAGGACAATTAACCGGGCAACCTATATGCATACATAAATATGAATGACTACTGATTAACTCCACACCTTGAAAAGTCTTAACAGATGGTGACAAATACTCATAAAGAAGAAAAAAATCATTTTTTGTCTTGTTCAAATGGGACAAGGCTGGCAAAATAAACCCACCCACATGACATGCATAATTCTGATCAATAACTGCCAAGAGCATGATTGAATGACAAATGAGAATGAGGAAAAAAACAGAACTGGTAAAAAGGCAAGGGGAGAGGTCTTTAGAGACCTGAACAAATCTGAGATAATCAGGTCTTAAACGGGAGGGAGTCTGAAAATGGAGGTAATTAATTTACACAGGTTATGAACAGAAAATCTGAAGAAAAAACAACAACCTGTACACTGAACACAGCTTTGTAGAACGGCCCTGAAGCTTTGCTGTGGCATGCTGTTTACACTCTTCCATTGAACAAATTAGGAACAGCTAGCCTACACAGAGGGGAAAAAAATCAGGGTAGAGCGGAAAGCTTCTTTTGTTGTAATGGTCCACCACATCTTTTGGCAATCAGGCTGCCACCATTGATTTTGCATCAGATGAACAGGGTCATTATTCTTCCAACCCCCCCCCCCCCCCCCCCCTGCTAACAATGGTCTTTCACACATTGACAGACTGTAGATCCATTACTGGCTTTAAGGTTTGTGGTCCCAGTCAACAAGAATTGTCTGCCTAGACACTGTGAAAGCTCCCTTTAAAGACACCCCCCCCCCCTTTTTCCAGACCTCCCCTCTTTAAAGACTGTTTTTGAGACTGTTCTGTAAATAAAGTCTGTACATTTACCTCCATTTTATCATCTCTCCCTTTCAGGACCAGCTTCAATGCGCCTAGCAGAGCGGAACGAAACAGAACAATAGACAAGAGTTGGGTCGCGTTACACCCCCTTCTTCTGACCTAAACACAAGTTACAAAGCGGAGACAGTCGTGAGGAAAAAACATGTACACGTAAATGTAGACGAGGAAATGAGAAAACAAAATAACAAAACAATGACAAAGTGAACGAAATAAAGGGATGTCTGATAAAGGATACTGGACTAAATCAAGCAATAACTACAACAAATAACAACAACAGGAGTGAGGCCTGACCACACGGCACGGCTTTGGGGACGAGAAGAAAAACAAGTCGCGTAAGGCGAAATTACTACATTTAGTCAAGCTGTGGAACTCACAGAATGAAACTGAACGCACTGCATTTTTTCACAATGAACGTAGTCCGCCGCTTGTGCAAAACGGAGTGAAACTGATGAGCCTGTTCAGTGCGGTAGTGGTTTTGCTGTGCTGCATAGCACGCTTTTCTGTACCTCTCTTCGTTTTAACTTTCTGAGCCTGTTTTTAATCCAAACATATCATATCTATATGTCTTTGGAATCAGGAACCGACAAGGAATAAGATGAAAGTGTTTTTAAATCGATTTTGGAAATTTAATTTTGATCATAATTTTTATATTTTTAATTTTCAGAGATTGTTTTTAATCCAAATATAACATATTTATATGTTTTTGGAATCAGGAAATGATGTAGAATAAGATGAACGTAAATTTGGATCGTTTCATATAAAAAAAAATTTATTACAATTTACAATGACCAAAGTCATTAATTAATGTTTAAGCCACCAAGCTGAAATGCAATACCGAAGTCCGGCCTTTGTCGAAGATTGCTTTACAAAAATTTCAATCAATTTGATTGAAAAATGAGGGTGTGACAGTGACGCCTCAACTTTTACAAAAAGCCGGATATGACGTCATAAACGACATTTATCAAAAAAACAAAAACGTCCGGGGATATCTTGTTTGTTTGTTTGTTTATTTGTTGCTTAACGTCCAGCCGACTACGCAGAGCCATATCAGGACGAGGAAGGGGGGGATGAAGGGGGCCACTTGTCAAGCGATTCCTGTTTACAAATGCACTAACCCATTACTTGTGTCCCAGCAGGCTTTAGTAAAACTAAATTAATACCTACTGGAAGATTACCAGTTTCCAGTATGTTAAAATAGGCTTAACCTATCTACTGCTGGACTTACATCAGAACACTAACAGATTAAACTATACATGAATCGCGAGACAAGCGGCAAGAGAAGAGATTTTTGGAAAAAATACAGGTGAATGAGCAAGAAGGCAGAAAAAAGAAAAGAATTCATGAAGAAAAAGAGAGCATGACAGGAAAGAGGAACCAAAAATCTACCTAACAGCAAACTAGAAAGCTCCTGCGGTTTCAAAAACAGGAGGGGCCTTTAACGCAGTGCCCCACTGCGGGACCGGGGATATCATTCCCAGGAACTTTGTTTGTTTATTTGTTGCTTAACGTCCAGCCGACTACGCAGAGCCATATCAGGACGAGGAAGGGGGGGATGAAGGGGGCCACTTGTCAAGCGATTCCTGTTTACAAATGCACTAACCCATTACTTGTGTCCCAGCAGGCTTTAGTAAAACTAAATTAATACCTACTGGAAGATTACCAGTTTCCAGTATGTTAAAATAGGCTTAACCTATCTACTGCTGGACTTACATCAGCATTCCCAGGAACTCTCATGTAAAATTTCATAAAGATCGGTCAAGTAGTTTGGTCTGAATCGCTCTACACACACACACGCACAGACAGAGACAGACACACATACACCACGACCCTCGTCTCGATTCCCCCCTCTATGTTAAAACATTTAGTCATAACTTGACTAAATGTAAAAAGAAGGGCAAAGCCCATACGACTCACATGCTTGACCTTGACATGACCTTGACCTTCAGCTAAACCTAGCAATGACATCATACACTAAGAACTGCTTTACACATTTTTCCTACCAAAATACATGTGACCTTGACCCAAGGTCAAGGTCATCCAAGGTCATGCAACACAAAGCTGTTAATTCAAGACATAGGAAGTACAATGGTGCTTATTGAGATATGGTCACTTTTAGTGGTTCACTACCTTATTTTGGTCACATTTCATAAGGGTCAAAGTGACCTTGACCTTGATCATATGTGACCAAATGTGTCTCATGATGAAAGCATAACATGTGCCCCACATAATTTTTAAGTTTGAAACAGTTATCTTCCATAGTTCAGGGTCAAGGTCACTTCAAAATATGTATACAATCCAACTTTGAAGAGCTCCTGTGACCTTGACGCAAGGTAAACCAAACTGGTATCAAAAGATGGGGCTTACTTTGCCCTATATATCATATATAGGTGAGGTATTAAATCTCAAAAACTTCAGAGAAAATGGGAAAAATGTGAAAAATAGCTGTTTTTTAGACAACATTTATGGCCCCTGCGACCTTGACTTTGAAGCAAGGTCAAGATGCTATGTATGTTTTTTGGGGCCTGGTCATCATACACCATCTTGCCAAATTTGGTACTGATAGACTGAATAGTGTCCAAGAAATATCCAACGTTCAAGTTTTCCAACGGACGGACGGACGCCGGGACGGACGACTCGGGTGAGTACATAGACTCACTTTTGCTTCGCATGTGAGTCAAAAAGCAAAAATGTAGACGACCACCTTTAAAAAATGGGGGTAATTTTACAGAGGTTATGAACAGAAAGTCTGAGAAAACAAAGTTTTAAAGACGAGGGAGTCTCAAATTGGGCGGGGGGGGGGGGGGGGGGGGGGGGGGGACTTAAAAGGGGGGGGGGGGGGAACTTAAAAGGGGGGGTCTTAAAAGGGGGGTTCCACTGTACAATACTCCTTTACTGTCATAAATACCATGCTGGTATTTCTGCAGGAGGAAAAGTGGTGGGTATCACATTAAGTAATTATTCATAATACTCTTCATCTCATCAAAAAATGCACACCACAGCATTAATGTCCAATAGAGACTCTGGTACATGGTGGCAAGCAATATTCTGCTGTGGACAGTGTACACTAAGGTAGAGAATCGTTATCCTTGTACCTGACAACTGTGATCAATACCAATGGAAAAAGTCTGTGGACAATAAACAGATACATCAGACAGCTAAAATTTCAAACTGACAGGCTTAACTGCTTCATGGTGTGGCAGTAGTTACATGTACTACCCGTGTTCTCTAAATGCTCATTATGGGCAATGACATCTATACTACTCATAAACTGATGACTGAATCACATTGTTTCTGGCAGAATCCCGTTGTTTCCGAGCAACAACAATTAACAGACACTGAGCATGATGATATTGAAACACACACACAACTCTTCTTTTGGTCATCAACAGTCTTTCCCATGAGGAACCTGTAAGTAAAAACTGATGACCATCTTACCAAAGTCTATCCACAATGACAACACAACATAACAGGCTCTCCATTATGCACCGTGACTCTCTCCGAGTTTCTAACACTAACAGTGATGATCTAAGCTTTAGAAACACTCTAATCAAGCACTGCCTTGTGATAAACTGGTGAAATGACAAGGACAGATTCATTGCTTAAGCTCATCCTTTGCAAACCACTAGCTGCAGCTTGCAGGACACACCCACAAACTACAGTGGGACCTTCCCTGTAAGTGTCTGAACGTACTGAAAATATAAACACTGTTTCCCTTTCTCACATCTTTTTAAATGCAGCTAAAAAGTTAAGCAAAGGCCAACATTTGCTGAATATATTGGCTCAATATACCTATGTATTGCTGTTCTGTAGAGTCTGCACTACATTCAAACCCATTACGGTGGAACCCCCCTTTTAAGACCTCCAAAAATCTGAGAAAATCAGGCCTTCAAGGCTCCCGTAAGAAATCGACAAACAGTAAAACAAACTGAATCACTCCGTCACACATACACACACACAGTAAGCATAGACATGGTGCAAGAGTGGGAGACGCTAGATCTAGATCTGTCTGTCTGTAGCCTACTTATGGGAACACGACTGCCACTGAGATCGACACTGCCCTTTCGACAGCACTTCATCGCGCAGACACTGAAAACACGCTGTGCAGATCAACCTGTAGGAAATCTCCTTTGGTATCTTCTTTATCTATTTTTTTCTGGAGCCGCTACGAAACCGAACAATGTGAAATCGTCTTCCCCGAATCGGCGAATGCAGCTCGGTTAGAACTGAGAAGTGAATCTATACCACAATCCTTCACGCGATCTGACCTAACCTTGACCCCTGACCTGGTCTACATACCACACACAACACAAACCAGTCACCTGTTTTTACCCATCCCCCCAAAAACCTACCACCACCCGTTTTCTTTGGATACACACTTTATCTACATACGTGCCGACGAAATGTTGATCATTGCTTCAATACTTTGAAGCTGTTGCTTGGATAATAACCCGGTAAAATTAGTATTTCGGTGTTCAGTCAAATGTTAAAGTTTCTATCACACACGCACGCACGCACGCACAGACAGACAAAAGTTAGCATCGCATAGGCTACACTTACGTGAGCCAAAAAGGAGGGAGTCTTTAAGATGGGGGTAACTTTACAGTGATTATGAACAGAAAATGTGAAAAATCAAGGTTCTGAAAGGGAGAGAGTCTTAAATCAGGGGTCTTAAAAGGGGGGTTCCACTGTTTTTGGTGTCATTGACACTGTAGTACACTGGTCAGCAGGGCTGAGAGATCTGTTTAATTCTGGTTAAGTTCCACGTGCAGGGGCGGATCAGTTGCTTTGTAAGGGGGAGTGCACTTTGAATCGAAAGTGAATGTGATGGGCGCGAAGCGCCCGAATTTGCTAGGGGGGTCCGGGGGCATGTCCTCCCGGAAAAAACGTTGGCTCAAAGAAGCAAAATGGTGCCATCTGGTGCCATTTGAACTTATAAATGGTCATAGAATCAGCTTTCCAATTTTTTTTTTGTTTTTTTTTTTGGGCTGGAGGGGGGGTGCACGTGCACCCTGTGCACCCCCCCCCCCCCCCTCGTCCGCCCCTGACGTGAACTTCAGAGATACATCTGAACTATCCAAAATTGTAAACAGATACATAGATTATTATATATAAATGTAAACAATTGCCACCTAAAACTACCAGCATCTGTGAAGTCTAGCAAACAGCAATGGGCGAAAAATTGGATTAATATCACTTTCAAAGTTGTACGCTTAAATGCAGCACAGTTCACAACAGCTGAAATTGCAAATTGTAGCATTGTGAGCTTCACCTACCACTAAATACATACACACATTCATAAATGACAGCAGGGATTATAGGTAAGCTTGTTAACGAATGGCCATGAGTGCGAGCGTTGACCACAGATCATGGTGACAGCTACATATGGTGCCATGCCAGGTGCACATTGTTTTGCCGACTATCATTTAACAGGGTGTGGGAATTCTTGAGTGTGGACATGTACACAAGCTCACAGCCATACAGCCAAACTTTCACTTCCCTTCCTACCGTACTGCATGGTTGGTTTCATCCGTTTTCTTTGACTTTGTACTTGTCCTATGTCTGTTTAACTCTCTCTCTCTCTCTCTCTCTCTCTCTCTCTCTCTCTCTCTCTCTCTCTCTCCAGACAGACTGACTGACTGGCAGACAAACAGTATCTGTCTGTTAATTAATCAATCTCTCTCTCTCTTGATCTCTCTCTCGATCTCTCTCTCAATCTCTCTCTCTCTCTCTCCAGACAGACTGACTGACTGGCAACAAACAGTAGCTGTCTGTCAGTTAATTAATCAATCTCTCTCTCTCTCTCTCTCTCTCTCTCTCTCTCTCTCTCTCTCTCATAATTGACACTACATGTAATAACTTGTTAATACTAAATTGCAAAACAAGCTCCTCTATCAGAAATTATTCTGCAGAAATAAAGCGCAGTGTTAGTGTTATGAATGATCAATAAGCTTGAGTAATATAAAGCAACACATGCGTCAATATTCATGAACAGATCATACAGCATAATATGCAAAACTCAGTGAACACAAAATCTTACCAACTTTTACTCCAATCCCTTTTGGTGTTTGGAAAGTTACTTACACAGAGATAAGCTGAAATAATAAGTAGTAAGCAAGAAATTAACAAGAAATTTTCACAGCAACTGGGCGTTAAAATAAAAAAGACGCAAAAGAAATAACAACAGTGCACTACAAAACAAACAAACCAACAAAAAACCCAAAAATTCACAAATGGTAATCCTATCTTTGCCTATAAAATTCTTCACAGAAACTAATCTAACTACATACTCATACTACATATTCAATGTTTCTGATATAATTAGCATGAATACACATCTACAACACAACTGTTCAATACACTGAAGACAGAAAACATGTCGGTAGCATACTTTCTGACCTAGGCGCTGCCATTGTCACAACCACTTGACAATGCTTCATGGATTTTGTCACACCACCAAAACACTCACATTCAGTGATTCCCACACAACACTTCTCTTCTTATTGCTGCTGTTCAAAATTCCAACACAGCCACTTCCTATACTGCTGACATACGCACAAGGTTAGAACCTTTTTTCTAGATCCTAAAATGCACTAAGCTTTTCAACATTTCACTACACTGTCTTGGTTCACGAAAAAGGCACACTGAACAGAAAAATGTTAAGTATAACAAAACAACTCGAGTTCCTGGAAAGCCCTTTATGCATTGGTTCATAAAAAAATACACACTCAGACTGAACTGACCACAAAAAAAAAATATTTCGCTCACCACAACTGCACTTTGAAACTTGTGATTTCAATGAATTTACATTATGCACTATACCTGGTTCATAATGAAAAACATCCACTGTAGACTTTCAATAAATGCAGTGGAGTAGGTTGAAGGCCTGAAGGCTCAGTGATGAACTGAAGCCTGTGTAAAATGAGGGTGTGACTGTAGTAGTGGTGGTGAGTAAGCACAGAAGGTGAAGGGACTGGATCATGTTGTATTAGCTATAGATAGCTGTTCCACTCTAAGCTAGCTCACATTCTTCCACTTCAGTGAATGAAGGCTTGGGGGCGGGAGTGTTTGTGCTCCTGCTTAGGGTGGGTGGGTGGGGTGTTGGATTGTATGAATTATGCCTATGTGTGGGGGTGGTTGGAAAGTGTATCCTTCTGGTAAGTTTCTGTGCGGGTTAAACTTGTGACAGTGACTGCATGAAACGTAGAACGTTATGATTAAGGTAATTTACACTTAACTCATTGTCTCCCAGGTACGGATATATCCGTACCCACTCATATGGCTATATATCTGACCTGGTACGGATATACCCGTACACAGTCGCTTCCTGTAACGTCGATCTAACGCCTGCATTCCCTTGTGTTGATACAGTTTCTACAATTCTGGGTAACCTGCTGCAGCACAGCTGGTCTCGGCTAAAAAAAGACTTGGTCAACATAGGTGGGGTAGAAAATGTTAAACAAGTTAAGTGGGAAAGTAAGTGTGTGTACATGCACACGTTGTGTTTGTGTGCGTTTGTGTGCATACATGTATGTATTATATATGTGAGGGTGTGCACATATGCTTGCACTATAAGTATAACTTGCATTCTTACCCAAAAAATTATTTACAAAACAAAAATAATTGAAACAGCTACAGATATGCTTTTCTAAACTGAAACAATAAAAACCGCAAGCGCAACAATATATACTATATATATGTATATATAGCTATATAGACAGGAAGAGACTGGAAGTGAGTGGAGGGAGAGGGAGGAAGGGAGAAAGCTCCGAAAAATCAAGTAACTGAATCATGGTTAACCGACAGAGCAGCAGATGAATAATTAATCGCATTCTCAGTCTGAAGGCTCCCTCGGAATCTTCAGTGCAAAGACACTGCTAGGTATCTCTCTTGCTTCAGTGGTCTCTACCTAAAAGGCAGAGCTTCCACAGAATCAAAGTCATGTTCCATTCCAATGCTATTTTTGCTACCGAGATTCCAAGCCTAAAATAACACGCACATCAATGTAGGCTACGCAGCTAGGACAACAGCACAATCAATCAAAAATTCCCTGAGAGTGAGCATGCATTGGTAAGATCAATAATCATCCAAATCGAACAATGTGACCAAAATAGTTGGTTCAAAAAGTAATCGAACGATCTTCAATGAACTGAAACATGCCCACTTTACATCAAGAAGACCAAAATGGCTTACTTTGTCGACTGCGAGCTCTGAGATTTTCGTGATGTCCGTGTTTCTATCTCTCACTTCAGCGTTTCCTGTTCGTCCTTTTCGAGCTGTGTCGTCTGCTTCGGTTGACACCGCCGCGGACGAGTCGCGCGTCATGTCTCTTCGTTTGTTTGACCCCGCCTCCGTACCTGACTGGAAATTCCTCTCGCAGTGTAAACTTTCAACCCATAACTACTTGGTTTTCAAGTCTCGTTGCCGTCAACAAAAGCGAAGTATGGTCTAAGGGAAAGTACCCCGTTAAAAGAGAATTTGATGAAGGATGCAAGATTAACCTCCCTTGTATAAGAACCCACACGTCGGATACGGAGCCTCTTGGTTCGGGAACCGGCAGTCACCAGTTGCCCTTTCTCGACATGCAGCTTTAAAGGTCCTTTTCTACATTTTTATGCCGAAATCGCCATTTGACCATTAAAATGCAGAGTTTATTATCTACAAATATCAACAATACACCCCCTTTCGATCAGGAAAGACGAATTAGCCAGTGTAGCCGTTTGAAAATTCATTGTAGTATTCCAGTGTAGTACTCATAGTTGAATATCCTTATTTGGAAAATGCCAAGCGCAAAACTCCTCTCAAATCCCGTGCATTTCGTGCGTTTAAAAAAAAGCATGGACAGCGCTCCAGTGTCAAACTGTTGCTGCACTTGTTTGGGCGTGGCTATAAGCATAGTGACATGAATTTGATTGGTCAGTATTTTTAGGCAAAGCACATGTTCTCAGCAAACAGAAAACAAAATATTGGAAGTGTGAGTCACGCTACTCAAAAATAAAATCTATTTTTACATATATTTATTTTCTATAATTTTTTTCCCGATGGTTCATTCATCATTTGACATAATTTTGTATCGAAATCTAACCATAAGATTATTGAAAAAAAGGAAAAATGTAGACGACCACCTTTAAAGAGGTATAACTATTTACGGGACTAAAGCATGTCAGATTTTTGCACGTGAAATTCCGACAATTTTTACCCCAAAATTGGATTTATTCAAAACGTGCACCAAGTGTGGTGTAAGGATTCAAGTACAGGCGAAATACAACTTGAAATGCTTTGCAATCATCTCAACTCGATCACATTTAGTACATGATGGCGTATTCAGTTATTGTAATATTTATCAGTAGTTTTGTTTACTTTTCAGCCACACCAAAGCAAATCTAAAGCCAAATAATGGGCGAATTTAGAGATAAAAAACAAAATCACATGTTTAAAAAAAAAAAACCTAACTCTCCAAGGCAAAGACAGCACACATCAAATGTCAAAAATGTGTCTTTGGAGGCTTCTTTGTAAAAACGTTTCAAAAAGAAAATTAGTACAAAAACACAAAAGAACACAATTGTACATTTCTACTCATCTAAAAACAAGATGTTTTCACAACGGGCGGGGTTGGGTGGGTGGGGATGATTAATGACACACCATCCAGGCATATATATAACACCCCAGGAGACTGATGGGAAACAATTAGGGACCGCAGACATTCACTTATCTTTTTTATGGACTAAGGTTGGACTTTACGCGGCGTTGTTACAAAAAAAGTCATTATAGGGCCTACTGTGCCGCAGAACAAGCATGAGAAAAAAAACCACTTTTGCTGAGGTAAGGGTGATGGTGGCTGGGACGAAACGGAGACAGGAGTCAATGATTTTCTGAAGTTGTCACTTAGCTGGTAGTTCCTCGATCTTTACTTTTTATTTTCGAAGTCTCGAGAGAAAAAAAGGGAACCTTTATTTTGAGAGCTTGCAAAGTATCGAGAGCCACCGGTCCTCGAGCCTGGGTGCTCTGTACCCGACTCGCCGGTTCTCTAACCTAGTGCCTCCATAACCGTCCGTCGGTTCTCGAGCCCAGTGCTGGTGGCTCCGTAACCGACTCGTCGGTTCTTCAGCCACGGCCATACGTTTTAGTTTCGTATTATTTGCATCGTCATGTATCTGTAAACTGAAGTATCATAATTTCTGAAGCAAATAATTGCATTTAAAATAGACAAATTGGTACTGCAATACATTTTCTGAAGAAAAGAATAATCAATTATTGCAGAAAAACAAATGGCTTTGTAGAAATCAGTGTCAACTTCCGGTGAACGTGTAAGAGGCTGCCTGGAGCATTCATTTCTTCGAAAGTTTTAACATACGTTCGCTTTATCAAGGTAAGCAATCAAATTTGAGACGTCCACGAAAAGAGAGCGCAAAGGATATCAGAATTATTGCATGCTATGTTGACGAACTTCAATATTTTCGTGCACTGCGTTGCACTGTATAATTTGCAGACGAACTTTTGGTTTGGTGTTATTCACACCAAACCAACATTTACATTGGTTGTCATGTGGAGTGTGTGTTTCCCTGACATATATATGATGATTTATTTAAAAGATTGAAAGGTTATTGTTCATCGACGTGGGCCACCTTTTTGGTTAATACATTAAATCCCTTTTGTAACACCAAGCCCGCTGCAATGAGAAAAGTTAACCCTGATAAAACTGAGATGCACTATAAATGCTATCTTTCATTCTTTGTCACTTTATTATTTCCAATCAAAGCCGCAGCTTTCCTTAATATGTTTAACAACAACAAATAAAATAAAATGAAGTAAAAGTGCAATGCCTGTGGCACTATCGTTCACTAGCCAATGCATACCTCCAGCTGGGATAAAAAGCCCAAGCAAGGAATCAAAGCTGATTGAATTATAATTCTATCATGATCCATTGATTGCGACAATTAAGTCAGAGTAAATCAGGCAGGTACTCTTCATACACAAACAGGACTAAACGCAAACATGTCCGTGACAGGGGTTGCAAATGCAAAGGCCAGAGGCAGATGCATTGTCTAATCCTCGTTAACATAATTATGGTGATAGCTGATATTGTCGTTAGAAGGTTTAGAGAGCTGTAACTGAAAGCTTGTTTCACTGTACAGTCTTTTCAGGTACCTGCCAAGAAACAAAATGCTGCGTTTGAACGTAAGCAGGAAGAGAGCGCTGAGTGTGGTCAAGGAGCTGGATGCTTTTCCTAAAGTTGTGGAAGACTGCAAAGAAACCACTGCCTCGGGAGGAGGATGTGAGTAACATTCATAAGGCCAAAAAAAAAAATAGTCTGTTTATGGTAACCCGACCGACCCTATTTTTTTCGCACGTCCCTAGACTTTTTTTTTTGGCATTTGGAAAAAAAAAAATATATTTCTTTGTTTTTTTTGCAAAATAACGTAAAAATATGGTGTTTTTTTGGGGAAAAAAAATCCCGACCTACCGACCCTATTTTTTGGGCCTATGTTACCGTAAACAGACCTATTATTTTTTTGGCCTAACTTCTGTGGTCGCTTGAACTTTTTTTAATTTGATAAGGCCAAAAAGAAAAATATGTCTGTTTCTGGTAACATTGCGGTAAAAATACGGTCGGTCGGTCGGTTTTTAATTTAAAAAAAATATATATATAATTTTTTTGTAACCTTTTTCTTACGTTTTGTTAACGTCTTTTAACTTTTTTTTAACTTTTTTTAAAACGCTTCCTTAGTTTACTTACAATTATTTAGCACATGTTTTTGACCTAGATATATTGAAACTAAATAAAGTATACTTGACTTCATTTTTATTTTAATTTTAATTTTTGTGTGTGTGTGTGCGAAAAGCAAAAAAAACACTTTCGGGTCGACGCTTAAAAATAGGGTCGGTCGGGTTACCGGAAACAGACATATTTTTCTTTTTGGCCTCTCAAAAAAACATATTTTTCTTTTTGACCTCTCACTTTTAATACCACCAAAAATCTAGGAATATTAAGTCTAAAAAGAATACAGAGGGGGTAATTTTATTAATGTCTTAAGATCGAAGCAAATCACAGGAGGTTATAATTATATGAACAGAAAAATCTGTTAAATCAGGGTCTTGAATAAAAGGGGTATAAGTATTAAATCAGGTATAAAAAGAAAACCTTACTGAGTGAATCATCTTCCTCAGCCAGGCATGCAAGGTATCCAGTGTGATATCAGATTTTGTTTTAGTTTCTGTTACAACCCAACTGACAGTTTTGCCACTGTTGTGATTTCAATTTTGCTAGTGATGTACATTTTACAGTAGTTGTAGGTAAACAGACAGTATGTACGGTACAAATTCCTGTATATTTTTAATGACGAAACATGCATGTTTGCAGTTTCCATCATGACTTTCTGTATCATCATGGTACTGGTGCTGTCAGAGATAGAATACTACACTTCCACAGAACTCAAGTTTGACTATGAAGTGGACACCAACTTCACCAGGTAAGTGCACACAGTCCCTTGTTTTTCAGCAGCGAGATTTTGCGAGTGAAGCTAGGAAGTAGCGTTTCTTAGGGAACTCTGGCTGCAAAGAAGGCTAGGATTCAGCGAGTGAAGCGAGAGTAGGGTTTCTTGGGGAACTCGCTCCGCAAGTAAGGCTAGTATTTGGCGAGGGTAGGCGTGCGTCCCTGTTGAGGTGTTCACCGCGCGATACAAAATTAAGGCTGCTCAGCTTTCAATCTCCTTTGGCCTGGCTGTTTACTGACGAGTGAAGATGACTCTTTTAGTATCAACTAATCAACTAATCATATTTTAATACTTGCCTGGCTAGCACAAAATTGCTTCCTATACACCCTCGCTGACTTGCAAAGCAAGTGGCTAGCCGCAAGCAATTTTTGCCTAGAGCTGCGAAATGGACATCTGATGAGTCGCGGTCCACTGACTGCAAAGAAAACTTTGACTTTTGAAGCAGATTATAAAAATGTTCAGACCTATAAACATGCGAGAGATTGAGGGAGATATTTTGTGTGTGTGTGTGCATCATTGCATGGGTCCAACATTATGTTTCATTTCAATGTTTCTACTTGATCATTGCTTGGTAAATGTACATGAGTTAAAACAATAATTGCATGATATATATCATTTTGAACATTGAAATCTGGGCTTGAATCTCACATAAAAGTGTACAATTCTGGTTTTGTTTCAGAAAAATCAAGATCAACATTGACATGACAATAGCAATGAGATGTGCACGTAAGTATACCATGAACGCTTACTGTAAAACACTGAGTCTTGCGGCTAAGCGTTTTAATTACTTAAATGTGTTTTTTCCATGTTGTAGCAGAGTTAGTGCTTTATGTTGGAGTGAACATTGGATTTCCCTTCTTTGATCCATGTGACATCACATGCTGGTTAAAGCTCATGTTTGGGCTGGTCAATGGCACAAAAGAGTACAAGTTTGTGTGCGTTCAAGCTAAACAAAAAGAAAAGGAATTCTAACCAAAAAGAGTTGAAACTAAAATGTTATTTATAATTTTGACCCGAATAGGACATTTGACTTTGTGAAGATAATTTTACTTTGGTCTCATGAAACAATGACTGTCTTCATCAATTTGTGTCAAATGTTATATTTTGGTCAAAAATACAAACAAAGTATATTGACAGACATGGATTTCTTATCCAAGTATGCCTTCATACTATTGTACCATTTTATTTTCCTTTGTCTAATGTATTTTTATGTAGGATGTATGTAGTTTGCTAGTTTGTTTCACCCAGCGATCCCTCAAACACTTATCTGACAAATATATTTTGATCGCACACAGACATAGGAGCTGATATCCTGGACCAGACAGGGCAGGACGTGTTCAGTTACGGAAAACTGAAAGAGGAGCCTGTGTATTTTGAACTGTCGCCCAAGCAACAAGAGTACCTGAAGTTTACGCAGGAGGTAAACGACTACCTGCGACAGGAGTATCACGCCCTGCAGGACCTCATGTGGAGATCGGATAAACCCACCTTTAGGGGGGCTATGCCGCCCAGGTGAGATGTTTGTTAAGGTGGACGTGTGTGCAGGAGTGAGAGAGGGTTTGTGTGTGTGAGAGAGAGGGTTTGTGTGTGTGAGAGAGAGGGTTTGTGTGTGTGAGAGAGAGGGTTTGTGTGTGACAGAGAGAGGGTTTGTGTGTGTGAGAGAGAGGGTTTGTGTGTGTGAGAGAGAGGGTTTGTGTGTGTGAGAAAGAGGGTTTGTGTGTGTGAGAGAGAGAGGGTTTGTGTGTGTGAGAGAGAGGGTTTGTGTGTGTGAGAGAGAGGGTTTGTGTGTGTGAGAGAGAGGGTTTGTGTGTGTGAGAGAGAGGGTTTGTGTGTGAGAGAGAGGGTTTGTGTGTGTGAGAGAGAGGGTTTGTGTGTGTGAGAGAGAGGGTTTGTGTGTGTGAGAGAGAGGGTTTGTGTGTGTGTGAGAGAGGGTTTGTGTGTGTGAGAGAGAGGGTTTGTGTGTGTGAGAGAGAGAGGGTTTGTGTGTGTGAGAGAGAGAGGGTTTGTGTGTGTGAGAAAGAGGGTTTGTGTGTGTGAGAGAGAGAGGGTTTGTGTGTGTGAGAGAGAGAGGGTTTGTGTGTGTGAGAGAGAGGGTTTGTGTGTGTGAGAGAGAGGGTTTGTGTGTGTGAGAGAGAGGGTTTGTGTGTGTGAGAGAGAGGGTTTGTGTGTGAGAGAGAGAGGGTTTGTGTGTGTGAGAGAGAGGGTTTGTGTGTGTGAGAGAGAGGGTTTGTGTGTGTGAGAGAGGGTTTGTGTGTGTGAGAGAGAGGGTTTGTGTGTGTGAGAGAGAGAGGGTTTGTGTGTGTGAGAGAGAGGGTTTGTGTGTGTGAGAGAGGGTTTGTGTGTGTGAGAGAGAGGGTTTGTGTGTGTGAGAGAGAGAGGGTTTGTGTGTGTGAGAGAGAGAGGGTTTGTGTGTGACAGAGAGAGGGTTTGTGTGTGTGAGAGAGAGGGTTTGTGTGTGTGAGAGAGAGGGTTTGTGTGTGAGAAAGAGGGTTTGTGTGTGTGAGAGAGAGAGGGTTTGTGTGTGTGAGAGAGAGGGTTTGTGTGTGTGAGAGAGAGGGTTTGTGTGTGTGAGAGAGAGGGTTTGTGTGTGTGAGAGAGAGGGTTTGTGTGTGTGAGAGAGAGGGTTTGTGTGTGAGAGAGAGGGTTTGTGTGTGTGAGAGAGAGGGTTTGTGTGTGTGACAGAGAGAGGGTTTGTGTGTGTGAGAGAGAGGGTTTGTGTGTGTGAGAGAGAGGGTTTGTGTGTGTGAGAAAGAGGGTTTGTGTGTGTGAGAGAGAGAGGGTGTGTGTGAGAGAGAGGGTTTGTGTGTGAGAGAGAGGGTTTGTGTGTGTGAGAGAGAGGGTTTGTGTGTGTGAGAGAGAGGGTTTGTGTGTGTGAGAGAGAGGGTTTGTGTGTGTGAGAGAGAGGGTTTGTGTGTGAGAGAGAGGGTTTGTGTGTGTGAGAGAGAGGGTTTGTGTGTGTGAGAGAGAGGGTTTGTGTGTGTGAAAGAGAGGGTTTGTGTGTGTGAGAGAGAGGGTTTGTGTGTGTGAGAGAGAGGGTTTGTGTGTGTGAGAGAGAGGGTTTGTGTGTGTGAGAGAGAGAGGGTTTGTGTGTGAGAGAGAGAGAGGGTTTGTGTGTGTGAGAAAGAGGGTTTGTGTGTGTGAGAGAGAGAGGGTTTGTGTGTGTGAGAGAGAAAGGGTTTGTGTGTGTGAGAGAGAGGGTTTGTGTGTGTGAGAGAGAGGGTTTGTGTGTGTGAGAGAGAGGGTTTGTGTGTGTGAGAGAGAGGGTTTGTGTGTGTGAGAGAGGGTTTGTGTGTGTGAGAGAGAGGGTTTGTGTGTGTGAGAGAGAGAGGGTTTGTGTGTGTGAGAGAGAGAGGGTTTGTGTGTGTGAGAGAGAGGGTTTGTGTGTGTGAGAGAGAGGGTTTGTGTGTGTGAGAGAGAGGGTTTGTGTGTGTGAGAGAGAGGGTTTGTGTGTGTGAGAGAGAGGGTTTGTGTGTGTGAGAGAGAGGGTTTGTGTATGAGAGAGAGAGGGTTTGTGTGTGTGAGAGAGAGAGGGTTTGTGTGTGTGAGAGAGAGAGGGTTTGTGTGTGTGAGAGAGAGGGTTTGTGTGTGTGAGAGAGAGAGGGTTTGTGTGTGTGAGAGAGAGAGGGTTTGTCTTTGTGTGTGTGAGAGAGAGGGTTTGTCTTTGTGTGTGTGAGAGAGAGGGTTTGTGTGTGTGAGAGAGAGGGTTTGTGTGTGTGAGAGAGAGGGTTTGTGTGTGTGAGAGAGAGAGGGTTTGTGTGTGAGAGAGAGGGTTTGTGTGTGTGAGAGAGAGGGTTTGTGTGTGTGAGAGAGAGAGGGTTTGTATGTGTGAGAGAGGGTTTATGTGTGTGAGAGAGAGGGTTTGTGTGTGAGAGAGAGGGTTTGTGTGTGTGTGAGAGAGGGTTTGTGTGTGTGAGAGAGAGGGTTTGTGTGTGTGAGAGAGAGGGTTTGTGTGTGTGAGAGAGAGGGTTTGTGTGTGTGTGAGAGAGGGTTTGTGTGTGTGAGAGAGAGGGTTTGTGTGTGTGAGAGAGAGAGGGTTTGTGTGTGTGAGAGAGAGAGGGTTTGTGTGTGTGAGAAAGAGGGTTTGTGTGTGTGAGAGAGAGAGGGTTTGTGTGTGTGAGAGAGAGAGGGTTTGTGTGTGTGAGAGAGAGGGTTTGTGTGTGTGAGAGAGAGGGTTTGTGTGTGTGAGAGAGAGGGTTTGTGTGTGTGAGAGAGAGGGTTTGTGTGTGAGAGAGAGAGGGTTTGTGTGTGTGAGAGAGAGGGTTTGTGTGTGTGAGAGAGAGGGTTTGTGTGTGTGAGAGAGGGTTTGTGTGTGTGAGAGAGAGGGTTTGTGTGTGTGAGAGAGAGAGGGTTTGTGTGTGTGAGAGAGAGGGTTTGTGTGTGTGAGAGAGGGTTTGTGTGTGTGAGAGAGAGGGTTTGTGTGTGTGTGAGAGAGAGGGTTTGTGTGTGTGAGAGAGAGAGGGTTTGTGTGTGAGAGAGAGAGGGTTTGTGTGTGTGAGAGAGAGGGTTTGTGTGTGTGAGAGAGAGGGTTTGTGTGTGAGAAAGAGGGTTTGTGTGTGTGAGAGAGAGAGGGTTTGTGTGTGTGAGAGAGAGGGTTTGTGTGTGTGAGAGAGAGGGTTTGTGTGTGTGAGAGAGAGGGTTTGTGTGTGTGAGAGAGAGGGTTTGTGTGTGTGAGAGAGAGGGTTTGTGTGTGAGAGAGAGGGTTTGTGTGTGTGAGAGAGAGGGTTTGTGTGTGTGACAGAGAGAGGGTTTGTGTGTGTGAGAGAGAGGGTTTGTGTGTGTGAGAGAGAGGGTTTGTGTGTGTGAGAAAGAGGGTTTGTGTGTGTGAGAGAGAGAGGGTGTGTGTGAGAGAGAGGGTTTGTGTGTGAGAGAGAGGGTTTGTGTGTGTGAGAGAGAGGGTTTGTGTGTGTGAGAGAGAGGGTTTGTGTGTGTGAGAGAGAGGGTTTGTGTGTGTGAGAGAGAGGGTTTGTGTGTGAGAGAGAGGGTTTGTGTGTGTGAGAGAGAGGGTTTGTGTGTGTGAGAGAGAGGGTTTGTGTGTGTGAAAGAGAGGGTTTGTGTGTGTGAGAGAGAGGGTTTGTGTGTGTGAGAGAGAGGGTTTGTGTGTGTGTGAGAGAGAGGGTTTGTGTGTGTGAGAGAGAGAGGGTTTGTGTGTGAGAGAGAGAGAGGGTTTGTGTGTGTGAGAAAGAGGGTTTGTGTGTGTGAGAGAGAGAGGGTTTGTGTGTGTGAGAGAGAAAGGGTTTGTGTGTGTGAGAGAGAGGGTTTGTGTGTGTGAGAGAGAGGGTTTGTGTGTGTGAGAGAGAGGGTTTGTGTGTGTGAGAGAGAGGGTTTGTGTGTGTGAGAGAGGGTTTGTGTGTGTGAGAGAGAGGGTTTGTGTGTGTGAGAGAGAGAGGGTTTGTGTGTGTGAGAGAGAGAGGGTTTGTGTGTGTGAGAGAGAGGGTTTGTGTGTGTGAGAGAGAGGGTTTGTGTGTGTGAGAGAGAGGGTTTGTGTGTGTGAGAGAGAGGGTTTGTGTGTGTGAGAGAGAGGGTTTGTGTGTGTGAGAGAGAGGGTTTGTGTATGAGAGAGAGAGGGTTTGTGTGTGTGAGAGAGAGAGGGTTTGTGTGTGTGAGAGAGAGAGGGTTTGTGTGTGTGAGAGAGAGGGTTTGTGTGTGTGAGAGAGAGAGGGTTTGTGTGTGTGAGAGAGAGAGGGTTTGTCTTTGTGTGTGTGAGAGAGAGGGTTTGTCTTTGTGTGTGTGAGAGAGAGGGTTTGTGTGTGTGAGAGAGAGGGTTTGTGTGTGTGTGAGAGAGAGGGTTTGTGTGTGTGAGAGAGAGAGGGTTTGTGTGTGAGAGAGAGGGTTTGTGTGTGTGAGAGAGAGGGTTTGTGTGTGTGAGAGAGAGAGGGTTTGTATGTGTGAGAGAGGGTTTATGTGTGTGAGAGAGAGGGTTTGTGTGTGAGAGAGAGGGTTTGTGTGTGTGAGAGAGAGAGGGTTTGTGTGTGTGAGAGAGAGGGTTTGTGTGTGTGAGAGAGAGGGTTTGTGTGTGTGAGAAAGAGGGTTTGTGTGTGAGAGAGAGAGGGTTTGTGTGTGTGAGAGAGAGGGTTTGTGTGTGTGAGAGAGAGGGTTTGTGTGTGTGAGAGAGAGGGTTTGTGTGTGTGAGAGAGAGGGTTTGTGTGTGTGAGAGAGAGAGGGTTTGTGTGTGTGAGAGAGTGGGTTTGTGTGTGTGAGAGAGAGGGTTTGTGTGTGTGAGAGAGACGGTTTGTGTGTGTGAGAGAGAGGGTTTGTGTGTGTGAGAGAGACGGTTTGTGTGTGTGAGAGAGAGGGTTTGTGTGTGTGAGAGAGAGAGGGTTTGTGTGTGTGAGAGAGAGGGTTTGTGTGTGAGAGAGAGAGGGTTTGTGTGTGTGAGAGAGAGGGTTTGTGTGTGTGAGAGAGAGGGTTTGTGTGTGAGAGAGAGTGGGTTTGTGTGTGTGAGAGAGAGGTTTGTGTGTGTGAGAGATGGTTTGTGTGTGTGAGAGAGAGGGTTTGTGTGTGTGTGAGAGAGAGGGTTTGTGTGTGTGAGAGAGACGGTTTGTGTGTGTGAGAGAGAGGGTTTGTGTGTGTGAGAGAGAGGGTTTGTGTGTGTGAGAGAGAGGGTTTGTGTGTGTGAGAGAGAGGGTTTGTGTGTGTGAGAGAGAGGGTTTGTGTGTGTGAGAGAGAGGGTTTGTGTGTGTGAGAGAGAGGGTTTGTGTGTGTGAGAGAGAGGGTTTGTGTGTGTGAGAGAGGGTTTGTGTGTGTGAGAGAGAGGGTTTGTGTGTGTGAGAGAGAGAGGGTTTGTGTGTGTGAGAGAGAGAGGGTTTGTGTGTGTGAGAGAGAGGGTTTGTGTGTGTGAGAGAGAGGGTTTGTGTGTGTGAGAGAGAGGGTTTGTGTGTGTGAGAGAGAGGTTTTGTGTGTGAGAGAGAGAGGGTTTGTGTGTGTGAGAGAGAGGGTTTGTGTGTGTGAGAGAGAGGGTTTGTGTGTGAGAGAGAGAGGGTTTGTGTGTGTGAGAGAGAGGGTTTGTGTGTGTGAGAGAGGGTTTGTGTGTGTGAGAGAGAGGGTTTGTGTGTGTGAGAGAGAGAGGGTTTGTGTGTGTGAGAGAGAGAGGGTTTGTGTGTGTGAGAGAGAGGGTTTGTGTGTGTGAGAGAGAGGGTTTGTGTGTGTGAGAGAGAGGGTTTGTGTGTGTGAGAGAGAGGGTTTGTGTGTGTGAGAGAGAGGGTTTGTGTGTGTGAGAGAGAGGGTTTGTGTGTGAGAGAGAGAGGGTTTGTGTGTGTGAGAGAGAGAGGGTTTGTGTGTGTGAGAGAGAGGGTTTGTGTGTGTGAGAGAGAGAGGGTTTGTGTGTGTGAGAGAGAGAGGGTTTGTGTGTGTGAGAGAGAGGGTTTGTGTGTGTGAGAGAGAGAGGGTTTGTGTGTGTGAGAGAGAGAGGGTTTGTCTTTGTGTGTGTGAGAGAGAGGGTTTGTCTTTGTGTGTGTGAGAGAGAGGGTTTGTGTGTGTGAGAGAGAGGGTTTGTATGTGTGAGAGAGAGGGTTTGTGTGTGTGAGAGAGAGAGGGTTTGTGTGTGAGAGAGAGGGTTTGTGTGTGTGAGAGAGAGGGTTTGTGTGTGTGAGAGAGAGAGGGTTTGTATGTGTGAGAGAGGGTTTATGTGTGTGAGAGAGAGGGTTTGTGTGTGAGAGAGAGGGTTTGTGTGTGTGAGAGAGAGAGAGGGTTTGTGTGTGTGAGAGAGAGGGTTTGTGTGTGTGAGAGAGAGGGTTTGTGTGTGTGAGAAAGAGGGTTTGTGTGTGAGAGAGAGAGGGTTTGTGTGTGTGAGAGAGAGGGTTTGTGTGTGTGAGAGAGAGGGTTTGTGTGTGTGAGAGAGAGGGTTTGTGTGTGTGAGAGAGAGAGGGTTTGTGTGTGTGAGAGAGAGGGTTTGTGTGTGTGAGAGAGAGAGGGTTTGTGTGTGTGAGAGAGTGGGTTTGTGTGTGTGAGAGAGAGGGTTTGTGTGTGTGAGAGAGAGGGTTTGTGTGTGTGAGAGAGAGGGTTTGTATGTGTGAGAGAGAGGGTTTGTATGTGTGAGAGAGAGGGTTTATGTTTGTGAGAGAGAGGGTTTGTGTGTGTGAGAGAGAGGGTTTGTGTGTGTGAGAGAGAAAGAGGGTTTGTGTGTGTGAGAGAGAGGGTTTGTGTGTGTGTGAGAGAGAGGGTTTGTGTGTGTGTGAGAGAGAGGGTTTGTATGTGTGAGAGAGAGGCTTTGTGTGTGTGAGAGAGAAGGTTTGTGTGTGTGAGAGAGAGGGTTTGTGTGTGTGAGAGAGAGGGTTTGTATGTGTGAGAGAGAGGGTTTGTGTGTGTGAGAGAGAGGGTTTGTGTGTGTGAGAGAGAGAGGGTTTGTGTGTATGAGAGAGAGGGTTTGTATGTGTGAGAGAGAGGGTTTGTGTGTGTGAGAGAGAGAGGGTTTGTGTGTGAGAGAGAGAGGGTTTGTGTGTGTGAGAGAGAGAGGGTTTGTGTGTGTGAGAGAGAGGGTTTGTGTGTGTGAGAGAGAGGGTTATTGTGTGTGTGAGAGAGTGTCTGTGTGTCAGAGAGAGAAAGTGTGTGTGTGTGTGTGTGTTTTAAGAAATGGATACTGTGTGTGTGTGTATAAGTGAGAGAGATGATGTGTGTGTGCCATCTAGTGTTTATAGATGGTCTTCTGTCATTCAGTGCATAGATTTTTTTTTTAATAGAAATAAAATATCTTTACAGAGTTAAGCGAGGCTGGGCAAGAGTTTTGCGGTGACAAGTAAAACATTTTTATTTATTAATTTAAAAACAATTGTTTTGAAAATATCTGTTTGGAGTTGTGCTGTGTCTGCATATTGATAGAGTTTCCTCTGTAGCTCGACAGCAATAACAGGTACTCATGCATGGCTTGCTACAGAAAACTGATATCCCAGAAACAACAATGGGATACAGAAACTAATTGCACAACATCCTCCTATCAGCTATCGAGCAAATCACTAGGTGACAGAAACACACCTTGCAATTATGTGTGCAATTTGCAACCATATGCACGCACTAAGAGTTAACAAAACAGAAATGAGTGCACCAGCTGGCGTCACGATATTAAACCCTCAACTCGTTTCCATGGCAATGGTGCAGCTTTGTCAACATGACGCTACCACAATAGATGGGGAAAATTGATCTGCTCATCAGAGAGAGCTATTACATGAATCTACTATATATCTATACATATAAATAAAAGAGAGTGTCTGTCTGTCTGTGTGTGTGTGTGTGTGTCTGTCTGTCTGTGGTCGCCATACCTCAGAGATGGCAAAAGATAAGCACAAGATATTTTGCATGCACACTGCCTGGACCCACAAATGTGCACCTGGGTTTTAGTTTCTCCAGACATTGTTTCCTTCCTCGGACAATTACCCTCCCCATCTATCAATACAGTCTATATAGTGTAAGGGAGGTAAGTCATGCTTTGTCACCCACGGAAGGGAGGTAACTCTCATCAAACCAGTATACCGTGTCATTCTCAAGGGTTACCCCCCGCCCGCTATCATCCCGGCGCCCCCCCCCCCCCCCCCACACACACACTAACCCTGCCCCCTGCTCCCCCTCCCTGCCTTCCAGATCATCGCGAATAATGTTTACGAAACGATCGCCTCAGTGAAAGATCACGAGAATTTACAGATTTCTCTCCCCTGTTCAAAAAGGTATGACGCACTCACTCATGAGGTATGCGTGCTTTGATCAGACGGTAACTACAGTGGGTGTGAGAAGGGGTAAACAAATCACGAAGAACACGTTGAACCAAATAGAAACTTGCCTTGCCTATACATCCAAATGTATGAGCTCACACTGTCATTTTTCTTATCCACATTGGAATAAGATTCGAGAGGTTTCTGAGAGAGGGGAGAGCAGAAACACCCGTGCGAAGCCGGGCCTGACTGCTAGTATATATATATAAGAATGGATGTAAGTGTGTGTGTGTGTCTGTGGTCGCCATACGCCTGAGATGGCAAGAGGCAGGAACAAGATAGTGTGCAGGAACACTGCCTAAGAGTCGCAGGTTTTTGTTTCTTGATTAATTGTTTCCTTTCTCAGATTATGGACCTCCCCTTTATTGAATACAGCCTATATAGTGCAAAGCCAGTTCAATGCCTAGCGTTCACCTGTAGCAAGCACATAATGCGCGTGATATTAGAGACTCTGTATGGCTCCTATGAGGGGAAGAAATGAAGAAAGAACAAGAGGCGAAGCCTTCAAGGCTCACGTAAGAAATCGACAAACAGTAACACAAACTCAATCACTCCGTCACACATACACACACACACACACACACACACACACACACACACACACACACACACACACACACACACAGTAAGCATAGGTGAAACTGTGCAAGAAAGCGAGACCCTCGATCTGCCAAGTAGTCTCGGCCCGCTCACAATAACAATGACCGAGACTTTCAGTAACTCCTTTCTCCTTTGCGTGACGTCTAACCCTCTTACGTCATAATGTGACGTCTTCAAATAGTTTCTATCACACACGTCAAACACTTTTGACCGAGACGTAATCTTTATGCGAGCTTTATCCATAGACTCGGAAATGTTAAAGTTTCTATCACACACACACGCACGCACGCACAGACAGACAAAGTTTATCATCGCATAGGCTACACTTACGTGAGCCAAAAATGAGCTGGACAGTTCTGGAAATTTCCAGAAGCTAAGAGAGGTAACTCTTACTTTGTGTTTTTATCCAAACAAGGGAGGTAGCGCTGATAATAATTGGATAGCGAGCGTCTTAAAACGCTTTAGGTCTCCGCTTACACTCGGGCGAAGCCGGGCTTAACTGCTAGTGTGTAAATAAAAATAGACCACTACTGTTTAACCTCCCTTTTTAGGATTTTTCTTTTTAAAGACCTTGCTCTTTCCTGTTTTCGGTTAATTTTTTCTGTACACTTGAGCTCCATTTAAGACTGCCACTTCCATTTCCAAAGGGGGGTTCCCACTAAAAATCAGTTTCTTGCAGAATTTCTTTTTTGGGTCCATTTTTTGGGATTTGTTTATACATTGATCATATACTAACATATAAAATGATGAAATTGTATCTTTTTTTTTTTCTCTGTCAGGGAAGTCATGAAGACAGGTGTGCCTGATGCCTGTCGTGTCCACGGCAGTTTAGAGGTCAGCAAAGTGGCCGGAAATTACCATGTTACGGCAGGAAAGTAAGTTCATGTTAATCAAGTTCTTGTCTTTGTTTTGACATTTGTTAACAGGCATGGTATTTTCGCAACAAATTGACTGTTTTCCGGTATTTTCAAAACTTCAGAGTTCATTCTTGAGATCTAAAGATTGTACCAGATCGCATAATTTGGGGGGGGGGTTGTTTCTGGTTTGATGAAGGTAGAGAAAGAAAAGGAAAATCCATTAGAATGTTTTTCTCACAGCCAAATGTGTGGATGTGTGTATACGTGTGCCATGTCCATGGTTTATTATTTTCATACCTTCATTGTTTTCATTTCTAACATGAATCATTGTTTAAACTCCTTGAATTAGGTATACATTGTACTGTGACTTGAGTCTTCAGTTAGACTTTATTTTAACAGCATTCTGTAAACCTCAACCATATATGATAAGCTTCTGTATACACCATGCAGTCTTTCACAAGCAAACCCTTTCTGGTGATGCATTGTCACACATTAGCTTTTTATGTAGGGGTACAATTTCCCATTCATTTCAAAGTTCTAGGACTCGGTCTCAAGATTCATGCAAATCCGTTTAGAAAATAGTGGGGTATATGATGGCATTTAGGCAATGTCTGACATGTAGACATCCATAAAAGTGAGAGCAAAAAAAGAGGGATGTGCCTACTTTTCAGAGCTGGCTTTGACTAACAAAAAACCCAACAACCCACCTTCAGCTTCAGCTAGTGTGTTAGTTGTCCCTGGGACCCCACTGGGGGCCTTCGGCAGCTCACAGGCCCCCCCCCCCCCCCCCCCTTCTTGACCTACCTCTTTTCTTTCTGTGAAAATGTCGATTTAAGAATCCCATGTCTGATTATAGGTCAGTACCTGTGATACCCAAGGGACACGCCCACATTGCCTTTATGATAGAACCCAGCGGTAAGCACAAACTGCTGACTAACTTACCCGTTAGACTGACTAACCCCTGCACGTCTCTTGTTCATACCGTTTCTTGTGCAACCTGCTCTCAAACATCATATGCTCAATGTTTGTAAAGATTTTAGTCAAGCAGTATGTAAGAAATGTTAAGTCCTTTGTACTGGAAACTTGCATTCTCCCAGTAAGGTCATATATTGTACTACGTTGCAAGCCCCTGGAGCAATTGTTTGATTAGTGCTTTTGTGAACAAGAAACAATTAACAAGTGGCTCTATCCCATCTCCCCCCTTTCCCCGTCGCGATATAACCTTGAACGGTTGAAAACGATGTTAAACACCAAATAAAGAAAGAAAGAACATCGTATGCTTCATAAAATAGTCTGAATGGAGAAGGAGTCTAAACTGAAAGAAAATTTGCTAATCTGAATAAAATATCTGGAAAAAAGAAAAGATGGTGAAAAAAGTAATAAAATGAAAACGTACGTCTTGCTTGGTTTTAAAAATAATCCTTTTTGAAGTATATGTGAAAGTTGATTGTTGAAAGCAGGTTTCACTGTGTTAGTTGCTTGCTTTTTGTGCATGATTACGCTAGGTGTTTTGTAGACGGGTATTAACTATAAGGCAAGAATAAGAATCCCAACAAATATACCTGTCACTTGCTTTTGGCACCGGTCAGCAGTTGCTTTATTTTGATACCAACAAAAAGTCAAAGCACTTAAAGTCAATAGGACTGACCAGGTTTCTTTTCCGGGACTTTCAAATAAAAACTGTAAAAATACTGGAAATAGTGGGTTAATTAACACAAACACTGTAACCATTGTGTGTAACAATTGGTTCCAGACTATGTGAAAAGCATCCTATAACTGTCACACAGCTGTATACCTGTGCAGCGTACATGAACAGAACTGAATTTTTATCTGCTTTGGGACGCAGCTTTTTAAGAAAATAAAAATTAACTGAAATACTGATCCCTGTCTGTTACAGCTTCGTTCATGCTTCATGTTTGTATTGTGCTTACTACTCACCATGAAATGAAATACCCAATCAAAATATTGAGCTAATAAGTAACCAGCATGTTGCAGCCAATTAGAATAGTGTACGGCAAAGCAACCAGTATGAAACAGCCAAAAGCTTGCTTTAATTGCTAATTAACCAGCTGCAGCATGAAACAGTTGTTTGTTCGTTCATGGGCTGAAACTCCCACGGCTTTTACGTGTATGACCGTTTTTACCCCGCCATTTAGGCAGCCATACGCCGCTTTCGGAGGAAGCATGCGGGGTATTTTCGTGTTTCTATAACCCACCGAACTCTGACATGGATTACAGGATCTTTTTCGTGCGCACTTGGTCTTGTGCTTGCGTGTACACACGGGGGTGTTCGGACACCGAGGAGAGTCTGCACACAAAGTTGACTCTGAGAAATAAATCTCTCGCCGAACGTGGGGACGAACTCACGCTGACAGCGGCCAACTGGATACAAATCCAGCGCGCTACTGACAGAGCTACATCCCCGCCCGCATGAAACAGTAAAAAGTTTGCACCTATTTTTGACTGACCTGAGTAATCAGGAGAGCCTTGGTGATGAGCAGTGTGAGGCCGCCTGGCCATAAACGAAAACTTAATGTTGAGGTTTTCTCGGATATTTTTTTAAGTTAGATTTCCTTGAAATTTCACACAATGGTAGGTTTTTCTAATCTTCAATCAAAACAACAGTTTTGTGTACAGATCTTTGTCAAATGTCAAGGTCACAGAGGAGTCAAGTTTAGGTAAAAAAAAAGAAAAATGATATTCAATGTTTTTGATGCTAGATCTTTGAAACTTTACACACTATAAGGTGTATTAATGATGACCTCTAGACGTAACCTGTTTCTGCTTGACCCTCACCAAATTTTAAGGTCACAGAGGGGTTGAGAATGACAATGATTATTTTCTTGGACATTTTTGAAGCGAGATCTCTGTAAACGTCACACACTTCCAGGGTTTTCTGATTGCTAAACATGACCCAGGTCTGGTTGATCTTGGTTACATTTCAAGGTCACAGTGGAGTCGATTTTAGGTCAGTTAGTAGGAAATTATCAGGACTGGGTGGCCGAGTGGTAACGCACTTGCGCTCGGAAGCGAGAGGTTGCGTGTTCAGGCCTGGGTCAGGCCGCAATTTTCTCCCCCCTTTCCTAACCTAGGTGGTGGGTTCAAGTGCTAGTCTTTCGGATGAGACGAAAAACCGAGGTCCCTTCGTGTACACTACATTGGGGTGTGCACGTTAAAGATCCCACGATTGACAAAAGGGTCTTTCCTGGCAAAATTGTATAGGCATAGATAAAAATGTCCATCAAATACCCGTGGGACTTGGAATAAAGTAAAAAAAATTCCATCTCACACGGCATTAAGTCTCAGGAAACATGAATACACGCATGCAGGAAAAAAAAAAAAAAATATGGGTAGCGCCGTATGTATGGCAGCTCGCTTTCCCCGGGGAGAAAGCAGCCCAAATTTCCATGAGGGTAACCTCACTGGACTGTAAATCTTATCCAATCCAATCCATTGTCTTGGCTGTTAATAGAGCGAGAGCAGCAGATGATTTGTTTCTGATTGATAATACACATGGTTAGGGTGATTCATATAAGCATTTGCTTTTCTTGTTGTGTTCTGTTTCTGTTAATCTGTGCATGAAGATATTTTTTGAATGGTGCTAATAGGAGCACATGAAAAAGGACATTAGTGCTTGCTTGAAATGTCAAAAATGTGATCTCAAAGCTGCCAGTTGTCTGAAAATATACCCTGATGTACCTCTATTGCTTAGCACTCCAGACTAACACAACATATACCTCCCTATATCATTATCAACCTTCCCTTCCTCTAGATTACACCATCTCCAGTGTATATGCCTGAGGGATTGAGTGTGAGCTTGATATCTGTAGTCAAGTAAGCTTTAAGGTGTGTTTGAGAGGGATTATTAGCATTGGTTGCAATGGTTGAGGGATGAAGGAGACAGAAGATTATCAAACTAACACGAAAAGTGCTTTGTATTACTGAACTTGTTCCATGTACCTTTGTGATTATAACCATGAACATTAGTTCAGCAGATCATCCCAAGATTCATTAACATTTTTGATTGCTTAGGCAAAAAAAAAAAAAAAGTCTGTTTACGGTATCCCGACCGACCCTATTTTTTCGCGCGACTCTAGACTTTTTTTGGCATTTGGGGGGGGGAAAAAAAAGTCTTTGTTTTTTGGCAAAATAACTTAAAAATATGTTTTTTTGGAAAAAAATAAATAAAATGAAAAAATAAAAATCCCGACCTACCGACCCTATTTTTTTTGCCTATGTTACCGTAAACAGACTATTTATTTTTTTTGGTCTTATGACAAATGACTGTACACTGTTGATTATGACACAGAGCGCTAAACATAGGAGGTCTTGGCCATGTCCATGTGTCCATGAACTTGGAGGACAGTAAGTTTTCAAGGGTGAAGTACTAGTTGTAGACGTTTCTGGTGATTTCTTGACTCCACTTGGAATTGTCTGTTTTACTGCTTACAAAGATAAAGATATGAAAGGGTAAAGCTGCTCTTGGTGGGTTGTTAGTGTTACTTTTTGTTTCTAGTGAATTCTGTGTTTTTAGTGCGAGATTCTGTCGGTTTTGCTTGATCGATTTTTGTTTTGATCCCTGTTTGCTATTTTCTTTCTCTCGGTAATATTATTTCTACTTTTTGTTCATCTTTTTTTTCTTCCTTTGTTTTAACATTTTCTTCTGCACATGAAGTTCTAGCCTGGGTTCAGTTAGCAGAGAGTTTAGTGTTTCAAAACTGACAGAGTAAAAAAAAAGTAATTTTTGATACCAAATAAAGTGGTGCCTTCTCTGGAATTGGACACCTGTATGAATTGAAATGAGATGAGGCCTAAAAAAAAAATAGGTGTGGTTACGGTAACCCGACCTACCCTATTTTTAGGGGCCGATCCTATAACTTTTTATTACATTTGTCAAAAAAACCAAAAAAAACAGTGAAAAAAACGAGTGCAAAAAACGCAATGAAAGCGAAAGCGCCCGAGTCGCACACTTATTTCCCTGTCAAGTAGGTTTAACCTTTTAACTACCAAGTTTATTGTTGTGTAGACTCCCTCAGCTCCCAAGTTATTTTGAGCAGAGACGGTCAAAAACGGGTATGCGTGTTTAAATTATTATTACTCAGTTTCTCTTTGTCAGATTGATAAAAAAAATTGGTATGTTATTGGATAGGGATCAAACTTCAAAGAGTATGTGTTCTTCTTCTTGGTGGTATGTATGTCGCAGTGTTATCATGATTTATCTACCTGTTGACCTGTCAATAAAGTTGAAAAATTACGCTTACTTGTTGCTCCGGTATATCATCCGTTTCGCTGTCACTTGTTGATATTCATTGAACGATCAAAGTAGGTCAGATCAGCAGTGTTCACAGAAATGCTGATGTCGAAGCCAGAATCTTCTAATTGATGTCTATTTTCGTGGAGATAATCCAGCATAGTCATGAAATCAGGATCACTGTCATGTCGGCACCAAGCGCCCAACAAATTTGGTGAAAAAAGATCGATTGTAACTCTCACAGAGATCGAAAGCACATGGGGAAAAAACAAGGCGGAAGTGAGACAATCCCACAATGCATTTGCAACCGTCTTATTACTACTGCTCGCGCACAACAACCGCAAACAACCGAAACAGACGCTACACCGGCGAGGGGCGGTATCGGGCGGTATGGGAATGGCGGCAATGGCGGAAGACGGGCGGTATCGGGCGGTATGGTAGTTAAAAGGTTAATTTGTACACATTAGAAAAAAAAGTTTAAAAAAAAAAAGTGATTGCCTACCTACCTACCCTATTTTTTTGGGCTATGTTACCGTAACCACACCTATTTTTTTTTTTGGCCTGATATAAAATGGGAAGTCATGCATGTGCACTGCTAACCTGCCTCTTTTTGCAGTTGTTTTCTGTTTGGTGTGCATCAATCTTTTCCTTATATATTGTATTCTCCTTTTATGTGCTGCATTTCACTTGAGATTTGTCAAAGTTTAAAACTTAATACCTAAATTGTTAGTTTCTTGCTAAATAGTTGTATTAACCGAGGTACCTAAATGCAACGCATCTTCCCAGTGAGACTTTATATTATTGCATTAGCTTAACTATACTATGGCACTTTCTGCACTTTGCACGAGTACTTGTATCACTTGTATTTAATTATGTGTTTGTGTGTTGTTTGTATACACGTGTGTGTTGTATGAAGAATATGTCCTTGCATTAGCCAAAATTAATGTAATAAATGTAACTTTTGTAATGTGATTAGCATATGTTTACAATGTTCCTTTGCTTAGTTGCTATAATATTGTTAGTGTGAGGTAAGTTGTTGTAGGTATGTAAAACTTCAGTGCAGTGTATAGGTTTAAACACCAGCACAATTTTTTGTAAATAACTTTTGCTGCGCATGATTTGATAATGATGAATTTGTATAATACTTGTACTTACTTTATTTGCATCGGATTAAGTGAAGGCATTGATTAAACTGGTGTTGAAATATGATAGTTCATGCTGACTGAAAGACTGAAATACCTACAGTATTCAAGTGCATAAACTATATAAGTATGCATAGAATAATGAGACAGAGTCAAGTACATTGTATTGATCTCCACTTGTGGCTGGTGGAGAAAGCAACCTGAACAGAGATATCAATGTCAAGGTCCAACAATATTGTGAAGTGATTGTGAATGCACCTGTTGCGTCGTTTAATTTGCTAAGCATAATAATTGTGCATCTGTGTTGGGCATGTGTCCACGCAGAACATAGCTGTGCATAATGAAGACCTAAGTGCTGTGTTTCAGACTACAACTTTACACACAGGATCGACCATTTCTCCTTTGGGGATCCTGTCACAGGAGTTGTCTACCCGTTGGATGGAACGCTTTATGTCACAGACAACAGTAAGCAAGACCAGAACAAGTTAGGGCTTGTGATCCTACAAATTTGATATCTGTATGTTCCAAATTAAGTGGTGGGGTGGGGGTTAGATGTGGCTCTTCTTCTTGTCGTTCGCTGTTAGATCGTCAGTCCGGTGCTGCACCTGCCTGGCGGGACTTCACAGGGCGAGCACCATCACGTGCATTTTGGACTGTCGACATTTCATTTTGCGATTTGCGTGGATCTGTGGTTGGTTAAGGTGCGCCTGTTGGCCCAGATCCTCCGACTTCAGCCCTTAGGTTTCTTTTAGGGTTACCCCGCCCTTAGTTCCTGGGTCAAAAACCTAACCTTGGGAACACATGGGGGATTTCTTACTGGGGGTCCCACCCCGGGGCAAGAGCTTTTAATGCGGCTCTTACTCGCATGGTGTAATCGTCATCGGACACGTAGGGCATTTATAGGGTAGTCAGTGCCATCTGCCAACCCACCCTGTCCTGGTAGAGACACCGCTAGTTGGTCCGGGAATGCTTATTCTATATTCGCAGCTGGCCCCCATATCTGGGGGCCGTTCCGCTATCCGCCACCTGGGGACCCGCCGGGTTGAGGATAGTCGCCCCCCTACTGAATTGGAAGTAGTCTGTTCCCGGAACAGATGTGGCTGTTAATTGCTGTTTGTACAGTGTACATAATTATGACCATTTAGATTTATTTTTTATACTTCAATCACATCATTGTCTTAAAAGAAGAAATATGAAGTATTGTAGGAAAGATGTTCATTCATATGCTCTGTTTATTTTTCAAGTTCACGTAGACAACACACATGGGTTTCGGGGAGGGGCCAAGTGATTTTAGCTTACAAATCATTAATTTACACAGTTGAAGTGTTGTTCTTTAATGTTTTGTTTGTTTTGTGGAACAGACTATCACATCTTCCAGTACTTCATCAAGGTGGTTCCGACTGAAGTGCGCACCTACACCAACAATGTGGATACCTATCAGTTTGCTGTCACAGAGAGGGTAAATGTCAACATCCTTAAAGGGCAAATTATACCTGCGCAGAGTCAGCTGCGCGGCATGCTGCGATAGGGATTATGATGAGTACTTGGCCTGTTTTCTTTTCACGCAACGTGTAGCGGGCTGGGGAAAAAAAATGACCTCAATAATCTGCAGTGCGTTGTCTGTGCCGCTGTCTCTGCACAGGTGTAATTTGTCCCTAAAGGGTACATGTTGCAGTGGTACCTGCCATGTAAGGCCACCTCCCAAAAAAGGAAACCTGTTGTCCCTTTATCTGTATATTGTTGTCTCTACCAAAACATACCTGGTATGACAGGCCACCTGCAATGTGGGGACGTTTTTTGCTTATCCCAAAGGTGTCCTTCCGTCAAAGGTACCAGTGTAATTGCATGAAAAACTGTGGTGGCATATGTACAATACATTACCTATGAGATCCAGGGATGATGAGGCTATTTTTGTATTTTAATGATCAAAATCTCAGTGTGTCTTCAACAAACTTGGGAACGGGTTAGACCTACTGGGCACCTTTTTTGCTTAACAGTGTGGGCCTGCAAAATGTTTTTGAATATGATTTGACTTGTTTTGACTGCTTCACAAGAAAAAGAGACGGTTTTTTTTGGTGATAAGCGAGATTTGAACGTGCACAAGAAATAACGGGGTAGTCTGGTCACTTCCTTTTAACCATATCCCCTCAGATGTGTGAAAAGGCGTGGAAACTGTTATTTTACTATTTTGTGTGTTCTGACTTTCATCAACTATAACTGAAAAATAAAGTTTAAACAACAGAAATATCTTGCTTCCAGAATCGCTCCATCAACCACAAAGAAGGCAGCCATGGGGTTCCTGGAATCTTTGTCAAGTACGATCTGTCGGCGTTGCTGATAAGGGTCAGGGAGGAGCACAAACCCTACTGGCAGTTCCTCGTGCGCATGTGCGGCATTATAGGAGGAGTTTTCTGCGTCTCAGGTTTGTTGGTGTGACCTGGGACAGGCTGATCTTTCTTAACCCAGTGTGGGATTTTCAGTGGGGCGACCACCCCCAACCCAGCGCGTCCCCGGGTGGCGGATAGGGGAACGGTCTTCAGATATGGAGATCAGCCGCTTGCGGCCGCGGACCAAACTGGCTCCGGGTGGGATCCCGGAAAATCCTCCCCCCTGTGCTCTCAGGGTAGGACGTACGGGCCATGAGCTAAGGGTGAGGTAACCCCGACAGAAAACCCCGAATGCTGAAGACGGAGGACCCGGGCCGCACGGCGCATTCTAACAAACCACGGGTACACGCACTTACGCAAATGATGACACAATCAACCAGCACAGATGGAAATGGCGCTCGCCCATTGAGGACCCCCCAGGGTGGAGCAGCGTCGGGTCCCATGCCTCAAAGGGACCCAGCCCCAACTACTGGAGGTCCCTCCCGTCCGTCTTGTCACGCCAGGGGACGCGGGAGGAAAGTGACTGGCACCACCACAACCAGGAAGAAACCCAGTCAGCAGCGACCTTTCCAGGTCATGCACTGGAACGCAGAAAGTATCCTGAACAAGAAGACAGAGTTGGAGCATATCCTGCATGAGAAGAACATCAACATCTGCTGTATTCAGGAGACGCACCTGACACCCCAAAAGTCCTTCAAAGTGAGAGGCTACCAATGCCTTAGGTCCGACAGAACAGACCGAAGCAAAGGAGGAATCCTGACCCTCATCAGGAACAACATCAATGCCTGTTTGATAGAAACGCACATGGAGGACTCCGAATATCAGGTGATTCGAATCCAGACGAAGACATCAGAATTCCATCTTGTCAACTTCTACTGCCCCAATGATAGACACCTCGCCCTTGACACGATCCCCGCAAAGGCCTCCAACTTCATCGTGGTGGGTGACTTCAACAGTCATTCACAGAGTTGGGGATATGACCACCTGGATCGGAGAGGAGAAGAGGTGGAGAACTGGCAGGACGACAAAGGTCTCATCCTTTTGAACAGCCCCTTTGACTGCCCTACATTCTACTCCAGAAGATGGCACACTACATCAACTCCTGACCTAGCCTTCTGCACGGAAGACATGCACCAGCTAACCAGCAGAGAGGTCGGAGAACAGCTAGGTGGAAGTGACCATCGGCCAGTCTTTTTGACCCTGGGCATGGAGTCCTGCACTGAAGCTTCCTTCCCTCGGTGGAACTACAAAAGAGCGAACTGGTTCCTCTTTAGACACCGCACCAGCGAACTCACCAAAGACATCAGAGTCGAGGGTCGAGACATCAACATGGTGGCGAAGGACTTCAACATGAGCATCCTCAGAGCAGCGCGTGAGTCCATTCCCAGGGGTGCCAGGAGAGACTATAAGCCCTACTGGAGCAATGAATTGCAGGAACTGGATGATGATCTGGCAGACGCCAGAAGGGAAGCAGAAGTCAACCCGTCACAAAACAACAACATCCGCCTCCAGGAAGCCAAAGCCAAATTTCTCAAGAAGAAGCTACAGGCAAGACGGAGAAACTGGCAAGAGAAAACAAGCACTCTGAACCTTGAGAAGGATGGCAGAAAGCTCTGGAGGCTCACCAAGCAGTTGAATGATGAGAACACCAGCAGAGGAAAGATCACATTAGAAGAGAACGGGAAGGTGCTAACTGGAAAGCATGCTGCCAACCAATTTGCTGAAAGCTATGCAGCTGAGAGCAACCTCCATGTTAGCCCCGAGAAACAGAGAGAAGCAAGAAGAGAGAAAAGAGAGAGACCTGCCAGACAGTTGACAGTGGACGCCATGAGTCAACCACTCACACTCCACGAGCTGCACTCAGCTCTGAAAAAGTCAAAGGCGAAGAAGTCCCCTGGCCCAGACGGCATCACCAACGAGATGCTAACCCACCTTGGTAGTGCAGCAGAGAACAAGCTACTCGAGGTCTTCAACAGCAGCTGGCAAGAAGGATCGCTACCACAACTCTGGCGAGAAGCGATCATGATCCCCATCTTAAAAAAAGGGAAGGATCCAAAGAAGGCCACCAGCTATCGCCCAATCAGCCTCACCAGCTGTGTTGTGAAGACCCTGGAGAGAATTGTGAACGAGCGTGGTGGTACCTGGAATCCAGGAACCTCCTCGCCCCTGAACAAGCTGGATTCCGACAGTTCCGCAGCACTGAAGATCAGGTCACTTACCTGGCGCAAGAAGTTGAAGATGCCTTTCAGGAACAGAAGCTGGTCTTCGTCACCTGGATAGATCTTCAGAAGGCCTTTGACAAGGTCTGGAAAGATGGACTCCTTGTAAAACTGCTGAGGAAAGGCGTGTCCAGCAACATGTACCAGTGGATTCGCTCTTACCTCTATAACCGCAGGGCAAGAGTTAACGTCGACCAGACCAAAAGCAAGAAGTTCCTCCTTCGTCATGGCGTCCCTCAGGGCGGAGTCCTCTCCCCCACACTCTTCCTTCTCTTCATCGACGATCTGGTGTCTGAGATGCCCAAGGGGATCAAAGCTGCTCTCTACGCAGACGACCTTGTGATCTGGTGCAAGGAGGAGCACGCAAGTACTGCCACCTACAGAATGCAGCAAGCGGCAGATAGGCTGAACGCATGGGCAGAAGATTGGTGCGTCTCCATCAACAAGGAGAAATCCTCCACCACCCTATTCACACTGTCGCCAAAGCAGAAAGCCGGAACCATTAGGCTTGGTGGAACTCCTCTGAGAGAGGATGAAGAAGCAACGTACCTTGGTGTCACCTTTGATAGACGGCAGACCTGGAAACCACACATTGCACAGGCAGAGACAAAGGCCCGGCGCAAGCTAGCCATACTCAGGAAGCTGGCAGGTACCACCTGGGGAGCGAACGAGAAGATACTGAAGACAGTATACCAGGGAACAATCAGACCCCACCTCGAGTACGGCTCCACAGCGTGGTCAACCTCAGCCAAGACAAACCTGCAGACCCTTGACCGTGTGCAAAACCAGGCCCTCCGACTCATCACCGGTGCAATGAAATCCACGCCCATCAAGGAAATGGAGAAGCTTACCACCATCCAACCCCTCTGTCAGAGAAGAGAAGCCAAGACTATGGTACAGGCCGAGAAGCTCAAGTGCCTACCCGACCACCCCATGAAGCACAGACTGAACAACCTCACCAAGAACCGGCTTAAACGGAGCAGTTTTGTACACGAGAGCAAGAGACTTTCTCGACAGTACAGGGAAGTCCTTCCACAGAACACTCTACCTCTGACTCAAGAAGAAGAGGAAACCCCCAAGGCAACAGAGAAACCAGGCATCCAGATCTGCACCAGTGTTCCACATGTTACCTCAGGAGAAGATCAGAATGACACAGCTCGACAGGCACTCACCTTAGCCCTGATCGACGAACAGTACCCAAAAGAGGCGTGGATCCATGTATACACCGATGGATCAGCAACTAACGCCGTGCTCAATGGAGGTGCAGGCATTCTCATCCAGTTCCCTGGGGGACATACAGCTACATCCAGCGTTGCCACTGGCAAACACTGCACAAACTATAAAGCAGAAGCAGAAGCTCTCATGCAGGCCGCCTCCTTCGTTCAGGACTCCGCAGACCCTTGCTACCAAGTTGTCTTCCTCTCGGACGCCCTTTCAGTCCTTCAGGCCCTAGAGAACGACAAACTCCCACAGCTGGCCAAAGCATTACAGATGGTCAGACAAACCAGAAGAGTTGTCCTCCAGTGGATACCAGCACACTGTGGGATACCAGGAAATGAAAGGGCAGATGAGCTGGCAAAAGAAGGAGCCGTGGAAGACCAACCTGAAAACAGTGTCAGCTTTAGTGAGCAGAAGACAATCATCAAGGCATTGATGAGGCCAAGGACAAACAGAGATGACTACCACACAATGTCCAGAGAGCAGCAAGTCAACCTCATCAGGCTGCGTACTGGCCACAACAGGCTCAATGCACACATGAACCGAAAGTTCAAGCTGGCGCCATCACCAACCTGTGCCTGCGGTCAAGAGGACCAAACAGCGGAACACATCTTACAGCGATGTCCCTTACTAGATGAGGAACGAAAAGAAGTGTGGCCGTCACCAACTCCCTTGCAGACCAAACTATACGGCAGTCGACAGGAGTTGGAGAAAACGACAACATTTATCACCAGTGCTGGACTGATTGTGTAACCTCTGCGAACGCCAAGAAGAAGAAGAAGAAGAGTTGGTGTGACATTGTTTTTCAGCTCCATTCCCTATTGTACGAAGGGAATTAAGTTAGAAGTTTTCTCTGTCCCGGATTCGTTCATTAGGTTACTTCTCTCAACCCCATCCCTCACTTCTTGCATCAGGAAAAAATGTGTGTGGTTGTGAAAAGAAGATAGGCAGGGGAGGGGGTATAAAGAGGAGACTGGCCAAAAAAAACCTCTTCTTTTTTTACAGGAATGCTACAGTCTTTGGCCAACTTCATGTATGACGCGCTGTGCTGTCGCCTGAAGGTGGGGAAATATGGCCGACAGGGAAGTTACGACGAGGCAGTGAAAGGTCTGCCTCCTATGTCGTTACCTAATGAGGTTGCTGCCGCTCCTCTACTGAATTCTGCTGAAGAACGAGACGCGCAAGATGGGTTTCCTCTTCAAAACTCAGGGTTTCGATAGCATTTGGCTTGATACTGTGATAAGAGTATGACTGTAACTGTCGCTTGTTTGAACCATGGAAAAAAATGTAATGTTTGTAGAATGTTTTTGAATGAAAATGAGACAGAGATGTACATATATTTTTGATATGCTTCAGTCAACTCCTGTGCATTGAACATCAAAAAGGCAATAGATTAATGTCACACGCATTCCTTCTTTGCCACTACTAAAGCAAACGTGTGCAATATTGTATGTTACACGCTTTGATGCCGAAATCAATTATTTTGATCATTCATTTATTTCTGAAAATGTTTACCTTCACATACATTCAGTCACTACCTTAAACACTTATGTTTTCAGTATTCATTTCAAGTGATCACGAACGTAGAAAAATGGGTATCAAAGTGTTGTTGCATTTTGTTGTGCATTCTGAATAGTGTGCCAACAGGCCTTGGTCAGTCAACCACGTTTTATCTGTGTACTTCGTGTTTGACGGAAAAAGAATAACACCAACCCTGTTCTCCTGTATATAACTGAAAGCCACATCTTCTTCTTCATTCAATTTCTGTTTTCAAAAGCTTCGTCAACTTTCCACTTACACGACAAGCTCCCTTTATCAAGCTTCAATTAAGAACCCTGAATACGAAAGGTCAAAACAAAACCATAGGTACTACTTTCACTATCGTCGTCTGCAACGAAAACCGAAAATGGCTAAACGCTTTGCTACGTACACAGAGGACAAAATTTCAAAGAAAAGATCGAACCTTACACCTGTGACTAGGAAAAGTTGCATAGACAGTTCCGTGCGGATCTCACCACGTATCAACGTAAGGACCCACAGATAGGTGACGCTTTGGCGATTGAGGCTTCGTCTTCAGCTCTAACACGCACGCAGACAGTCAGGCAGGTCTAATCTGCACCAGCGGTGTTGGAAGGTTTTGATTTAGAAACACTCGAATATTACTTCGACGAGATAAACGAACCAAAAGTCAAAAGTGTGCCCCAAATTCGGAAAATATTCTTTCAAAACGGTACTGTAAAAACCATCAACATCACTGTGAGAAAATAAACACAAAATACAAACACAACCAGTTCCCCTGTGGAACATTTCGGGTGGACTTTCCCACGACCTGACCTACAAAATTCCTCCGTGTTCGTTCGCGCTTTGCATTCAATCTGTGTAAGTGCGCGTGTGTGTGTTTGTGTGTTTAGCTTTTGTTGGTATGTGCTGTTTGGTTCAAAATAAGTTTATCTTTTTTCATTGAAAGATTCAGAAACGTTGGTTGATACTTTGTTGAATGCATTCAACCAGAAAAGACACGAAACGCATTGAATCTATTTTCTGCGCGCATGCGTGTGTAGGGTATGTGTAAAAGGGCAATTGTGTTTTTCAGTCTTGTTTTGTGCTTGTTATTTCGTCCCCCAAAACTCATTTCTGTCTTTCTATGCCTATGCTGTGAGACATAATCGATATTACGAGTTAGTCATGTGACAGTACCTGCTATTCCGACTTGGTCGTGTGACAGACGTTTTCTTCCACACGAGATTACGTTGATTGTCTAACGAAGCCGTCAGGCTGAGTTAGACATCAGCTAATCGAGTGTGGAAGAAAACTCTGTCACACGACCAAGTCGGAATAGCATTTATGTCTCACAGCTTCAACAGAGGAGAGAACAAACACGTTTTGTGTACTCAAGCTTGACAAACCTGAACACAAGAGCAGCCATTGTGGAGAGATCTACTTTTTGACGGAAGTGACCGAACAGCTGTGAATGACGTCTCGGTATATGTGAATGACGTCACAGTCATCGTCACAGTCTGTATCTTTTGAAGCATTGCATTCTTCATGACGTCTTTCTGTGTCTGCATCCGCGAAATGTTTGTTCATTCCGGAATCTTTGTCATCTATGTTCAGAACTCTGTCCTTATAGTTTCAGACTAACAGGCCTTCTGAGCGAGCCACTTTCCAAGGGCAGCTAAATTCGCCTATGGAAACAGTACTGTCGTCTGGGATGCCGTTTTCAGTATTTTGAGCGTTGAAGAATTTGTAAAGAGAAGAAACGATAACAGCAGGAGAAATAAAAGTCGTGTGTGCATTTTTTGGCTTTTGGAGGGACGATTTTGAGTTTGAATCCGTGCTTGCCATGCTCCTAAAGCGTGTAACATACAATCTTGCACACGTTTGCTTTAGTAGTGGCAAAGAAGGAAAGCGTGTGACATAGAGTTTTCTTGCACACTCGACTGCTGCTGTCTCACTTCGGCTACGCCGTCGTGAGACATCTACAGTCTCGTGTGCAAGAAAACTCTCTGTCACACGACTAACTCGTAATAGCGGGTATTGTTACTATACTGTAAGGTCCAGTATGTGGATGTCTTATTTGCTCAACACCAAGTATTTTTGACCCTTTATTGCAGACATATTCTTAGTCACAGTGCTGATATGTGAATTGAATTTTTTTTCTTTTTTGTACAATGCAGGTAAAAATTTCTGGTTCTATACTTGTTCTCCATGAGATTAGTGGAAATTGTCTCACACCGTTTTGTGTACTTTTTGGTGTTTTATTATGATTTTGCACATGGAATGGGCCAATACACATTTTCTTTATTTTTGGTTGTACATGTATTCCCATGCACACAAATCCTGATGATTAAAATGCACTTACATACATGCTCCAATTAGATCTCTTTCAGTTAAGGTCCAACAATGTCCATGGCAGTTATTGTCAACTTATTTGTTTGCATGAGACATTTGCAGTCTCTTTTCTTGTTTAGAAAAGTCTCTTTCAGCTACTTGCCTTCGCCTTGATACATACAGTGATACATGTAGTTCTGTGTAAGCGATCTACATGTATCCTTAAGCATTGTGTTAACATATTGTTTACTTTATCTAAATTCTTGTAGTAGTAGAGAAATATGGCACAGACTGTGTCGTCAGGATTTTCTTGCGAATATAATTAATACTGCTGAATGCGCGTGTGCTTTGGCACACCCGAAGGTCGGTCGGCGGCTGATTGTAAAGTTTGTTGTCAAAAATTCTTTTAGAAGTCATCTTCAGCCTCACTTCGGTGGTCTGGTCGAAGAGCTATGTAAAGTTTAACTAACATGAATTTCATTTTGCTTGTATTCTTGGGCGGGGATGTAGCTCAGTCGGTAGGCGCTGGATTTGTATCCAGTTGGCCGCTGTCAGCGTGAGTTCGTCTCCACGTTCGGCGAGAGATTTATTTCTCAGAGTCAACTTTGTGTGCAAACTCTCATCGGTGTCCGAACACCCCCGTGTCTACACGCAAACACAAGAGCAAGTGCGCACGAAAAAGATGCTGTAATCCATGTCAGAGTTCGGTGGGTTATAGAAACACGAAAATACCCAGCATGCTTTCCCCGAAAGCGGCGTATGGCTGCCTAAATGGCGGGGTAAAAACGGTCATACACGTAAAATTCCACTTGTGCAAAAAAACCACGTAGTGTACATGGGAGTTTCAGCCCACGAACGCAGAAGAAGAAGAAGACGACTAACGGATTCTGTTTCTCCTTTTACCCTTGTTAAGTGTTTCTTGTATAGAATATAGTCAATGTTTGTAAAGATTTTAGTCAAGCAGTATGTAAGAAATGTTAAGTCCTTTGTACTGGAAACTTGCATTCTCCCAGTAAGGTAATATATTGTACCACGTTGCAAGCCCCTGGAGCAATTTTTTGATTAGTGCTTTTGTGAACAAGAAACAATTAACAAGTGGCTCTATCCCATCTCCCTCCCCCCCCCCCCCCCCCCCCCCCTTTCCCCGTCGCGATATAACCTTCGTGGTTGAAAACGACGTTAAACACCAAATAAAGAAAGCAGGTGTAGGGTATTTAAATCATATTTTTTTGCACTGACATGAGTCACTTTTCGATGCATGTCAGTTGTTATGCAAGGCACATGTGTTAAAGGGCAGCTGTCGGGTTGCCTGGCCTCAAAAATGCGCGGAGTGTGTGCAAACACGCGTTTAAGAGATTTCCGAGTTGATTCAACTGAAGACTGTTGATTTGGTCCAGAAGAAGATACTTTTATCATTAGTTTGAAACCATGAAAATGAGTGAAACTTTCTGCTAGTTCTCACAATCCGCATGAAAACGAAGGAGTTGGCAGGCCGAAACGACTCAAAATCCGCGACCGACAACTCTGTCAGCACAAGAAGAGACGCCGCAGCGTTAGCCTGGCAGTGACGTCATCCGAGGAACCCGATAAGGCCGCTGCGAAGTTTACAGTACAATGCAGAGTACAGCTGGGCATCTCTAATGCTGTACGCGTGATTGATTCTTGCACAAAGTAAAGTATTAGGGTGGTGGTATCTTCTCAGGACCCATGTTCCCATCTTCTCTTCTTTGATCTGACCAACTGCAACCTTCACAAGTTATTTCTAAAGTGGTTCACATGCTGTTGCTACTCCCCCAGTCCACCCGGTTAAACCATAAAGTTGCTCAACCACAGACCCTCGTGTCCCTGGTCAGCAGACACTTTACACTGAAGAAGGTCCGCTTGAGGTGTCACGCCAATTACCGTGTACGTGTGAGGTACTGAATTCAAGACAAAAACCAACTCTGTCGGTGGGAAAATCTAGGAAAGAGATACAATGTAATGACAATACCTCTTCAGTTACTCACTCAAGTAGGTAGACGAGATAAGATAAAGGGAAGAGAGACGAAGACAAAGATGAAACAGTGGATCTAGTGTGGAAAATGGGGGAGGGGGGTTCGGCGGCAAAAAAATCAAAGATGAATTTGTCAAACTGTGATTGTGATGGTTATCGTGTGTGTGTGTGTGTGTGTGTGTGTGTGTGTGTGTGTGTGATAACACGTGTGTGTGTGTGATAACACGTATGTGTGTGTGTGTGTGATAACACGTATGTGTGTGTGTGTTTGTGTATGTGTGTGATTACACACTGTGTGTGTATGGGTGTGTGTGTTAGTGTTTGTGTGCTTGTGTGTGTGTCCCTCGACACGTGACATTACATGCCAATAAGTTGAACAAAAACAGGGTTCAAGTGGGAACACCTGAACAAAAGCAGGAGGGGGACGAAAGACACTTTATAAACTCCGTTTTTTACTGCGAAATTTTGGCCTGGGAGAAGACACCCCATTCTGAGTTTCTCTTCACCTACCCGTGAAGTATGCTTTAGGGCTTGACTAGACAACCCGATTGCGCTCACTACACGGTATAAAGAGAGCGCTGTTCAACCCGGCCGATTCCTCGGCTGACGTCACACGTCCAAGGGAAGTAATTTTCGAGTGGGCTGCATTGACTCAGCCAAGAATGCAAACTTTCTTCGATTAAAGACATTGTAGCATGTCTAAAATCTTCGGACTTGTGTTATCAAGCTGTTAAAATCACCAAGTAACTTTTAAGTATAGTTTCAGTTACATGAGAACTCATTCTGATGAACAGATATTGAGAGCCACAACCCAACAGCTGCCCTTTTAACAGGCAAAGCCGCCAATACTCAGCACGTACGTCAGAGTTCGTAGTGGCACAGTTCTGATGTCACAGACCAATGGCAAACACATGACAGACACATACTGCCGTTTCCCTATTTATTGTGAACGTTTTGTGAGGCTGGCTTTCGCCGATTGAGATAACAGGAGAAATTGTTGTAACAGGGTAGGCTGTATGCTGAATGGATATGTGCATCTGTGGGACCTAGTTTATGCTGGATCTGCAATTCCATTTGACTGTGTACATTTTATTACCCCCCGCGGGTTAGGGGGAAGAATTTACCCGATGCTCCCCAGCATGTTGTAAGAGGCGACTAACGGATTCTGTTTCTCCTTTTACCCTTGTTAAGTGTTTCTTGTATAGAATATAGTCAATGTTTGTAAAGATTTTAGTCAAGCAGTATGTAAGAAATGTTAAGTCCTTTGTACCGGAAACTTGCATTCTCCCAGTAAGGTAATATATTGTACTACGTTGCAAGCTCCTGGAGCAATTTTTTGATTAGTACTTTTGTGAACAAGAAACAATTAACAGGTGGCTCTATCCTATCTCCCCCCCCCCCCCCCCCCCCTTTCCCCGTCGCGATATAACCTTCGTGGTTGAAAACGACGTTAAACACCAAATAAAGAAAAGAAAGTACATTTTATTGTGTTTGAATGATAGCATGTGTGTTTCTGAATGTGTGTGAGGGTGAATGCACAATGTTTTGGTTTGATGCAGCTGAATAAATTGAATAATTTATCCTGTGTTTCAAAGAGCCAAAAGTTTGCTTTGTGTGAGTGTGCGTGTGAAATACAAAGAACACTCTAACAAGTCACAAAGGCAGAAGAGATCATTCTTTACTATACAATAACAAAACATTAAAGAAAACAACCCAAACCATTTTCTCTGACATTTACAGTGCTTTGTTATAAAAACGAGCATACTCTCTGACATTTACAGTGCTTTGTTATAAAAACAAGCATACTCTCTGACATTTACAGTGCTTTGTTATAAAAACAAGCATACTCTGACATTTACAGTGCTTTGTTATAAAAACGAGCATACTCTCTGACATTTACAGTGCTTTGTTATAAAAACGAGCATACTGTCTGACATTTACAGTGCTTTGTTATAAAAACGAGCATACTCTCTGACATTTACAGTGCTTTGTTATAAAAACGAGCATACTCTCTGACATTTACAGTGCTTTGTTATAACAAGAAGAGCAAACGCTCGATCGAGTCACTTTCGCAGTTCTGAATATTATATGAGGCATCAGATGGACAGGAAGAAATTGCTATTCACAACACAATGAGTCATGTTCACATAAAATTTGAGCCCGGTCACTTTTATAGTTTCCGAGAAAAGCCCAACGTTAAGTTGTGTGTTGCCGAACAGAAAAGGCTAGTTATCTCCCTTGTTTTTCTGATAACGTTCGTAAAAGGCTACAGATGTAAATACTTTGATGTAAAGAATAATCCTACAAAGTTTCAATCACATCCGTTGAACTTTGTCAAAGATATAAAATGTCTAATTTTTCCTTTGACGCTGACCTGTGACCTTGAAAAAGGTCAAAGGTCAACGAAACCATCGTTAAAGTGTAGAGGTCATTGGAGGTCACGACTAAACAAAATATGAGCCCGATCGCTTTGATAGTTTCCGAGAAAAGTTTGTCAAAGATATAAAATGTCTAATTTTTCCTTTGACGCTGACCTGTGACCTTGAAAAAGGTCAAAGGTCAACGAAACCATCGTTAAAGTGTAGAGGTCATTGGAGGTCACGACTAAACAAAATATGAGCCCGATCGCTTTGATAGTTTCCGAGAAAAGTCCAACGTTAAGGTGGTGTCTACGGCCGGCCGGCCGGACGGCCGGCCAGACGGCCGGCCGGACAGCCGGCCGGACGGACAGACTAACACTGACCGATTACATAGAGTCACTTTTTCTCAAGTGACTCAAAAACGAGCATACTGTCTGACATTTACAGTGCTTTGTTATAAAAACGAGCATACTCTGACATTTACAGTGCTTTGTTATAAAAACGAGCATACTCTCTGACATTTACAGTGCTTTGTTATAAAAAAACGAGCATACTCTCTGACATTTACAGTGCTTTGTTATAAAAACGAGCATACTCTCCGACATTTACAGTGCTTTGTTATAAAAACGAGCATATTCTCCGACATTTACAGTGCTTTGTTATAAAAACGAGCATACTCTCCGACATTTACAGTGCTTTGTTATAAAAACGAGCATACTCTCTGATATTTACAGTACTTTGTTATAAAAACGAGCATACTCTCTGACATTTACAGTGCTTTGTTATAAAAACGAGCATACTCTCTGACATTTACAGTGCTTTGTTATAAAAACGAGCATACTCTCTTGCACCATACTACTAGTTCACTTGCGCTTTAGTTTAGCTTTGAAAACTGCATCACCAGTTTCACCTGACTAAGAGACGGTTGCTGATTTCTCAAGATGACACATTTAAAACGGTTTATTCAGGTTCATTGATCTGGATCGGATCAAGCATTCTGATTATTTAACTCCCTACTAGTTGTCTTGGACAGAACATTTTGTCAAGGTTAAACATGCAGAACCTCAATTTCTATCCCGAGAGACAGAAATTGTCAATCTCTCGCTTTGCATTAATCCTATGATCAGATGCCTGCTGTCTCTCTCTTTGCATTAACCCTTTGCTCAGACGCCTGCTGTCTCTCTCCTTGCATAAATCCTATGCGCAGATGCCTGCTGTCTCTCTCTTTGCATTAATCCAATGATCAGATGTCTGTGGGTGCAACTGACCTGTACTTGATTGTTCCTACACACGCACACATGAATGATGAATCACAACTTGGGGACTAGCTAAAACACGAATCCCATCATGACACCTTGATGGCAGCTCTCAGCTTGGCGGATCTTGCCCTGGGGTTAGTGGCCAGCTCATCAAGCGTGGGCGTCATCACTTTCTTTGACAGCGGCATCCATCTTTTCTCCAGCATCTCCTCTATGATGTGCTTGGGCTGGGTGATGGCGGAGTTGCGATGGTGGTCGCCAACCGTCATGTTGCCCTGCGCGTCCATTTCAATCCCGTGGAAATGACGCTTCACGATGCGATCTTCCAGGGAGTGGAAGGAAATGACAGCACAAATTCCGCCAGGGCGAAGATACTTCCAGGCAAGTTCAAGGCCGTTGTGGAGCTCGTTGAGCTCGTTGTTGACGAAGATTCTGAGAGCCTGGAAAGACTTGGTGGCTGGGTGGGCGTGGCGCTGCAGTTTGTCTTGCTTGTGGCTCCTGTTACAAGAAAAACGGGAAAGTGTATAAATTATGCTATAATGTTTGTTCAATAAAGTTATTGCAAATTTCTACTGCAAGTTCTGCACTGTTGAGTGTGACTGAAATCATGAGCATGTGTACAACTATCGATCGTCCAGCAGATTTGTTGAACTGTACAATGTCAAGTATGACTTGGAAGTAAAGGTGAGATAGGATAAACAAAAATCTCAAGCAAGGAAAAGAAAGCTTGCACATGGGTTCCCTTTTTATTTATTTTCCTTTAAAATAAAATTAAAAAAACGGTGAAACAAAACAAACCAAAAACAAAGAAACTTCAAGCAGATTGCCAAAATACGAAGATGAAGCATGTGAGAATTGACTATCTCTTGACACACACACACCAAATAACATGAAGAAAAAAATGTACTCTAACCAAAAAAAGGTAAAGTTATGTATCAACACATTTCTCTATCTTTTGTTTTCACCATCAACACCAACAGCAATGTGGAGCAACTCAGAAACCAAAACCTACAGAAGAAAGAACAAGAGACGCACCCCTCAAAGACGGTGTCAATAACCTGGGCCAGCTGTGCGGTGCTGGTGATGTTGCCAAAAGCGTAACGCGCCTCCACAATGGCCTGGGCGATGGACCTGGCGTGTCTCTCCTCTCCGTAGTTCTTCAAGATGATGCTCAGATCCTTTGCTTTCAGGTGGTTGATGATTTCCGCTGCCGTGGGCTGGTCAGGACATCTGGGAACAGAGTCAGATCGTTTCAACTTCCAGCCATCGAAAGGAACTTTCACATAAAAGGATGAACATGTAGCTGCTTGGAACATACACACAAAACAAGAATCATCCCCCCCCCACACACACACATAAACGCACACTGTATGCAAACCTGCTCTCATCCATGCGCATATCGAGTGGACCATCCCTGCTGAGGGAAAAGCCGCGCCCTGCTGTGTCAAACTGCATGGATGAAGCCCCAAGGTCAAACAAAAAGCTGTCCACTGTCCCTTCTTCTATTTCATGGGCTGACATGTGATGGTGTAACTCCGAGAATTTTCCCAGCAGAGGGAGGATTGTTGATTTTCTGAAACCAAAGCATTCATCTGAATAACCAGTGCGGGATTTTTAAGTGCCTCATGTGACAAGTCCTTGATAAAATAGAAAGAGTACAAAAGTAGAAGAAGAAGAAAAGAAAAAATACAAACAAACAAATCCTCACTATGAAAGAAAGGCATGCTTCTACACCAAACTGAAATTACCCATGTCTATAGCCATTAGCTGTTTTGGGCTAAATTAAGTGAGAAAGAACATACTAGACCTGCAACCATTACCACAGTAACAATTTAACATGACCATGCAGCTCTTTGCTCAAGCCCATAAACTGGAAATTGGGCTAAAGTTGTCAATAAGAAATTCGAGCAATCTTCCAATATCATGTTGAGAATATATGTACACATTGAAAGAAAAAAAGCTGCAGGCAATGACTCTTCTAAGTACTGTATAAAGAGGTCTACCATATTGTTTAATTCATTTTCAACACAGATCACAATGGCTATAACACTAACAGTGAGGTACAGAACACAACCTTAAACTCCTAACCTCGGAATGCCAGTACAACTGTATAATTTATCCCAAGTTAAAAAGACATTAATCTAGGCGAGAACAAGAAAGTGATAATTAATTGTGAGAGCAGTCATACCCCAACATTTCCCATTCCAGTTGCTTGGCCAGTTCAAATGCCACGGGGTCACGGTCAGCTGCCACCAATGTTATTCCCTGCGCTCTTTGCAGAATGGACTTCGAGTGCCCACCCCCTCCAAAGGTCATGTCAACTATGGTCTGCCACAAAAAAACAATTTCATATAATTATTTGAATAAATTATAAAAATGCTGAGTACAAAAGAGTAGAACTGCATGCCCTTTGAGTTTGAGGATCTCCACAAACCTGAGAAAATCAAAGGGAGGGAGTCTGTTAAGTAAGGAAAATTCAGACAATATGTGACCCTCCACCACAGGTTGAGTCGCATGTCACCTTTTCATGATTTTCATATTTTTACATTTTCTTAAAGAGTTGTTTATTCTCTATCCAGTGGTGAAAACCGTTTTTAGAAAAGAGTGAACACTTTTCGAGTTATAAGCCTGTGACTATGGTGACCCTCACACTGTTAGCATAGAGACCAACCGGACTTATATTATGCCTAGCGCAGAACCGCGTGAGGTGACATGCGACTCATTCCGTGGTGGAGGGTCACATATTAACAAAACATCTAAAAAAAATAGGGTCTGAAAAAAAGGGGAGGGTGTGTGTGTGTGTGTGTGTGGTGCGTGTGTGTGTGTTGTGTGTGTGGTGTGTGTGCGTGTGTTATAAGCTGCTCTACTGCATCTGTACAAAGCAATTCTCCTACCACCCCTGCACCAAAATTCCGCCCTTACAGAAAAAGACACTGAACAGACACCCACTCTCCTACATTAGCCCCCCTTGGTGGCTGGGTGCAGGCCCTTAAAATTCTCGCACCCTCTCACTCCATAATTTCTTTTTTCCTGCCACAGAGCACAAAGTTATTAAATGTGTGTGACCTAAAGGCATTTATACCCTCCCACATTGGTCTCCACTCCCCTTCCCATCGTTTCTCCCTCCCTTCTCTCCCCCAACATACTAGGTTGTACATGTATGTATAGATCTGCAAATGTATGTCATTGCAGGAATGAGTGTAAATTAAAAAACAAACAAACAAACAAAAAAAACAGAAAAGATGACAGTAATAATATTTGTTTTTCCTGAGTAACATACTTCTCCATCGACGGGTTCCATGATATCTAACACCTCCTGTGTCATCACTGGAATATGCTCGGGCTCTTGAAGATTCTCTGTGTGGGTGGAGCACATTGAGGTCATTTGGTCCATCTTTGGTATACAGTTCAAACGTGTGTTGACATCTTTCAACTGCTGTGCTGTTTTACCCAGTCTCAGCAGGGTTTTCATGTGTCTTCGGAAACAGTACGACATTCTTAATTATTTTTGATTCACAGTAGTCACTGGAAAGGTTTTTCTTGGCAGTAAACAGACGTTTCTTCAGTTTCACTGAAATTGAAAAACGTCGTCTGCTACAAACGACTGTTCAACTTGACCTTGTCAGAAAAGTAAATAGGCAAAAAGTGAACATTTCAACCAATTATCCATCTGATCACAGACAAAAAGATAGCATGGGAATTTGTTTTGTAAATCCATCAAGCTTTTCGGGACGAAGAAAGCAGGCAATCGATTCAAACACCAAGACAAAAAAAAGTCTCGTTTGCTTGAATCACACGGCCATGCTTTCTCCGCACAGCGGAAATGCAAGCGCGCCCCCTTACGTGATTGGATGAGGTCACACGGAAGTAAGCTCCAAAACAAAGTCTGGGGAAATGAGGCAGAGTGGTGGTGGTGTGTGAGTGTCGTCTGACTGGAGTAGATCGTTATTTTATTGCACGGCAAAATGAGGACAGATCAGAAGCTCTTCTGTCTCAAGTTTCTCCTCACCGTATTTTTGGTGATATTATGGGTAAGTTTCAGCCCAGGTGCATTTTATGTTGATGTGATTTTTGAATGGAATGGACGGACGGGCAAATCTATCTTTTCGCACCAGGCAACTTGACACGTCTGTGAGCAAGAGAAATGTGGCTCGGTCGGTGCCTTCTCGGTTTGTATTCTTGTCGATCGTGGGTGGCGTTTGATATCCAGAACAGCCTAATACTGCTGTTGTTAGGATCAACTGCTCCGAAGTACCGAACCATCAACCCTTTACATTTGTTCCCACTCGCAGTGCTCAGCAATAACTTGACTAAGTGTACCCCGATAGATCAATTCGGAATCGGATCGTTTTACTTTGGTCGTTTGGTTAGGTCTTGAAGGTAGGATAGGCACTGAGACTGAATGAGAGGAAGCAGTTAAGATATTAACACATTTTATTGCAGCATCAAAACTCAATGAGGCTAGATTGCTATGAGTATGACTCGTATGAGTATGAAGGGACCTCAGTTTCAACTTCAGTAGAACAGTAGAACTGCACATCTAGGACAAAGGCTGATTCAAGCCTGTGCAATATCATACTTTTTCAGTTTGTATACATATATTTATTCATGTGATATGATGTGAAAATTCAAAATTAATTTCAGAGCAGTAGGCAGTATAGATTAGATTGCAGAAAAACATAATAAATACTAAAACAAGAAGGCAGAATTGACATCACACTATAGAGTTAAACAATTTTGTTAAATTTACATGACAATTACACAATAAGTCAATTAACCTACCACTTTCATAAAACAAATAGCATTTGGTCGTTATTGAAGATGTTTATAAACATACACACAGTGACAGTACTGACACATACCAACAAAGCGAGACACAAAAATGACAAATAATCTCTAAATTGACTCAATGAAAAAAAGGACAATTCAATCCAATAGCATGATCTCATAATTTGTAAAACTAAAACTAATAGGCCTGTGCTTACTGCTGATGCTATGTGAAACAGTCAAGAGAAGAACCTTTTCTAATTCTAAAATCTATTCTCTGTGGAGTTTGACTCAGACTCAGAGCACTTGATCTGTGTACTTTCATTTAGCTGTGTCCCCTCCAGGGCCTTATAACATAGGATTGGCTGCACCATTCAATCCTTTAACACCCCACAGAGAATTAGCCCCGGGGTTTGTCTACCAGTACTAGTCTGACTCTGAGGGTAAGCAGCTTTTTGTCAGTACTCTTTCATTGCTTAGGCTTTGTCAACAAAAGGAGATCAAAAGGTTTTGACTGTCTCAGTGTCTGTAGACAGCCTAGCATTATACTTATACTATAGGTCTCAGGTAGGAACAAAGGACAGATAAAAGAAAAGCTACAACAACAAAACATACCAGTATTACCACCAAGTGCTGCCGTACATGCCAACTGGCATAACGGGCAGTAAGTAAGTACTACCACCAAGAAAGAGGAGTACAGTATATATGACTCTTATGAGTTGTGAAGAGCTATTGTATTTTCCGTCCTAAGGACAGGTTTGAACTAGGTGATAAATTGTTGTTTTGCAGGATAGTGACGGGTGCACAGGCTGATGTCAAACCTGTGATCTGATGTCAATCGCTGGTTTGGCTGGCTGTTTTGACGCATCATTAATCAGGGTTTCACCAGTGGTCAGCTTAACAGGTTCACAAAAGAGGAGTGTCACTGTCAGGTTTTTGTCCAAGTAGTTCTTGCTCTAAGGCAAGAGAGGTTGACATGCATGACAGGCACATGTATGCAGTTTGAGGGGTTAGCTGGCCTAATCAAATGGTCCCCTGGGCATCGCTGATGGATTAGCCAGAGATGAGATTCTTCCTCCTTGGAAATAAATACTTATTTATAACTCCTCTTAGTCTTAGTGTACTCAGTTTGGTTTAAATTATTAAAAAGGTTAACAAGTTCCATTCCATGTGAAGCAGAAAACAACACCATGGTCATGTGTGAATCATTCCTTGTCTTTGTTCAGAGATTTAAAAAACAAATCTATCCAAATCTGGACTTAATGCCTTATGGGTCTAATTTTGAATCTTGCTTAATCCGTGAACCATTTTCTGTCCTTTTTGGTCATTTTCCATGCTCATCCCTCAATCTGGTTTTCTCAGATTTTGTTGAGGTCCTCAAGGGGGGGGGGGGGGGGGGGGGTTCCACTGTACACATTCACCGCTCAAGACTTCCATGTGCCCACTGGTCAGTGGCAACGTGTGTTTGCTTCAGCGTAAAGCATTGCAACCCATCCACATGCCACAAACACTCTGACAGGTTTTTTTTCTCCAAACATCATCCATTCCAGCCAATAAAAAAGCATTGTGAGATGAAAGAGAATGTTGGTGGTTGTGTGGAACCCCCAATTTGAGACCTCCCCCCTTTTAAAAACTTGCTTTCAGTTTCACACTCACAGCCTCTTCTAATCTACCTCCATTAAGATTCCCTCCTTCCGACTTTGAGACCCAATTTCTTCATTTTTTTAGAGGTCTTGAAAGAGGGTTCTACTGTACAGTTTATGCAAATGATAGACATGCTGATATTTTTCTCTTTTGCCTGAAAGTATACCAAATGTTGACATTGAAAATGACACTTGTCATTACAGTCATTACACTTTTTTAAGCAAATTTGCAGAAGAAAATAAATCCTAGCAATATGTTCAGGAAATAGTAACTAATACACATCTATATATATATACGACTAGTGTCTGTCTGTCTGTTCGCGATGCACGGCCAAAGTTCTCGGTGGATCTTTTTCAAATTTGGACACCGTATTCAGCTACACCCCGGACACAACCTCATCGATGAGATATTTCAACACGTGCTCTCAGCGCACAGCGCTGTGCGCGCTGAACCGATTTTTTTTGGTTTTTTTGTTTTGTTGTCGGGATCCACTACCAGTAACTCTTCCTTATCTTCTCCAGTGTTTTCAGCCGCGATTATCTCCCTTCCTCTGTGTGGCGTCAATCCATATTCCCGTTACTACGTTACTATTTTTAGAAGGTCGCTGCACGTTACTATTTTTAGAAGGTCTCCAGTGTTTTGCGCGTTTATCTCCTTTCCTTCGCAGCCTGGTATTCGGCTCTACTTCTTCCCGGCAAAGCGGGTAATCATCTAGTATATATATGTATGTACTACTACTACTACTACTACTCAGCAGATGTTTGAGCTTAGTGCTATTGATCAGGTCAGAGAAGGCCTATCGTTCTTGTATCAGCCATCAAGACAAGAACACTTGGCAAGAAAAAGTGTACATCCTTGTGAAGTTGCCTTGTTTACATTACAGCTGGCCTTGACTCATGGTGTTTCCATTCTGCAAAAAATAAAGCATAAGGTGATGGAGGGGAGGGGGTATGTTTGTAGGGAGTCTCTTGATTGGCAGCACATGCTTGACCAGGGGTGGAGAATGCCAATCTGTTTCTCCAGCAGCATGTTAACTCTTTTCCTTGGAGCATTGGGCCTGTGATTAGTTTTTCCTAGTGTATTCTACTTTGAAGAAAAAAAAGCGTTAGCTGTGTCTGTAAGTGTGTGTTTATGCACTGTGTGAGTGTATGTGTGTTATATATATTTAAAAAAAAAGTATTTAAATCTTGTACAGTAGAGTAATAGGAAAGCCAGAGATACAACAGACAGGTTAGAACATAAAACTTAGTTGTAGCATCTGATACATTTTTGCAGTCTTACATTGTACGATTTGCCTTGTTTCTGCCCTTCTTGTCATTGGAGCAAATTGCCCCAGCCTCACCAGCCCTCATGGCACCGTGAGCTATAACCAATTGTTAAAGGCATATGTACGCGCTCCCGTGTTTACAAAGTGTAGTTTGCCCATAATCGATGTCAAACGCACCATAAGACCATGTAATGACGATATGTCGCCATGCGCGGACCATATACATGCATTACAGCTTGTTTTTGAGTCTCAAAAACTTTGGATGTAAACAAAGACGCGGAGTTATTTCCCTTGCGTCAACGCTACCTCTGTTGGCAAATCTATAAATAGGACGATCCAGATCAAAATGAAAATTAACATATCTCAACATTGAAGGGGTCCTAGACCACAATATTTTGCAGGGAACTTAATTTAGCATGTCTCCAGCTGTTGGTAAAGCAATTAGCGTGTATAGTCATCGAGTACATATGGCTTTAATGTTCAGAATGCATGTACTGTGATTGACACTAGTGAACAAATTGAAAATGAAATTGCTCAGTGACAAACAGGATGTGTTACATAGAAAAATACAAAGCTCTTTGCGCAGTGACACTGTCAACCACTTTTTCACTTAGAGCACATGGTTCTGCAAGGTTCAAAGCTTGTGCCCATCATTTTGCGCTATGGGGAAAGGTCACATGGTCACAAGCTTTTGTTTTAATTTAAGGTCACGCTGACATCGACAGAGGGTAGAAAGAAGTGATGCGACAAAGAGACAGGAAGAGAGAGAACTGAGTTTCCACTGCCAGCTCTCAGTCTCACAATTAACACTGACATTCTCATTGGCTGGTTAATTGAGAGGAGACTCAAAGGGGGGGGAAGCTGTCATGGCGGTTCATCATTTTGTCTTACAATTCAATGTTGTGCATGCTGCAGCCAGATGTGTTTGTGGTAGAGGTTAAGAGGAGGGGGCGGGAGATGTCTGGTTTTCCCCTGTTTCTGTGACTCAGCTGCAAGTGGGGTAATCTACAACTTGTACAACAGCTAGTTCTTCCTTCCTCAACTTTGTTCCCTTTCTGGCTTTTTTGTGCTGCCAGCCCTTTTAGACAAGGCAATTTTTGCTGCCAGTGAAGTCTTGCGGTTTCAAGACAAAGGCATTGCAAGATTAGCGTTGAGGAGTGTAGATAATGTGGTAGTTTGCAATTCTTGTATTCTTGCACAATGAGACGTCCAAGTCAGAAGGCATCTGGCTTATTATGTTTGCAGATATTATTTATCTCAAGATCTTTCTGACATTCTGTCAAGTGTTTTTGCCTTAAAAAGCTGTCATGAATAATACAGGTTTAAAAGCTATACCTCGGTTGATATTATATGTTAGTTTTTAATTACAATGCACAACCACGTACACAGTATCTCGAAAGTAAACTCTCTGTTTGTGAAACCTTTAATGTCTTCATCTGACTCAAAGTGGTGCACTGAATTTACAAATTGTTATCTATTTCATTAGTAATAGTATATAAATATGCTGCGATATGATAATGGTTATTGGAGAACACAAGTGTGCACGAGCACACACATGACCCAAACAAACACATAAACAAAGAAATTCAACACAAAAATGATCGAGTGCGTCAAAAAAGACTCCTTTACAAAATCATTTGAATAAAAAAGGAGGATGATTGTTAGTGTTACAGATCGACTGGCTACTGATGTTGGTCACAGCAGATTCTTTTTAGTATTATCTATGCCACAGTGCTGCTCATTGTAAATTGTAATGCATTCTGATCCAACAGTTCTGTGAATTAATAACCACATTTGCTTCCTAAACATCGAGCCGTCATGCAGTTAGCTTTCCAGACAGCGTCAACACAGCTGCAGTGTCAGTGATGTTCGGCAATGAATGCTCCTGGTAGAATCTCAGTTCAGCAGACGGAAAAGAAGAGGGGAGGCTAGGGGGAGAGAAAAAAATCAATATGGAACGGTTTTGCAAGGTTGATGCCAGACAGAGTTCCAGAGAGTGCTCAGTAGCCTAGAGTGTCTGTGCGTGCAGTGGACGTGTGATGATGATGATTGCGTCAATTACTACGCTTGCCCCCAGTCTCTTTTATACCATTCGAGAGATAGTCATGCATCTGAATAAAGCTTTCGATAGGGGTCGGTGTACTTGTATTGTCAGCAATTAAGCACCAGGACTCCTGCTTTTTTGTGTGTGAATGAATTGATCGATTTCTGAGGAATGTAAAATTGTGAACCTATAAATGTACTCAAGTTTGCGTTAGATAGCCCATTATATATATGCCCCCCGCGGGTTAGGGGGAGTCCCATATTGGTTGGGACGAGAAAGAATTTACCCGATGCTCCCCAGCATGTCGTAAGAGGCGACTAACGGATTCTGTTTCTCCTTTTACCCTTGTTAAGTGTTTCTTGTATAGAATATAGTCAATGTTTGTAAAGATTTTAGTCAAGCAGTATGTAAGAAATGTTAAGTCCTTTGTACTGGAAACTTGCATTCTCCCAGTAAGGTAATATATTGTACTACGTTGCAAGCCCCTGGAGCAAATTTTTTATCAGTACTTTTGTGAACAAGAAACAATTGACAAGTGGCTCTATCCCATCACCCCCCTTCCCTCCGTCGCGATATAACCTTGTACGGTTGAAAACGACGTTAAACAATAAAGAAAGAAAGATTATATATATTCTTTTGAACACAAATTCCCCCCTCCTCCCAAACACACACACACCTCACCCCCTAGAATTTGTAGGCTTTTTGCATTTCTTCAGCGGGAGCCCTGAAGTACACTGAGCGTTCAATCCTATTATAACTGTCTGTTGGTCTTGAGGATCGCTCACAATTGATTTAGCAGTCTCTCAAATGATTGATGTCTGCTCTTCCTGTCCTTGCACGTTCTAGTACTGTATCCATCAAGGACCTAGTTTTATGAAAACCAGTTTCTATGTTTTGTTGGAGCTGAATCAGAATGCCAACTTCTTGCGTTTTATGTCTGAGTCTCTCTCTCTCTCTCTCTCTCTCTCTCTCTCTCTCTCTCTCTCTCTCTCTCTCTCTCTCTCTCTCTCTCTCTCTCTCTCTCTCTCACACACACACACAAATTTATTAGTACAAAGTGTTTAAGACCTAAACGTTAAACATCTGAGAAATCCAGGCCTTAGAAGAGATGGAGCCTTGAAGGGGAGTTACATTTACAGATGTTTTTAACAGAACATCTGAAAAGGGAGGGGGGTGTATAAGGGGAGACTTCCACTGTCAAGAATTGTTACTACTTCTCACTCTTTCCCCCTTCCCTCTTTAGTGAATACATGAAAAATATATTATATAGCATTAGCAACATTCTGGAAGATCCTCAGCTCTCTTTTCAGATTCTCTCTCTCTCTCTCTCTCTCTCTCTCTCTCTCTCTCTCTCTCTCTCTCTCTCTGTTCGTTTCAGAGCGCATGATTTTATTCAGGACATGAAATCTCTTCATTTTTCACACTCTTTCTCTCTCATCTAGCACATGGATTTGATTGTGTCAATACATGTAGCATAATAATAACTTCACAAAATCTTCTCTTTTTACAGATACTTGGAAGCGCAGTGTTTGGAGTGCTGCTGTGGCTGCGTCTGGACTTTTGGAGCAATGAGTACCTGGAGCTGGACAAGTCCTTGGATCGTTACCTGATCCTCATTTACGTCAGTCTGGTGGACGGGGCCCTCATCCTCATCTTCTCCCTCTTCGGTCTGATCGGAGGGCTCCGAACTGTCAAATGGGCTTTGGTGGTGGTAAGGACAAGTCTTTTTCTTCTCCTTTGTTAGTGTTCAACTTAGTGTGTAGAGATGAGTGGTAGAGGTCTGAAGAGCTACAGTGTTTGTTTATGTTTGTGATGTACAGTGGTTTTTTTAAAAATTTGTTGCCTCCGGACTGTCAAATGGGCTTTGGTGGTGGTAAGGACACGTCTTTTTGTTCTCCTTTGTTAGTGTTCAACTCAGTGTGTAGAGATGAGTGGTAGAGGTCTGCAGGGCTGTGTTTGTTTATGATATGTAGTGTTTGTTTATAATTTGAGGGCTTCGTAAGTTCATACTGTTGGATGGGGCTTGGTGTTGGTCAGGAAGAGTCGTGGGTTTGTTATTTGTTGTAGTGTAGAGTGGAGCCCCTTGATTTAAGACTCCCCAGTGATGGCGCTGGTATTTTTTCAAACCGGTACGCAAACTTTTATAGTCCAGAAAAAAACGATAGGCTGGTCATTTGAACCAGTAAGAGTCCAACTCAGAGTACTGGATTTGTTGTTTTACCAGCAAAAAAAAACACACGGTAAGTTAAAAAATCAACCGGTAGGTCATACCGGCTACCATTTTTGAGTCACTTGAGAAAAAGTGACTCTATGTAATCGGTCAGTGTTAGTCTGTCCGGCCGGCCGGCCGGCCGGCCGTCCGTAGACACCACCTTAACGTTGGACTTTTCTCGGAAACTATCAAAGCGATCGGGCTCATATTTTGTTTAGTCGTGACCTCCAATGACCTCTACACTTTAACGATGGTTTCGTTGACCTTTGACCTTTTTCAAGGTCACAGGTCAGCGTCAAAGGAAAAATTAGACATTTTATATCTTTGACAAAGTTCATCGGATGTGATTGAAACTTTGTAGGATTATTCTTTACATCAAAGTATTTACATCTGTAGCCTTTTACGAACGTTATCAGAAAAACAAGGGAGATAACTAGCCTTTTCTGTTCGGCAACACACAACTTAACGTTGGGCTTTTCTCGGAAACTATAAAAGTGACCGGGCTCAAATTTTATGTGAACGTGACTCCCAGTGACCTCTACACTTTGACGTCTGCTTTGGTGACCTTTGACCTTTTTCAAGGTCACAGGTATGTCTTGAAGGAAAAAAATTGAAATATCATATCTCTGAAACTATTCATCGGATTTGATTCAAACTTTATAGGATTATTCTTTACATCAAATTATGAATAGCAATTTCTTCCTGTCCATCTGATGCCTCATATAATATTCAGAACTGCGAAAGTGACTCGATCGAGCGTTTGCTCTTCTTGTTGTTCCGGTATTTTCTCATTTCAACCGGTAATTACCGGTTAACACCAATACTAACTCTCTCCTCGCTTTTGACCCTGTTTTCTCAGACGTTTTGTTCATAACCTTTGTAAATTTACCCCCACCACTCCCTCCTGTTTTCAGACCTGATTGTAATCAGAATTTTAAAGATCAAAGGGAGGTTCCACTGTAGTAGTGATGATTGGTAGAAGGAGCATCAGGCCTGAAAGTGGCCAGTATTTTACTCGCCATGGCGAGTAGAAACATGTAACTGGCGAGTAGAAATGTTCATATACTTGCCAAATGCGAGTCAAGTTGCTGAAACAAATTGTTGGTTTAGCTAGTAAAGTTTTGCTCTCTCAGTCTCTGGCTAGTAAATTTTCAGAATCACTAGCCAAAGGCGAGTACACCATTTGTTGGACTTTCAGGGCTGAGCGTTGTTTTTCTCTTTTTCTGAAAAATACACAATGACCGTTGGTGAGACAAGCAATTTATAAGAAACAACATCAGGAGAGATCTTTCCTCACCAAGAGTGAAGACAAAAACAGCAGAAATATGGTGTCAAACTCTCGCCTGTGGAGGCTTCTTCAGGATAACATTGATTGGGGACAGGGACAGGAAAGTGCACCATTAAGTTAAGCAAAAGCAAACAGGAGTGAAAAAAATTTGAAAAAAAATGAAAAGGAGAGTGAAAGATCAATTCAAACCTCTTCTTCTCTTTCCTAATAAAAACAAACAAAATCAGGACAGACAGACAAAAGCAAACAGGATTTTCCAAAAAGAAGCCTTCTACAAATGTCTACTTTGGGTTTTTGTTTTGTTTCTCTTTCCTCCTTTTCTTTGTATTCTTTATATGCATACTTGTTTACAAAATATATATTTTTCACTGTGAGATTTTGAGGCCTTTTTTCTGTCTTCTTTTATTTGGGGGCTTTAATGTGTAGAGTCTTAAGAGGGAGGTTCTTTTCTAATTTCTATTCTCCCTCAAGCCAAGGCTAGAATAGGAGTAACAACAGGTGTTTTCATGGTAGAATTCACATCATCACAAAACCTGGAAAGCTTCCCTGCTATATTGTATCTCCTCCAGAAAGAAAAGTTACAGTCTGGGGAAAACACTTGTTTGTTTAACCTCACACAGTATGATGTTTATCCACACATCTTCTTGATTTCACAGGAATCCTCCCTCCCTGGGGTGCACAAAAGTTGGCAGGGAGTTAATTTTGCATTGCCAGAAACTGAGCTGTTGATTCTTATATATATCTGTTTGTTCTTCATTAATTTTTTTAATGTATTTTAAAATTTCTTGAAGGGTGTGTGCGGGGGGGAGGGGGGGGAGGCAAACCTCAGTATGGTGTAGTTTGAAACAGCTGTCCCGATCCCTCCATTTCACTTTGGATCATACATTTTTTTTTAAATGGGAACTTATTTTCGGACAATTTCAGCTTAACACGACCCTCCCCCAACCCCCACTCTCTTTCTACTGTACACCTTTACAGTGTAAACTTATTAGTTATGCTGTTGCGGATTAAAAAAAAAATCTGTAGTAAAGACTATCTCAAAGAGCTACTGTACTTTGTGTTGCTGTCTCATTCCTTCAATTCAGAATTGTTAGTTTATGCTATTAGTTAAGGCTATGTTACTGGGTTTTTTCAGTATTCATTTCTAGTTTGCAGAATTTTAAATCAACATGTGGTGGTGGTTATGCAGATAGCATACACTTAAATATAACTTCTCATGTACACTTTTCAATAGTGCTCACCTCCCCCCGCGGGTTAGGGGGAAGAATTTACCGATGCTCCCCAGCATGTCATAAGAGGCGACTAACGGATTCTGTTTCTCCTTTTACCCTTGTTAAGTGTTTCTTGTATAGAATATAGTCAATGTTTGTAAAGATTTTAGTCAAGCAGTATGTAAGAAATGTTAAGTCCTTTGTACTGGAAACTTGCATTCTCCCAGTAGTACTACGTTGCAAGCCCCTGGAGCAAATTTTTGATTAGTGCTTTTGTGAACAAGAAACAATTGACAAGTGGCTCTATCCCATTTCTCCCCTTTCCCTGTCGCGATATAACCTTGAATGGTTGAAAACGACGTTAAACACCAAATAAAGAAAGAAAGAAAGAAAAAGAATAGTGCTCACCAACGGCAACGTAGATCTGTCCAGCCTTTTAGTTTTACAATCACTAGCCATGGAATAAGAGCATCATTGTTTTTGAAGACATACTAAACATTGACAACCTGGCTGCGTTCTGTGCAGAGTGCATAGTCTTATTTTTTTTGCTGTAATCCTTTTGTAACAGTAACAATGTCAACCTGCTAAATGAATTCAGCAAGAATGTTCACTCTTTGCAGGATGCAGTCTAGAGTCTTGATTTATAATGTGTATTTAAGTGAAACAGGATGCTCTGCTTTGCCTGTGTACAAACCCTGGACAGATCTGTGGTGGTGTGCATGAACATCAACACAGGAAGGATTCAGGTTACACATGGTCCTTACTCAGTGAACTTGTTATTCTTTTGTTCCAGTATCTGACAGCCCTGTGTCTGGCTTTTGGACTAACTGTGGCCGGTTCCGTGTATGGATTTGTCTACAGGGAAGAGGTACGTTCTTGTCTGTTTCTATAAATATTTGTCTGGAATAGTTCTTCTGTTTTGGACCATGCTAGAATGTCCATAACGTCTGTTGGGCAAAGTCCACCACAGCTTCTTGTGGGCCTCCACAGTGCGCTGGGCCTCAAATGGCGGTACGACGGGCGCAGTGGCGTGGTTGTAAGATGTCGGCCTCCTAATCGGGAGGTCGTGAGTTCGAATCCCGGTCGCTGCCGCCTGGTGGGTTAAGAGTGGCGATTTTTCCGATCTCCCAGGTCAACTTATGTGCAGACCTGCTAGTGACTTAACCCCCTTCGTGTGTACACGCAAGTACAAGACCAAGTGCGCTCGGAAAAGATCCTGTAATCCATGTCAGAGTTCGGTGGGTTATAGAAACACAAAAATACCCAGCATGCCTCCCCCTGAAATCGGCGTATGCCGCCTGAATGGTGGGGTAAAAACGGCCATACACGTAAAAATCCACTCGTGCTAAAAACATGAGTGAACGTGGGAGTCTAAGCCCATGAACGAAGAAGAAGAAGAAAAATGGCGGTACAGTCTCAGGGTGTCAAAGGCGGGGTGGGACTGCAGGATGTGGTCAAGGATTTGAGGGACCATGCTAGGTGCATGGTTATTCATCCGTGTTAGCAATTTTTAATAGGTGAAGATGGGATTTATAGTAGCTGTTCTCAGTCTAAAGTTCGTGACTAATGCACTGCTGTGTCCAGCTGGTGAATACTGTCCTCATCTATCCCTGTGTTTAGGCGTTGACGCTATGTTGTCCTTTGCATCGCTGTACGGCATGGGGTGTCTAGAATGATACAATGTTGAACACAATGAAAAGTTTCTTTCATAGCATCCACATGGTTATCTTCATGTTTTGGGTTTTTCATTCAGTCTGCGTAATATGACAGCGAGAAAAAATATTAAAAAGCACACACGGTTCATACATGGCACACACACATGGCCCTTTATGGGTGAAAAATGCAGGACTGAGGAGTGACACTTACAATTTCAGAAAAACTCTTTAAACATGTACAAGTCACTGCACGATCTTGTAACTGATACCAAAGAAACTACCTTATGTACAGTGTTTGCTGATACATGTAGTGCAAGTATATTTCTGTGGTATTTTATTGCCCCCCCTTAAGGCTAAGCATGGACACCTCCCACTTAAATGGGGTTCATAAAATGTGTAAGTTTAATTTTTTACGAGGGTGATGATCCAAATATTCTTTCTGCAAGGTGAAAAGGTGAGATTTTGTGGGTGGTGAGGGGGGGGGGGGGGGGGGGGGGATATGTATATAATTTGGATCTGGTTAAAACAAATAATTGTTGAAAAGCTGACAGAAACTCAGAAACAAAACCTTTATAGTACCGAATCCTTCTCATTTGAGAGATAATTTACATCATCTTCTATCTGTCAAGGATTTTACATGTGATAAGAGCATCCTCCCATTTGGACACAAACCCAAACCCTTTATGCCTGGCTGAGTTACGTGCAGAGCAAAGAATTTTGTAAAAAAAAAAAAAAGTAAAAAAATCGTTTTTTCATGTGGGGCACTGGTGTCAGTTACAAAATTGATTCAGCACAAAATTCCTAATCTGGACAGAGAAAAACCAGGCCGTTGTATTTTCGTCAAGTTGAAGGATTTTTTTATTCCATTAAAAAAAAATCTGGACATATCTGTGGTGTCTGACAGATTGGTCAAGATGAGTAGGAATGTAGCTTTAACAACAGTAGCAAAACCTCACATACAAGAGCTCCCTAAGACAACGGAGAGGGAAAGGTTAACTCAAAAAGTGAAACTTGAGGCTGGTAGCACAGACTCAGGGAGGGGAGGGCGGAAAGGCAACGTTACTGACCCCACATTAATGGTGTGAAGAAGGAAGTGCAGAGGGAACGTCGCTGGACTGTCCACACTGTCACCCCTACGCCAGACGTCATGCTCCCAGCCTGCGTCTGTTTGCCAAAAGGGATTATCGCATGCTTTACGTGTTTGAGTCGCCGCTGTGTGGCCACTGTGTGGGGAAAAAGGGCTGTTCAGTGTTTGGTGCTCCCCCTGCTCTGTTTGTTGACTCTGACAGCAGAATGAAGTTTTTTTTATGCTTTGCGCATACTAAAGGGTGTTATTGTTTCGTAACAGTGGTCTTGTTTCTGTAGGGAGGGGAGAATGTTGACCGGGATGTGGTCTTGTCACAGTGAGGATCATGTTGACACGCTGATAGAAATGATGGACATGAGCTACCATAATTAGTGATTCACAGAGCAAAACACAGGCATGCAAACATATAATTCTTCTTCTGTGTTCGTGGGCTTGAACTCCCACAGGCACTCGTTGGCACGAGTGGGGTTGTATACATGTGTATGGCAGTTTTTTCCTGCCAGGGGAATGCAAGGATGTGTTGCTGTATATCCCATGGGACAGTTCTTTGTCTTAGTAATTCTAGTGTGTAAATATATTTTGTATAATTGCACACCAGAAAGATTAATGCACAAACTGGGGACAAACAGCCTGTTAACATCGTCTGGACCTGTGTAACTTTGTTCATAAAGTAATCCATCCATTGTTGCAAACAAAAACAAAAACAAATTCTGTGACCCGGACTTTCTCTTTCCAATTACTTCACTTCAGAAAATCACGTAATCTTGTGGCATATAAAGACATATCTCCAGGATCCTCACTGATAGCTCATTATATTTGAGCCTATTACCAGAATTGTCCCTAGTAGGTGTAGAGGTCTGTGAGGATGTAATTGTGCACGTCCATGATACTAGGTAACAGGGGACATGAGCACTTTGACAAAAAGTGTAAATAATCAAACTTAAACAGGCTTGTCCACATACAAAAGACCTGTTTTCAATCAGATATTCCAAAGACAAAAATTGGAAGGTTCTGGAGCATCTACGTCATCACAACACATTGACAAGTGGGTCGGGTCGACTGCGTGTTGTCAGTTAGTGTGCTTTGCGTACATTACAGAAGGAAACGGAACCAAGTGAGATCGGAAAATCGTCTGCGTTTATTGCCGATCATTGATATTTTTGAAAGATCTATTGCTCAATGAGTTAAGTAAGTTATAATCCAACATACAAAATAATGTTGTTGCTGTAAAGTGTAAGCGTTAGTACTTCAGACAATTCATTCTCCCTAAAGCGTTTATGTAAACGAAAGTAGCTTATGACAAGGCTCTTTTTCAATTCCTGATCTAAATCTGAAATAACTAAGTGTTAAATTATTTTCTGTGTTTTTATTGGAAAAATGTGTCCTAACCTAAAATCATGTGCCCCAACAAATGATCTTTGGTGTTTCTAACAAAAACACCAGTGCATAGAAGTGAGAAGCTTTGTTCATGTCCCACTTTCAAGCGCCATTTTGAGGCCATGCTTCGATAAACAAAAATATGTAATAAAATTCACAAACACAACTTTTTGTGCAAACACGTTTTATTTCATCAGACAAAGTTGTCACACATCACATGAAACCATCAACTGAGTCCAAGGCTTTGTGAGAGCAAGTTTATAGACCAGCAAAGTTAGTCACTCACTGATTCTGTAACTGTTACCCAGTATCATGGACGTGCACAATTGTTACTCCTGCTAGTCAGCCAGTCAGGGCTTTTTTGACACAAGGGTCCAGAAGCCCTACAGGTAGCCGTGACTTGTGTGCTAAGGTGTAGATTTTGACGTCACCCGCATGCATCAAAGAGGCTGAGCCAGGTAATCACTGTAATGCTTTGTATACAAATATTTCTTGGCATCGAACAGGTTAAGCAATTTGCAAATTAGTTTTGATGCAAACCACTCCATTTCAATTACGTATTTGGCTTGATGCAACGATCTGACCTGATTGTACAGTTTGTAAAGGAGTTGACTACGTGCACAATTTCAATCACCTCACCATATAGGCAACCGTATTTCATATTCAAAGGATTTAAAAAATGTTAAAATGAAGCGTCCGGATAGATGTATGGGGCTGCATGTGAAGAGGTAACCCGTATGTTTTCTTTTTGTTCAAACTTAAATGTCCTGATTGTTTTTTTCCTCAGCTTCGAGACACGGTTGGGAAGAACGACCTGATCCGTGACATTGTGCAGAACCGTTTCACAGGCGAGCCAATCAACAAAATTACCCGGGCAGTGAACATCATGCAGTCAGAGGTGAGTGAGAGTGGCAATAACGGAGTCGGGAAATATCACAGTCGCTAGCATTCTGACATTAAAACCAGTTTATCTCTGTCCGCTTGGATTTTGACCTGAGGTTTGGCGAGAGAATAATTTCTCACAGTCAACTTTGTGCAGCTTTCCTTGGTGTCTGAACACCCCATGTGCTTGCATAGGAAGATGAAGATCCCAAGTTCCCAGAGAAAGTCTCAGGGCTTTGAAAACACGAACATAGACATGCATGAACAAGAAGAAGAAAAATGGCTTAGATCTGTACAGTATAGGGAGAAAGCAGCCTGAAATTCCATAATGAACGTCTCATTGGACTATAATGAAACTACCTTATCTTACCTCTCTTTTTATTTCCGGTGTGTACAGATTATTACAGGTTGACGGACATCCCAGGACTCCCCACTCCCTCTACCTAGAGGGTCCTGGGTCCCCCAACTTGAACGTATAGAGGGTCCTTAGACTCCCTCAGTGGAACTAGGTGGTGGGTTCAAGTGCTAGTCTTTCGGATGAGACGAAAAACCGAGGTCCCTTCGTGTACACTACATTGCGGTGTGCACGTTAAAGATCCCACGATTGACAAAAGGGTCTTTCCTGGCAAAATTGTATAGGCATAGATAAAAATGTCCACCAAAATACCCATGTGACTTGGAATAATAGGCCATGAAAAGTAGGATATGCGCCGAAATGGCTGCGATCTGCTGGTCGATGTGAATGCGTGATGTATTGTGTACAAAACAATTCCATCTCACACGGCATAAATAAATCCCTGCGCCTTAAATATGTGCGCGATATAAATTGCATTAAAAAAAATAATAAAAAAATCCCTGCGCTTAGAACTGTACCCACGGAATACGCGCGATATAAGCCTCATATTGATTGATTGAACTTTACAGGGTCCTAAGACCAGGTGGTTCATATTCTTACTTTAAATCTACCCCACCTATGTTGACCAAGTTTTTTTTTTAACCGAGACCAGCTGTGCTGCAGCAGGTCACTCAGAATTGTAGTGACTGTGTAGTAACTGTGTATCAACACGCTGGAATGCAGGCGTTAAATGGACGTTATAGGAAGCGACTGAAGCTAACAGTCTGAGCGGATATATCCGTACCTGGGAGACAAGGAGTTAAGAAGGCACGTTTCACGCTGACACATTATCTTTGGGGCACTCATGTCATGGTAATGCTGACTTTTGGAAGTTCCCTGATACCGTCACAAAATCATGGTCATATCGGTTGGATTAACTTTGTAAATTTGTGTTGATACAGATCTGACAGAATTTTGTCCAAAACAGCAGGGACTGTATGTATGTGGGACACGCTATTTTCAGGTTTTGTGCATTGCGGGACCCCCTCCATGATTTTGTGGTAAGTTGTTTGTGTTCCTAGTGCTTACAGGGCACACTGTTTAAGGAGCCCTGCAATCACCCCCCTCCCCCCCTCCCCCCCCCCCCTCTCCTTCATGTACTATCACTGGGAACGTGAAACATTTTGTCAGCATTCTCTTAACCTGTGATGAATTTTGTTTTTGAACAGCTGGGATGCTGTGGTGGAGATAGCCCCAAGGACTACTTGGAATCCAACTGGTACCTCGCGGATCCGGCGCGTGCAGATACGGCTCCTGGCAGTTGTTGCAAGGACTACTTTCGTTACCAGGACCACACGTCCAGAGTCTGCCCCATTTACGATAAGGGCGCCAGCAACCAGGAGCGAGATTACAATGAAAACATTCAGAGAACGGTGGGTTTACATTGATGTGTTTTAATGTTGTGTGTTCATTGACATCCACAAATCAATTTCTCATATTAAGATAATATATTGTATTGGACAGTATTACATTTTTTTTGCAATTGTATTGTTTTGTAATGTTTGTATAGGGGCCTGTGTATTGTGATAACTGACTGAAAGTGTGATATCATAATGCAACAGTTGAGTTGATTACTTTGTATGTGTATGATTGTGTATTTTAGCCGTAGCCTTTGTGTTTGTCCATGGGTGATGTGTTGTGGTACTAAAAGAGAATATTTCATCTTCATGATGACAGGAACATGGATGTTTATGTTTATCTTATCTGACCTTCTTATCGTATCTTATTATCGTACTTGTAGTTATAACACATTTAACTTCAACAAGATTGTTTGCACTGAAATTTTGAATGTTGTCAACTTTCTTTTGCAGGGATGCAAAACAGCTCTTGTGGATTTTTTCGAAAACTACATCATTATTATTGCTAGTATTGCCATCACCATCGGCGTTAAACAGGTACATATAACTTTTCACCCTTGCTAAGCCACGACAGCATATATGATTGTTTTCATGTCAGAATATGATAACTTTGAATGTAGAGTTTGCTGATAGGGATACCTTAAAATGACTAAACTGTCTAATGTAGCCATCCGTTCGAAAAAATACCAAGTTTTATTTACTTTCATGCAAGGAGTCAACAACTGCAAACGTTTTACGAATCAATTTGAGCATTCTCCGGGCAGGAATGTGTGGCCCACGATCAGGTTCACATCTGGCCCTGCACATGAACTAATTACGTCAAAAGCCTACATGGAAGTCTATTAGTCTTGGCAAGAGAGAGTTCTTTCTATTTGATTACGTAAGAAAGTTGTAAAAGGTGGTATGCGGGTCCATTTTGGCATACCGCGCACAGCCTTCAGCCCCAGAAGGTGGTCATGGGAAATGTTAATTAAATATTGGCGGGAGATGCGAACTGACAAACCGCATAAAATTTCATTTGGCTTGCAACACTAAAAGTATGTGTAGGCTTCTGTGAAATCGTCGTGTAAAGCTTTTGACTGTTTATATCGTAATCTGCGACAAAAAGTAGCTTCAGCAATGCTGTGACTCTTGCACTGCCCCTTAGTTTGAATGATGGAGTGCTAAGCAACACAAGTGCCTGTTAGAAGAGACATTTCCTACCAAAATCTATCTCGAATCACCCCTATTGCATACCCGTCAGCAATGTATACGATTTCTTGATGAACGGGATCTGGACTCCAATGCAGAAGTCTGAAGTGCAATATGGATGATCACACAGCAACGTTGTGTTTTAAATGTATGGTGCCTCTCTATGTAATGCTTACTATTCATTCAATTAATTTATTTTTTATAGCTGGGTATGTTTGGTGTGCTTGGCTAGAGTGAATGGAGTGAAAACCGCATCTGTCAACACGATTTCCCAAACTTGGACAATAAAATATTCTGCATTGTGTATTATCTCTTTGATACCTCTTAACCTGATTTGTTTTTTCTTTTACAGCTTATCTGCATCATCATCGTTTCTATCCTCATCCATGTTCTGAACAATCTGTATGTCCCGCAACCAGACGACATTGTGTACGACATGGCACGCAACCAGGAGAAATCTCCATACCCCTCACGCGGGGACTACAGGGAATACTACAGATAAGGCAGCCATCAGTTCTTCTCCATCATTCACGTCCTCCGTTCATCGCTTTTCTCCGCCCAGTCATCATCTAATTTACTGTCCGTAAGGGCAAATGAGGCATCACTTATGTAGGTTGTGTACATCTTTTAATTTTGTTTAAAGGTTTTAACAGTTTGAACAATACCTAGCTTTAGATTGATGAAATCTACTGAGTTGTGAACTTGAGGGAAAAAAAGTTTTAATAACCGAGTCGTGATCTCTGTCTTATACACAGGGTTTTTTCTGGGATTTTATTTCTTCAGAAAATTTGCCAAAATGGCCATACAAGTTTTGGGACTTCACTTGGTTTTAGGCAGTCGCCTGTCCCCAACCTTGAAAATAGTTTTGCAGCTCTAGCAAAATGACGGCAATTTTCGGCAATTTGAAATCAGTTTTTATTTTTCGTCAATTGCCGACCCCATACCTTCTCAGTGTGAATCTTGGAAATGATAGCAATGTATAGCTTCTGTGCTGACTTCTTTGGTAAATGGGGAATTTAGTTTTAACTCCAGATGTTTTTTCAAAACTACATTTTCCCTGTATCAGATTTCAAAGAGGAGAGCACTGTCCTTAACAATTATTTTTAAAGATTTATGGCAATTAAAAGATCTTAAAAGTAAAATAAATTCTTAGTGTTTGTAAAACAGGGTGAGGAATGAAAGGGGTAAAACTTTTTTTGTTTTTAAATGATCACTGGTTCCTGATTCATTGAAACATAGCCATCATCATTTTAGAAATCTAAAACAGATAGCCTGCTTTGGTTTCGAAATCTATAGAATCAAAAAGCAAGTATGGTTAATTTATAGAACGTTTAATCATTGACAAATATTTGAAGCGGACAGACCGACAAATAACAATGAGAACATGAACAAAATAATGAGGACTTAGCTTGGTTAGTGGTTGCTTCTTAAATATCTTGCCACGGTAGAGTGGCTTGAGGATGTAAAGATTAACCTAATCACAGTTTGATAATTCAGAAGCATTGGTTGCGTTCATGATCACATTAGAGGTCACTATTTTCACCCGTCATGTTTTCACCGTTTGAAGTTGAAACATTTTCAGTCCTTGGTGTGTTACCTCTGTGTGTTTAGTTACGAAAGAGAATGCATCAGGCATGGGAACTGTCTGGGGAAAATGCAAATCCCAATGGCAGTAAAAGTCGATTTTCCGCAACAATGAAACAGTATCCGCAGGAAAAATAGAAATGTACGAGTCAATTGAAATGCTTGTTATTCACTCAGGTGCTAGGAGATTGGTTCCGCGTAACTCATTTTATTTACCAATCGCACATGTTGTATGCATTTAGAGTGCTTACTTCCCTTTGTTTCTCACTGAGAATCTCGGATAACAAAACGAAAACAAGTGTGTGGTGTACATTGTGGGTACTGTTTAGGCCACACAAAAAAAATAGTCTGTTTACGGTATCCCGACCGACCCTATTTTTTCGTGCGACCCTAGACTTTTTTTTTTGGCATTTGGGGGAGAGAAAAAAAAAGTCTGTTTTTTGGCAAAATAACTTAAAAATATGTTTAAAAAAAAAAAAATCCCGACCTACCGACCCTATTTTTTTTGGCCTATGTTACCGTAAACAGACTTTTTTTGTGTGTGCCTTACTCTGTGTGTGTGCTAACATGTGTGTGTCCTTAAGGTCATTTACATACATGTAGTTATTTTTAAAAATTTTAACATGAAAGTTACAGAACTGTTTACATTCGGAAAAATCGATCAGACTAGCCCCAGATTGCTAAGAGTTTGATCGATAAAGAAAACTTTTTTGGGGGAGCATCCTGAACCCCCTTATTCTTTAGTTTTGTTCTTTTTTTCAGGCAGTTCCCATGTCTGATGCAAGTTTCTGTTGTCTTTGTTGTGGTTGCCTATTGTTCTCTCTGCGTGCAAGATCAAAAGATTGCGTGTAGAGGGATTCCTTCTGTTCACACAAAATCACGAGCTTTAATTCAATGTTTATATGTTTAGATTCAAGTAACGGTTGTCTTTGTAAATAATTTTCATGAAATGTTCATAAACTTACAAACGTTTTTTCCCTTCTGTTTGCAACTTTTAATTTGGCACTTTTGTAAACCTTTTGTAATAATGTTGTAACACCGGGAAAGAAGAATGCTCAAGACATATTTTTCATCTGTGTGCACACGTACACATACTGACATAGTTTCAAGAACAAGGTGTCTCGTAACAATAATTCAGTATTTAGCTATCTTGTGTTCGCCTTTATGTTTCCTTCCATTACACTGGAGCATGTGACGCTAATTGATTCTTCTTTTTTAAGAAATGAAATATTCAAGATTATATTGTAGTTTTCATATTCTTCGTTCTCTGACATAACTTTTCTATTAGTCATGTTCACGATGTCTGTGAGGGGTTACTTTATGAAATGCATTTTTAGATCTATGTACATTTTGTTTATATGTGCATCAATACACTCTGATTTGGGTGGAGACTGATTACTGTTTGGCATACTTTTTCTTTTGTTGCAACTTTGTTGAGCTTTATTTGAAGTCTCCATTATACAATAGGTTGTGCGATACAAGAGGACCAATTCTTCTTTGGTCTTTTTTTGAAGGCCTGTTTTAGACAGGGACTTCTAGTTGCCATTTTGGGAAGTGCTTTTTTATGTGTCCATTTTCAACACAATTTTTTTAATGAGATATCATGTAAAATAATCATGTGGAGGGCACAATTGCAGACCTAGCCATTTTTTGAAATTTTACTTCATGGTTTTACGTTTTTGTTTTAATTATTTTTATTATTAAGATCAGTGACAGATGCAGTCACTTCTTAAACTTGTGCATTTGTTTCCGAGCACAAACAAATTTGAACTATTTTTACAGCTCGATTCTGAATGGCGTTATGATCATACAGAGTGTTACAGATATTGATTAGTATGTCTTGGTTTAATGTCAGTCTGCAGCTTTGATTTTTAAGGTTCTTTTGATAAGGAAAATCAACTTATTTGACTGTGAAACTGAGCAGGTATTTTATGGAAACGTGTGTGCAGAATTTTTGTTAACACAAACGTTGCATGCATTTTGTTGTACATTGGTTGCTTTTTCATAAAATGTTGTAGATATGTTTCATACATGTAATTTTGAGGAGCATTTTTTAATGTTTTTTTGGTTACTTCTTTCTGATTTGCCACGGGGCTTGGTCCAAGATGTGAGCGCTTTGTGTTCTTTGATAAGTCTTTTTCTTGTGTTTGCTGGTAGAACCGTTCCTTGATTTTCCACTGTTTTGTTGGCTGGTAGTAAACCTTTAGACTTGCTTCTTGCATTCCAGTTTTAGTTCTACTTTTTAAATTCAGATTTTATCATTAATGCAAAAAAAATGCCAAGACTGTCTTCTATTTTCTGTGTGCTTTTGTTTTGTGGTGCTTTCTGCAACTGCAAGGCCAAGTGAAAATCAGTTCACAACTTCTTCTGATTTTAAGTTTGTGTTCTCTTTGAGCATTGCTTTTTAGTTGCGAATGAAACGGTCTGAGATGCATTTCATATACATGTGCTTTTGTAAAAACTTTGATATCTTCCTAATTGCTATGTAGTACCTTGACATGGATTCATAACCTTGTGTGTATGTCTGTATGTATGTGTCATTTTTACTTGAAGCTTCACATCTGTGTTGTGTGTGAGACACACTGTGTATTGATATTGATGGAGTGTGCAATGGAAGTACGAGTAGCTGTATGTGGTGATTTCAGATGATGAGTTATTACATTTTGTACGATGGATATGAAGTGAACCACATATCATTAGCATCACCACAATTTGTCTTGATTTGAGAACAGAAGTGGTCTTTTGCTTTCTGGACATCAGAACTTTAAAAAAATATTTTCTTCTATCTTTTTGAAGGCAGGGACAAGTGTTGAACTGTTTGTGAAAATAGATTGAAATAAAGACATCTGATTAACTGTCAAGGGGAAGAGAGGAAGAAATCATAAAAAGGATGACATAGGTATTGGAAAGGTGTAAAATGCACTAACATGCTTTTATAAACTTTACAAAAATGTATTTCTTATTCCTCATCTACTTACACAAAAAATGTGATCCATACAATAGCTTTTAAGAAAAAAAAGGCTTGCTGAGGAAATAATTAGAAAAAGTCTTCTGCTGAGGAAATAACACTAGCAAATATAATTTTTCTGCACATATTTAAATTTAGGAAGTTATCATTGGATAGAAGAGTTCATATTTTGATTACGACTGGTCGGTGCTTGAAGCGCTTGTGACTAGCGCGATTGTTAACCTTCATCCTTCTATAAAAATAGGAAAATTTCACCACTTCAAATTAAAAATCACTGTTTCTGAGGTGAAATCATAGTCTACAAATGAAGATTCTCCTCGTAATGGACGTATAAAATCGTCCTTTCATTTAAGTTTTTGAGATCATGGAACAAATGTTTAGATTTTTGATGCTTGTCGCCCATCGCTTGATTTAGGACGCCTCACTGATCCGTGCTGATCATGCTTTTCTCTGTCTCATTTTGGCCAGCTCGTGCATGTGTCTAGTCATCTTTTCTATCTTAATCTCAGGGTCTGATTTAACTTTCTTAGCTCAGTTTTTAAGGTTACAGAGCAATACTGTTTGACCCTGAAACACCATGCAAAGAGAAAGATAATTGTTCAGCCTTTCTGTTGATGAATTAAGTTGTTACGGTTAACAAAGTTGTTTTTGAAGTGTTTAATATTTCACTATCCCCACCATTAATTCAGAGCACAATACCGCCCCCCGCGGGTTAGGGGGAAGAATTTACCCGATGCTCCCCAGCATGTCGTAAGAGGCGACTAACGGATTCTGTTTCTCCTTTTACCCTTGTTAAGTGTTTCTTGTATAGAATATAGTCAATGTTTGTAAAGATTTTAGTCAAGCAGTATGTAAGAAATGTTAAGTCCTTTGTACTGGAAACTTGCATTCTCCCAGTAAGGTAATATATTGTACTACGTTGCAAGCCCCTGGAGCAATTTTTTTATTAGTGCTTTTGTAAAGAAGAAACAATTAACAAGTGGCTCTATCCCATCTCCCCCCCTTTCCCCGTCGCGATATAACCTTTGTGGTTGAAAACGACGTTAAACACCAAATAAAGTAAAGAAAGAAAGCGCAATACCTAACATATTAAAGTACATATATTTTATACATCATTATCCCTTCCATTTAAAACACTCTGCTCGTAGCTCTGTGTCATACCAGCAGCATTTCCGCATGTATTATAACAGAATCACCTTTTCAAGCAATTATGTGATTCGGCACAAGAGTGAAATTCACATGGGCAAGAAATTACTCTCATGATGTGATTGGACGGTTTTTTTTGAAAAGCAAAACGTTTTCTACCAGCAGTAGAGCAGTAGAAAAGTGCAAGATGTCAGGATCAGACTGATTTTCCACCTCATGAGAAGTGGTGTTTTTTTTTATGGAGAGTCACACGTTCCATGATGTTTTATCAAATGGCATCTCCTCCCCCCCCACTCCAGCTACCCATCCTGTCCCCAGTGTGCTCCGCTATAACGTTTCAAACAACGCACGAGTCAGGTGAATAAACTGACTGTTCACATTGCAGTGCTGGTGCAGGGAAGGCTTCTGCTTCATCGAAGAACACAAGTGGGGATAATTTGAAGTCGCTGTTGAATAACTATTGCATTAGTGCGAGAGAATTTTGTGGGGAAGAGTTGAGGATAGTGAAGGTGTTGTTTAGTTTACTTGGCTGCAGGTAAACAGTAAGTAGTTGATCCCTTTCCTGCTTACATGTGCCAGTATTCATCATTTCAAAAATCACATTATTCAAGAACCATGCATGTGAAGAAATGTAAATAATTTTTCAAATGCCCATTTACGCTTTTTCTCATATTAAATTATCATCGCAAATAGTCAGACAGAAAGGGTTTAAACACATTGATCAGTAATTGTTCTGTATTGTACGTTTGTATGATTAAGATGTGATGACGGTTGCTTTTTGTGACTTCTTTTCAAACGCTAGCATTGTCATGTGATTTAGATATGTTTTAACATTTTTTAAACGTCAGATGCCGAGTGACCTGATTGCAGGTGCAGTATGGTTCTGAATAAAAGTGAATATTGTCCCTTTCCTGCTGTTCTTCTATTCTTTGGGCTAGTGTTGTGATGTCTGTTGCAAGTTTGGTACCAGAAAAACAATCAATGCAGACACATCGCTTGTACTCTTCTGCTGAAAACTGATGCACAGTTTCACGTATCAATGGATGCATTAGTGGAATCGATCCCAGCGAATGAGTGACTCCGATGTGTGTGTTATGCAGTGTCCAATCGATATGATGCTTTTTTCTTTCAAAAATCTGCTCACCAGAGCCACAATCGTTTCAGCGATCGCTAAGCATGCGTGTTAGTTCCCCATGCAGTCATGACCTCGACCTCAAGCAAAACTCATGTGATCTCATGTGATCTCCGGCTTTGCAGCAACAAATCGGTAACTGCGATATATATATTTTCAAAAGAAATGGGGTCATATCGAGCGGACACGGCGTAACATTCTGTCATTCACATCAGAGTCAGTTATTTGCTGCTATTAAACTGGTAGACCATGTGTTTCCCGTTTGACCATGTGTTTCCTGTTAAGGTTATTTGTATGGGGTTTTGTTAGCGGGGCGCAACTTACTTCTGCTTGTGAATCCTGACAGTTATTTCCGGAAAACATCTATTGGCTTTCATGCATGTAAAAAAAACAACACCACTCACTTAATGCATGAACAGACACCACTTGCACAGATTCTCGCTCTACCAGAGCAGAAAGAGGAGAAAACTTTAATGTCATAAAATGCCCCCCCAAAACAATATTGCTGCATATGCACTTCAGTTTATTCATTTTTTTTGCAAAAAAAAGTGTATACTTCGAAACAATATTTTAAAATAATGCTCAAAATGGCTTTGCAAGACAAAATAAGTCCCTCTAAACACTATCTAATAATGCTTTTGCTCAACACACACACAAACCAATTACATATACATGTTCCACCAGATTGTGAGTGATACTCATCAAAAATTGACCGTGATTATGAACTATGAGGATTGCAACCATGTCTCAGTACTCTGTCTCTCTCTATCACACATGATGGTTGTCCTTCGGGTCCGAAGAAGACTTTTTCGTTTTGCCTTCTATCTTATGTACACAGAGGTGGCTCTGCAATCCTAGTCTGGAGGCGCAGAGTCTGTAACAGTGGGGGCACTGGAAGTCTGTTGTGGTCATGCACTGCCGGTTTAGCGCTATGGAGTTTTAGCGCTATGGAGTTGCTTTCGCGCAGCGACAAGTGTCTCACAGCGAGCCTCTGTCTCTCTCTATCACACACATAAAAGCATCAAATGGATTCTTGGTTACACTTACAGGCTGAACTACACAAATGGACGTTCAGTAAATAAACAAAGCCATTTCGGGGGTGAGGCAGTTGAGCGCAGTAGTGTGCCTCTTCTTATACCCCGTCAATTTTATGGGTGAGGGTATACATTAATCTGAACACCTGTCGAGATCATGATCATAGTATACGTGAAAACATGCTTGAATGTACCTGTTTTACACAAAAAAAATAAACCCAACATACCTGAGAAACCGTGACATAACCTTTTTGAATTCTGAGATTTTTGTGTTCAGGTGGTACTTGAGATGAAAGAACTTTTTTGGGAAGGGTAAATTGTCTGTATAAATATATATCCATATTCACGCATGGTCTTTAGAAAACACACTGTGTGTAAAAGTAAGTGAAATAGATTATAAGGTACAAGGAAAGTAATGTAGAACCTAGCCTGGAATACAAGACAAGGCCGAGCGAAACGTACACACATTTCGTCTCCTTGCACCTCATGGATTATTAGGTGTTAAAGGTCCTTGTCTACATTTTTATACAGAAATTGACATTAAACCATGAAAATGCTGAGTCTTTTACCTACAAAAATTAACAATACACCCCCCTTCGATCAGGAAGGACGAAGCCAAGGCAGCCATTTGAAAATTCATTATAGTATTCCAGCGTAGTAGGATATCCTTATTTGGAAAATGCCGAGGGCAAAACTCCTCAAATACCGTGCATTTCGTTCATTTAAAAAAAATCGTGGACAGCGCTCCAATACCCAGTTTCAAACTGTTGCTGTGATTGTGTGGGTGTGGCTGTCAGCAAAGTGACATGAACTTGATTGGTCGATATTTCTAGGCAAAGCACATGGTCTCTGCACATTGAAAATGAAACATTAAAAGTGTCATTCACACTTCCCAAACATAATATATATTTTTTTTTACATCTATTCGAAGATCTTGTTTCTATAACTTTTGTCCCCATGGTTCATTCATCATCTGACATAACTTTTGAGCGAAATCTAACCATAAGATTATTGAACAAGAAGAGCAAACGCTCGATCGAGTCACTTTCGCAGTTCTGAATATTATATGAGGCATCAGATGGACAGGAAGAAATTGCTATTCACAACACAATGAGTCACGTTCACATAAAATTTGAGCCCGGTCACTTTTATAGTTTCCGAGAAAAGCCCAACGTTAAGTTGTGTGTTGCCGAACAGAAAAGGCTAGTTATCTCCCTTGTTTTTCTGATAACGTTCGTAAAAGGCTACAGATGTAAATACTTTGATGTAAAGAATAATCCTACAAAGTTTCAATCACATCCGATGAACTTTGTCAAAGATATAAAATGTCTAATTTTTCCTTTGACGCTGACCTGTGACCTTGAAAAAGGTCAAAGGTCAACGAAACCATCGTTAAAGTGTAGAGGTCATTGGAGGTCACGACTAAACAAAATATGAGCCCGATCGCTTTGATAGTTTCCGAGAAAAGTCCAACGTTAAGGTGGTGTCTACGGCCGGCCGGCCGGCCGGACAGACTAACACTGACCGATTACATAGAGTCACTTTTTCTCAAGTGACTCAAAAAAAGCAAAAAATGTAGATGACCACCTTTTGACAAGCATTTAATGCAAACTCATTTCTAATATCAAAAGATATTAGTCGCTATTAATTCATATAAATATTAAGAGGATGAAAGTCGCTTGTTCATTTTAAAGGTTGTTATTTTCTCAGGTGCCAGGAGATTGTTTCTGTATAACTCTCGCTTACTCCATTACACATGTCGTATGCATTGAGACCACTTACTTCCCTTTGGTTTCTAATATCGATTAATCAATGTTTCCCTCTATAGTGTATTCAGCAGTATGAATCTCAATTTCTATTTATTCTATCTGTTTATCAGTCTGTTTATTCATATTTGTATTAGTTAACGTCACTCTTGGTCTTCCTCCTTCTCTGAGTCTCACTTTCTCTGAATCTGCCTGCATCTCTCTTCCCTCTCTCTTTATATAGTTCCTCTATCACTTTTTCGCTTTCACAACCCCTCCTCTTCACATCTTTCTGTCTCTTTCTCATAAGCACAACCAGGCCAGACACAAACCCAAGAGAGAGAGAACCATCCACAAAAGCCAGCGTAATTCTCCGCTGCCTCCCCTCTCCTTGCCCTCTTCTATCGCAACTTTTCTATGCTGTGTGGCAAATACTGTTTCCCTGTAAGCGCTGAAAATGGCGTCTCTGGCTCCGTCCCATGTATGTGGACCCACCAGGCGGTAGTGAAAAGGGTGAGCGGGGCCCAGCAACACTGCCAGAGCCATCTTCACGTCTCCTTGAAGACAGAAGTGCCACCAGTTTGGTTTGATGCCAAGCTCTGTTGCTATGTTGTCTGCTATGTCCAGGTACTGAAACTGAATAGATAAGAGAGAGTGAATGAAAATAAATACAAAGCATGAGTTGTGTCATTTCTGCAGTCTTACAATGAATTAACACACAAAAACATGCACGCATGCAGCCCCCCCAGCCCCCCCACACACACTGATTATGGAGAAGGGAATACAGTTCCTGCTATATCGACTTTGTAGTTACGCTCAAGAGATTAAGGGCAAAGAAAGAAAGCAATACATACATCCATGCCGTCTGCATTTTCAATACAATTACACACAAAATACAAAATATAGTATGAAAGAAAATGTTTCATAAAAGCATCAGAATAGTCATTTTCTCAGAAAAAGAAAGAAACTACAGTCACTTACAGCATATTTCAAACAGCCATGTCTTTCAAGTTGCTGACTGTTTATCAGGTCAACATCATGTCTCCTCATGGACCGCTCTGGAAGTTTGTGCTTCCTTGAAATCACTCGGGCAGCCAGTCGAGCCTGGTTTTCCAGGAGAGGAGGTATCGGCCCATTGGCTCGAAGACAGCCAAGCAGTGTCAGCGTATCATGTGGTAGAGACAGTGGGAACGTCATTTTGTACAGCTCCAATTTCTCACTTTCTATCGAACAAAATCGACAGGACTGACATTTATTATGCATGTCACATATTCAGCAATACATGTATCTGTTTACACACTTTTGAGAAACAGCTAGAACGTTCACGGCTTCAGGCTTCAGATTTACTAAATAGAAACGCAAGAATTATCACATAAACTCACTAATAAAATAAATATGTGAGTTGCAATAGACCTTTTCGGTATCTGAGCAGCTCTTGCAAGATATGCTCTTTGTTATGCTTTGAAACGTTGTGAGAACTTCAAACCTTTGCTTTTGCAGCTAGCGCCACCACATGCTTTGCTATGCTCTGAAGTTTGCGAGAGATTACGAGAGCTTGGAATACCGATACGGTCTATAACGCTTTTTACCCCTAGTCTTTCCTTATTAATGCAACCCTTATTTGTCCCCAAATGCACAGTATTTCTTTTTCTGAATTTGGGATGGAAACAGCAGACAGCGAAATGAACTTTATAGAAAAACTCCTGCTTTCACATCCAAAATATTTATGACATAAATATGAGCAAAAACATATAATCCTCTAAACATTTTAGCTAAATTTTCATCAACCAACTGTCAATATACTGATACAAAAACATTGTATAATCAAGTATTTTCATGCTGTGACTCTAATTGACTCTGAATGCTAAGTACTGTAAACATTCTTGTGACTTTTAAGAGAACAAAAATAAATTTGAATGCACTAGTCTTCAGACTTGAATTTTTTAGAGAAAAAAAAGTCTGAGTGAAGCATGCAGTAGGCCGACTGACATGGGTAAGCCAAACACCTCTATGCCTTCAAGTATTTTATCACTGTAGAGATACTGCAGAATACAAAAACTTGTGTAAATTCATATCCGGGCAGAGCAGACTTTCCCATTTTGTCTCTGAGGTTATTTTGTTCCTCTCATGTCATTGTGACAGTCAGAATAGAATTTGTTCAGGCAGTGTACCCTTTGACTCCAACATTCTGGCCTTTTTCTGGCACTTTTGACCCCGAATATTGGCCAGAATACAACATCTTGTTATGTACAGTGGAACCCCCCTTTTTAGACCCCCCAATTTAAGACTACCTCCTTTTTTTTTAGACCCGCTGTTTTTTCCAGATGTTCTGTTCATAGCCTCTGTAATGTTACCTCCATTTTAAGACTCCCTCCTTGTTAAGACTCCCTCCTCGTTAAGACTCCCTCCTTGTTAAGACTTCCTCCTTGTTAAGACCTGATTTTCTCAGATTTGTGGAGGTCTTAACGGGGAGGTTCCACTATATCTTCACCTGGTTCTGAGCTCAAGAAGGACGGGTCGATGACACTAAAGTCATGCTTGTAACCTGTGGCAAAGATGATGTCATCAATTTCCCTGAGAACGGTGCCGTCTTCCAAGTGAGCCTCTGCGTTGCCCGTTAGCTTCTCTATGTGTGCTACCACCTTCAACTGCCCTGTCATGATCTGAAACGGTAAACAGATAAACTAGAAGAAGGAAAGAAAGAGAAGCACATGAATGTTCAATTCTAAAATCAAGATTTTTGCTTAACTCCTTGTCTCCCAGGTACGGATATATCCGTACCCACACATATGGCTCTATCTGATCAGGTACAAGTATATCAGCTCAGACTGTTAGCTTCAGTCGCTTCCTGTAACGTTGATCTAACGCCTGCATTCCAGCGTGTTGATACACCGTTCCTACACAGGTACATGTACATGTACTACTATTCTCAGTGACCTGCTGCAGCACAACTAGTCTTGGCTAAAAAAAACTTGGTAAATATAGGTGGGGTAGAAAGTGTTAAGCCTTTTGAGTAAAAAAGGAGACCTGTCTACCATATGTGACCCTCCACCACGAAATGAGTCGCATGTCACCTCGCGCGGTTCTGGGCTAGGTTTAATATAAGTCCGGGGAGTGTCTGGTAACAGTGTGAGGGTCACCTTAGTCACAGGCTTATAACTCAAAAAGTTTTTGCTCTTTTCTAAAACGGTTTTCACCACTGGATAGAGCATAAAAAACTCTTTAGGAAAATGTAAAAATATGAAAATCATGCAAAGGTGACATGCGACTCATTCCGTGGTGGAGGGTCACATATATGTGTAAACATGTGAAAGAATCATCTTTTTCAGTCATATTCTTTCAAGGTTTTACTAGTCAAATCGGTTATATAATTCTATATCAAGGGGAAGAACTGTGGCCGTTTTCCACATATGCTATGTTTTTGGATTACTTCCCTTGGTTCCATGATCGTTTTACCATTTTGTTGTTGTAAGGATTAAAGTTGTATTATTGTTTAGTTATGCTTATCGTGTACTATTTAGTAATGAGATAATAATGTTTTTGAATGTTATTATTAGAAAATTTGGTTTAGTTGAAGATGCTAGGACATGTCTTTGATTCTCACTTTTTAAAACCAGGAATGTTAGTGTTTATTAACTTTATAAATACATTTAGTGTTAAGAAATTATTTGGAAAATGTTTAATTAATGCTTGGTAATTTTAGTGAATTTTGGGACATCTTGTTTTATTTGTTAGGAGGTAAACTGATGTCAATTAATAACTGATTTTGGATTTTTACAAGACTTGCATCCTTTCTTTGAGAACCTGACTGAGCAGACAGTCCCAGGCCACAATTTGTCTGAAGTGAAAAACGTTTTTATTCCTAAATCAGGGGTAATTTTCTCAACTCTGTTGAGGACGTTTTGAGTTCACTTTGGATATTTTTTGGGTCTAGTGGATCTCTGGTTGTGTTTTGGTTTTTGATGAGAGAGTTAGTTAGTTTTTGAGTCACTTGAGAAAAAGTGACTCTATGTAATCGGTCAGTGTTAGTCTGTCCGGCCGGCCGTCCGTCCGGCCGGCCGTCCGTAGACACCACCTTAACGTTGGACTTTTCTCGGAAACTATCAAAGCGATCGGGCTCATATTTTGTTTAGTCGTGACCTCCAATGACCTCTACACTTTAACGATGGTTTCGTTGACCTTTGACCTTTTTCAAGGTCACAGGTCAGCGTCAAAGGAAAAATTAGACATTTTATATCTTTGACAAAGTTCATCGGATGTGATTGAAACTTTGTAGGATTATTCTTTACATCAAAGTATTTACATCTGTAGCCTTTTACGAACGTTATCAGAAAAACAAGGGAGATAACTAGCCTTTTCTGTTCGGCAACACACAACTTAACGTTGGGCTTTTCTCGGAAACTATAAAAGTGACCGGGCTCAAATTTTATGTGAACGTGACTCATTGTGTTGTGAATAGCAATTTCTTCCTGTCCATCTGATGCCTCATATAATATTCAGAACTGCGAAAGTGACTCGATCGAGCGTTTGCTCTTCTTGTTTTAGTTTGATTTAGGGAAGAGATTTTTGTATTTTTGAAACTAGTAATCTAAACATGAAGAACTTTTATTTTGTCGAATGAGAAGAATTTTGTTGATTGAATGAACAACTTTTACTTGTTTTAGACTATGTTTTTGTAACCTGAAAACTGAGTTGACTAAAGTGCTTAATTCAAAATAAATTTCTTTAGAACACTTATCTCATTTTTTGTTGTTTATTGTGAAAGCAAGAGTTTTACCTCACCCCGAATCCTCCCTTAACCGTGCTAGAACTAATTTAAGTATGTTTTAGCAGTAGGTTTACATTTGCGAGCACCTCAACCCCCCCACCCCCACACTCTTAATTATTCTCATTCTTTCTACAAACAATACAAAAATAAAGAAAACAACATGATTCATGGCTATTCTGAAATCTTTTTGCATCTAAACAAGTTATCACTTGCAAAGAATGTGTGAAGCTTTGATTTTTTATTTATAACAAGAAGAGCAAACGCTCGATCGAGTCACTTTCGCAGTTCTGAATATTATATGAGGCATCAGATGGACAGGAAGAAATTGCTATTCACAACACAATGAGTCACGTTCACATAAAATTTGAGCCCGGTCACTTTTATAGTTTCCGAGAAAAGCCCAACGTTAAGTTGTGTGTTGCCGAACAGAAAAGGCTAGTTATCTCCCTTGTTTTTCTGATAACGTTCGTAAAAGGCTACAGATGTAAATACTTTGATGTAAAGAATAATCCTACAAAGTTTCAATCACATCCGATGAACTTTGTCAAAGATATAAAATGTCTAATTTTTCCTTTGACGCTGACCTGTGACCTTGAAAAAGGTCAAAGGTCAACGAAACCATCGTTAAAGTGTAGAGGTCATTGGAGGTCACGACTAAACAAAATATGAGCCCGATCGCTTTGATAGTTTCCGAGAAAAGTCCAACGTTAAGGTGGTGTCTACGGCCGGCCGGCCGGCCGGACAGACTAACACTGACCGATTACATAGAGTCACTTTTTCTCAAGTGACTCAAAAACCGAATTAAATCAATTAAATAAAATAATAAAAAATTAATCAATAAAACAATAAAAAATAAATAAATCAAAGAATAGTTCTTGAACCTTGAATGGTAGCTGGTCATTGACGATAAAGTTGTTCTGTGACCTGGGTTGAGATGGTTTAGGTTTCAGCCCTGACGAGACCGGGTCCAGCCACTTACTGGCCTTGGCAACCATGACACGATGAGCCAATGACCTTGGAACATAGTTCAAGGTCACTCGTCTCAGGAGAAAATCCCATGGCGTGCGACCATTGACGAGGCGAGAGATTGTGTATGCCCCATGATGTACACTCAGGTAGACCTACAAAAGGAAGCAGGTAGATATATGTAACCGAGTGCCTGCCCAGGTAAAACAAGTCGCGTAAGGCGAAAATACAATATTTAGTCAAGTAGCTGTCGAACTCACAGAATGAAACTGAACGCAATGCAACGCAGCAAGACCGTATACTCGTGGTCCACCGCTCACGGCATAGGCAGTGAAATTGACAAGAAGAGCGGGGTAGTGGTTACGCTATGCTGCATAGCACGCTTTTCTGTACCTCTCTTCGTTTTAACTTTCTGAGCGTGTTTTTAATCCAAACATATCATATCTATATATTTTTGGAATCAGGAACCGACAAGGAATAAGATGAAAGTGTTTTTAAATTGATTTCGAAAAAAAAAATTGATAATAATTTTTATATATTTAATTTTCAGAGCTTGTTTTTAATCCGAATATAACATATTTATATGGTTTTGGAATCAGCAAATGATGGAGAATAAGATAAACGTAAATTTGGATCGTTTTATAAATTTTTTGGTTTTTTTACAATTTTCCGATTTTTAATGACCAAAGTCATTAATTAATTTTTAAGCCATCAAGCTGAAATGCAATACCGAACCCCGGGCTTCGTCGAAGAGTACTTGACCAAAATTTCAACCAATTTGGTTGAAAAATGAGGGCGTGACAGTGCCGCCTCAACTTTCACGAAAAGCCGGATATGACGTCATCAAAGACATTTATCAAAAAAATGAAAAACACATTGGGGGATTTCATACCCAGGAACTCTCATGTCAAATTTCATAAAGATCGGTCCAGTAGTTTAGTCTGAATCGCTCTACACACACACACACACAGACACACACACAGACACACGCACATACACCACGACCCTCGTTTCGATTCCCCCTCGATGTTAAAATATTTAGTCAAAACTTGACTAAATATAAAAAGTAGTACCACATAGTAAACTTCAGTATATACTATAGTATACTATAGTACATTTACTATGGTAAACTATAGTATACTATAGTACTTTTACTGTAGTAAACTATGGTACTTTTTCACCTGGGCGAAGCACAAAAACTACCTTTGGAGACAAGGCCAGTCAAACAGGTTTAAGATTTTAGAGCTAAATTAATAGCCCTGAACTGCTATTGGTACATAAAGGTTGCCACACGCATACAAGGAGACAGCAGCAGTCAGACCCCATCACAAACAGAACTCTACAACCGACAGGTGTCTATATAGCCAGTGACGTAGAAGAAACGTCGAGCTACTTTAAATAACATGCGCTCTTCGCTGGCAGACAACTCTGCAGATCGAGTCTGCTTTGAAGGGTGACGCAGTAGTCTCCCTGTCACAAATGTATTCATCAGACCCTTCCTGAAACTATATACAGGTTTGCCTGTGTGTTTCTAATAATGTGTATGTTTGTGAGTGCATGTATGTGCCTACATGTATGCGTGTGAGTTTGCAAGTGTACATATGTGTGTGTGCCTGTGTACATGTGTGTGTGTGCCTGTGTACTTGTGTGTGTGTGCCTGTGTACTTGTGTGTGTGTGCCTGTGTACATATGTGTGTGCCTGTGTACATATGTGTGTGTGCCTGTGTACACATGTGTGTGTGCCTGTGTACATATGTGTGTGTGCTTGTGTACATGTGTGTGTGTGCCTGTGTACATATGTGTGTGTGCCTGTGTACATGTGTGTGTGCCTGTGTACATGTGTGTGTGTGCCTGTGTACATGTGTGTGTGTGCCTGTGTACATGTGTGTGTGTGCCTGTGTACATGTGTGTGTGTGTGCCTGTGTACATGTGTGTGTGCCTGTGTACATATGTGTGTGTGCCTGTGTACATGTGTGTGGGTGCCTGTGTACATATGTGTGTGTGCCTGTGTACATGTGTGTGTGTGCCTGTGTACATATGTGTGTGTGCCTGTGTACATGTGTGTGTGTGCCTGTGTACATATGTGTGTGTGCCTGTGTACATGTGTGTGTGTGTGCCTGTGTACATATGTGTGTGTGCCTGTGTACATGTGTGTGTGCCTGTGTACATATGTGTGTGTGCCTGTGTACATGTGTGTGTGTGTGCCTGTGTACATATGTGTGTGTGCCTGTGTACATGTGTGTGTGCCTGTGTACATATGTGTGTGTGCCTGTGTACATGTGTGTGTGTGCCTGTGTACTTGTGTGTGTGTGCCTGTGTACTTGTGTGTGTGTGCCTGTGTACATATGTGTGTGTGCCTGTGTACACATGCCTGTGTACATGTGTGTGTGTGCCTGTGTACTTGTGTGTGTGTGCCTGTGTACTTGTGTGTGTGTGCCTGTGTACATATGTGTGTGTGCCTGTGTACATGTGTGTGTACACACACATGTGCATCTTCCTGTTTTAAACAGGTTAAAGCTTTCTCACTGTCAAATGTGTCCTAGTGTTTATCAGCATGTTTCCTGGGAGCATTGTTTGCAGCACAAAAGATATTTGAATCCCCCTGCACAACACCTTAGCCCTGAAAGTCCAACAAATGGTGTACTCGCCTTGTGATTCTTAACATTTACTTGCCAGAGAGCAAACTTTACTAGCCAAACCATCAATTTGTTTCAGCAGTTTTACTTGCATTTGGCGAGTGTATGACCATTTGTACTCGCCAGTTACATGTTTCTACTTGCCGCGCCATGGCGAGAAAAATACCAAGCCCCTTTCAGGCCTGCACCTCCTCTATCTCCTACAACTGTAAAACAAAGAGTCACCTGTTTCGCTACAGGAGCAGTGTCACAGGCCTGCACCTCCTATATCTCCTACAACTGTAAAACTATAAGTCACCTGTTTCGCTACAGGAGCAGTGTCACAGGCCACGTCACCGGCTGAAGAAGCACTTCCTGAGCAAGGGAACAGACAGAGAGAGAAATCATGTACTTGCTTTCCAGATTTACCCACATGTAGTGAAGATTATATCTGTGCAGAAATGCAAAACAAAACAAGCAATTAACACTTTCGCGACGGAACACTGATAAATCAGTAACCGCGCTGACACGCCCATGGACGGGACGCGCATTTTTCAGTACCAGTCATACAAGGTACAAGACTCGTGATTGCTTCCCGGTTTTTGAAGATTGCAATAAATTGAGTTGTTTCCCTTGATACACGTGGTCTTCTCTTCCGGCTTGATCAAATTAGTGCAGATTTGCGTGGTGTTTTCGAACAAAAAAAATGAATCGAAGGCGAGCCTTGTCACGGGAGGAGATTCTCCGGATGTTGGATCTTGTGGATCCTGTAGATCATGATACAAAGCGATAATAGCAGTGATATTGAGGAAGAAACAGTCCCGTTGTTGCTAGTACGAGTCGGCAAACTACACGTGGTAGGGGGTGATACTGCTAGACGAACATGTATCTCGGAATCGTGCAGGAGCTATGGGGGCGTGGCAGCACTGATAACAATGGATGGCTGGAGCCTTCAAATCCTTTTGGAATTGTTCATAGGTGTACAGTTGGTACTTTGTTGTGAAAATAAGACTTATATTCAGTATGGATTACCTAGACATCATTTGGTGAGTGTTACAGTTTTGTTTCATTTGAGTCAGGATGCTGTGAGTGAATGCGTGATTTGCTTGTTTTTTTCTTTGTACTGTCTCCTTATTTCTGTGTACAATGTTAACAATATTTCAGCTAATTCATAGGTTTTACACCTTGTTTGGTTATAACATTATTTATAATACTTTCTGTTAAAAAATAACTTTTAAAAAAAGCAGTGGAAAATAAAACACACACAAAAAAACGTTAAAAAACACAAATTATCCCCCTTTGCTAAAACAAATCGCGTGACAAACTTATAAATAGCACGACTGAACTGGGCATCCATTTTTGAATTAGTACACAAAATTTGGTGGTGATTGGACTTAATTCAAGCTTGCTAGACAGATTTCTTTACAGTTACTGATTTTTGGGAAGTTTCTTGGTGGCAAGCTTGGGCAGGCAGGACGTTAACGCCGTGGCAGTGCTAGTCACAATAGTGTTAAGCAAGCAAACAAATATAAAACAACAACAACAGATAGGCTAATGAGTGAAAGGTTGAATAACATACAATACAAACAAATTCACAAGCATCTCAACCTATCAAACTTTAAAGTGAAGGAACAAATAGTGATTAAACGATCGATGAGAGAGGAAAAATTAGCTTAGCTTTAGCCTATAGTGGAATCCTTCTTTTAAGCTCCCCCCCTCCCCCCCCCAATATTTTGGGAGGTCTCCATGGAAGGTGGTAGGGGAGCAAAATAAACAAAATGCGATGCAACACAAATCAACCATGATTTTCATTAAACAAAATCTACACTGTAACACCTTATCTGGTACATTTTCCACAGATATCTGGTGACAGTGCAAACGCCACATTTTTCACTAAACACTATCTGTAGGGCTTATTGCATTCCTAAAAACTATAGGGTTTCTGAAAACTCCCCCCTTGCCAAAAAACCCACATTTTGAAAAGAGAACTTTTTTTTTTAAATTTGAAAATAAAGAAAAACTTATGGCTTAGATTGCACCAGATTGCTCCATTTTTCTTGATTTTTATCAAACTTTTTCTGAGGGGGCATGCCCCTGGACCCCCCGAGGAGCCAGCCTTTTTTTTCTAAGTGGCGATTTCAGAAAGTAGTTGGGTAATTTGTTGGCTCAGGTTACACCGGATCGGTCATGCAATTGTCCTTGTTTTGATCTAAATTTGTCTTCTTAAATTTACTTGTTGGAAGGTGTATTAGGGGAAGTTTCTTGGCTCAGATTGCACCAGTTGGCTCCATTTTCCTTGTTTGTGAAGAGCGTCATCGAATTGTCCCTAAAAAAAAAAAAAATTGGAAACCCCCCCATTAAAAAGATGTGATTCGCCCCTGATACCCTTCACATACTCACCAACGACAATGACAGTTCTGTCTCTGAAATCCTGAGGATTTTTGTAGCTGTCGACATGATGAATTTTGCCCTTGAATTCCTCTTTCATGCCAGGGACATGAGGACTGTGGGGTACCCTGTAGAACCCTTGACACAGGATGACTGCATCAAACTCAGACGTTGTCTTTTCTTCAGTTTGTTTGTCAGCCTGCACTTTGGTGGTGGTGACAGTCCAACGCCCAGAAGTGATGTAGTCTTCTGCTTTGGCTACCTCCAAAACCTACAAGAGGAAATTCTCATCAATTAAACTTGCACACATGCATGCACAGAGGATTACATTTTTACACTGAATTTACCTACAGAGGACCCCCCTTTAAAGACCACTCAATTCAAGACTCCCTCCTTTTTAAGACCTTGTTTTCTCAGACTTTCTGTTCATAACCTCTGTAAAATGACTCCCATTTTAAGACTCCCTCCTTTTTAATTAAGACCTGATTTTCTCAGATTTTTTGAGGTCCACTGTATTACCTGTAAATGTCCAGGCAAACAACCAATGAATTGACTCACTGAGATGAAGAATTCTGCACACCTAAACTTAATCATTACCCTCTTATGGGGACCAAAAAGTGCATCGAACAGTTTTGTAGTCCCAAAATTACAGCAACAAAATACTTTGCCATGACACATCAACTTCAAACACAGACATAGTACTGTTATTTTTAATAACGAAAACATATTTTTAATATCATTACTTTTCTAAAACCATTAAAGTCACAAGAACATTACATTTTGCAATGCTGTAGTGCATTTCAAAACTGTCAGGCTTCTTTTTTTGCTTCAACTGTGATAGACCTAAATGTCCCCCAAAATCAGCGTAAGCTGCCTGAATGGCGGAGGAAAAAAAGGTCAAACACGTAAAAATCCACTCATGCAAAAACATGAGTGAATGTGGGAGTTGCAGCCCATAAACGAAGAAGAAGAAGAGACCGAAATGTAAACCATTTGTAAACTGATAAAGGAAACAAACTTGCAGCGGTCCCAATATAGCCATAGACTTAAAATAAATTAAAAAAACCACCAACCAATGTCTCTTACTAATTGCTGCACAGCGCATCATCATTTTCCACCGCACCTTTGTGTTAAACGTGATATGCTTTTGCAACTCAAAGTGCTGAGCATAGCTGTGGAGATACTGTTGGAACAGCTTGTGAGGCAGAAAAGGGGGGTAATGCGGTGGGCAGGGGAAGTCACTGAAGCACATCATGGCCTTGCTGATGTTGGTGATAAGACTGTCGTACATCTGTGGGCCGCCTCCAGGCTTGGGGCTGTCTGACGTGTACCACACACCTCCTGGAACATTTTAAATCTATTATTGTTTGAAGTAAATGTTTGACATTTTGGCTTGAGTAGGGGTGGGGGAGGGGGGGTTGTTCCAAGCACACAGCTTCACAATGCCTAGCTATTTCAAAAGAAACATTCAAAGTCAAATTTCTTCTTTCTACTCTTCAAACAACTAGTAGTCAACATAGCTGCAATTGTTCACACACACACACACACACACACACACACACACACACACACACACACACACACACACACACACACACACACACACACACAGAGACACAGATACACACACACAGACACACACACTGACACACGCACACAAATAGTGAAATACACATACACTCACACAAACAGAAATACACACACAAACAGAAATACACACAAACACACACACACACACACACACACACATGTACACACAGTGACACATACAACATAAACACACCCACACACACAGGTATCTTAAATTCATACCAATATCAGAGTTCATCTCAAAGCAGTGTGGTTCGAGTCCCTCCTCAAGGCAAGCCTTGATGGCAGTGAGTCCAGCAACGCCGCACCCCACCACTGCCACACGGCGTACATACTGCTTTGGCTGCCACTCCTCCATAGCGCTATCGTAATACTGCACACACACAAACACATTTTCTGTTAAAATGTACTGATCTGGGGCGTTTTTTCTTCTTCTTATTGTTGTTGTTTCTCCATACACAAGAAATGAAGTGTCTTAATTCCTTCAGTTGTCAATAATAAGACCTCACAACAATGTAGAACTGAATAAAATAAATGGATTATTACTCGGCTTTAGTCAAGACACCAGTATGCGAGTGTATACATGGTAAGATTCATTGGCGTGCTAGCCAGGTGTGATGCTGATAGGCGTGTTTGTAATCGTTTGTAATGTATGCAGGTTTACTTGTGTTTACTTTGCCATGCAGTGTGTGTGCAAGCATGTGACAGTGGGTGATATAGTGTCCTAGTTTAACTCTTCTGTGTATGTTTCAGTTTGCAACTGCTCATTACGCATGCTTGTGTAATCATGAGTGAACATGTCTGTGTCTAAGTGCATGTCTTCTTCATAATGAGGGAATCCCAAGACAGGGCAAATATCCTGTGTGTGTGTGTGTGTGTGTGTGCGTGCGTGCGTGCGTGCGTGCGTGCGCGTGCCATTGTGTGTGTGTTCAACTCATGTTGCCATCCTGCAAACGTGTATGCCTGTCAGTGTCACTGTATTTCGTGCGAGTTTTAATGGGACGAAAGCGAAAGGAGACTCACTGTGCACACTAGCTGTTTGAACACTGACCTGTCGGGACGGCGTTCACTGAATCACAGAGCTTTCTTACTGCTTCCTGTCATGCTGAAAGTCAAACGGCGCCTTTTCATTCATAAAATGCACGTAATTTGTGCACAAGAACTCAATATTTTCAGAAGACAGTCAGGTCTTCCCGCGGGGACTGAAAGATCAAAACAAGAGAGCATGTGATTCATGTAGTACTTCCGGGACGTTGACCTCAGAGCGAGCGGCGTATATATAGCATGTCTACCAATGAAATTCTGTCGCAGTGATTGGAGGTGAGGAAGGAGGGGGTAAGTCGAAAAAGAAGAAACTCGGCTATGGCAACACTAACACTGAGACGCAACAACGCACACCCCTCTCTCCACCCCAACCCACCTCCCGGCATCTCCACCCACAGGACCTCAGTCCACGGTCCCATGTCGTCTGGTTCCCAAACAAGTGGTAATTTATGAGAACTCAGTGCTCCCTTCCCACCCTTTAACCTCTTTGACAGATGCTGCGCTGCTCCGCATAATCATCCGCATCAATTGACTTATTTAATACGTGTTTGTCTTCCCTAAGTAGGGTAAGTTGTATACTGAATAAATAATAATAATTATGTGTCTGGCTGAAAAGTACAAATGAGAACTGTCAGCACTTTCAGTGTTTTTAATTTTATGTAATTTTCGTAATTTTCTTTTCTTCACAATTTCATTTTGTTATGCCTGAATTGTATTTAGCCCCCCCCCCCCCCCCCCCCCCACTGACCCTGTTACAGGTGTGCAACTCATTACTCATTTCCGTAACAAAACTGATTTCACTTGTTGCGTCTCGGGTTAAACTTATTATATTCACCTTTTTCGGCGGCCGCCTTGGCCGGGCAATCAAAGTATTTCCGAAAGTCAACCACATCTATCCAGGCCTCAAAGTCCAAAAAATAGTGTACTAGCCTTTGGCTATAGTGTTTCTGAAAATGTACTAGCCAAAGAGCAAACTTTACTAGCCAAACCCGGCAACAATTTGTTTCAGCAACTTTACTCGCATTTGGCCGCGAGTAGATGAACATTTTTACTCGCCAGTTACATGTTTCTACTCGCCATGGCGAGTAAAATACTCGCCACTTTCAAGCCTACTATCACTGATGACTTGAGTAGGATCTAGGACAGCTTACCCATCGCAAACGCCACATTCTGTCTGTTGAACATCGATACAACATAAAATTCAACAACGTTTACATATCCCAGGTCTTCGGTTCGAAATTGAAACATGGCGCCACTTGAAACTCCTCAGTGATTGATTATTAGGGTTTAACGTCCTCTTAGACCAACTGACTGGTCTATATTGGGACAGGTATTGGTAATACGTTGAAGATATGGTGTGATACTTTGATTCGAACAAGCCCGCTGTGGCTGTCTTCTTCGACACACCAGCATTGGGTTTGTCTCTTCAAAGTATCGAAATACGATCATGATAATCGGAGACGAGAGATGATGCATGCGTGTCTTCGTGTTTTGCAAGCCCTGAGACTTTCGCTGTGAACGTGGGATCTTTTTCGTGCGCATGTGTGCACACGGGGGTGTTCGGACACCGAAGAGAGTCTGCACAAAGTTGACTCCGAGAAATAAATCTCTCGCCGAACGTGGGGATCGAACCCACGCTGATAGCGACCAACTGGATACAAAGTCAGCGCGCTACCAACTGAGCTACGTCCCCGCCCCAACTCCTCAGTGTTTCTCAGACGGAGCACTCGGAACTCGTCGCATCAAATTAGACAAATGCGTGCAGTTTTTCTCACAAGTGAACGGTTTGTTTGAATGTAGGATATTTCCCAAATGAACTGATTACCGTGCCTGTACTGTGGAATTTGATTGTTGCTCAGTGATGCACATGTTCAAACTTTGGGCGAGGCCGGAAATACTTTTGAGACGAAAGGAAGGCATCTCAGTTGACAGGGTTATATGCGCAAAACTGATCGATGCCCTAAACAGGGTGTATGCTATACATGGAATACCGTTTAAAGTACAAAAGACGATCGGCGACGATCGGATCATGAGAACAACATACACCTGAAAGTGTATAAATTCGAATCAATTAATTACAGCGGAGTGGCTTATGTTTACCTCTACCTGAAAATCACTCATGACTTTATGTATCCAGTGTGGCACTCGGCAAAGCCTCGATCCGGCCTGACAGTTCCCCACAACTGTCTAAACTCCTCCATGTGCTGCAGTACCCCTGAACAATCAGGAACACATTTTTGTCGTGTAATCCCTGAGCTGCTTGGAACCCAAATCTGGTTTGTGTGCATGGTTTCCTTGAGCTATCAGCAGGGACAACAAAATCCATCTTCGTGTGGTACCCATAGATCCTAGATTTATCTCAGTTACAAGTACGGTTCCCTTGAGCTATCAGGGACACACAACTTTGTATTTTGTTCGGTACCCCGGCCCATAACTGGAACCTAAAGCTGAGGCATCGTACTGCAAACTGAAGATCGACAACCAGCAGACCTCAAAGAATATCATCAGACATAGCTCCCAAAATCATACGACTCGTGGAAGCTGGTCAAAATGCCGTTTTGCGCTGCTCGAAGAAACACAACATGTGGTGGTCAATGATGGACAAGTGACAGTGTGTGAAACCATGTCGTAAGAAGGTGAGGTTTCCTACATCAGTCGATGTGTGCGCACAACTAAATATGCACGACCACAATGAATTCGTGTGTGTCAGTGTGTGCTCTCCCGGACGCACTACGTAAAACGGCGGCCAAGTCTGGACAGGGCTTAACGCTCGACATAATATCATCTGATACTCTCAGTCTGTCTGTGTGTCTATGTCTATGAGATTGTTACGCTCTAGAAAGAGAAAGACGCAAACGTGCATATTAATCAATTCTATAAGAATATCATCAGACATTAGTTAGTTCTCTATGGTGTAAGAATCCCAAAACTAGGTAAACAATGTTTACGGGAACTTTTCTCGTTTATTGCAAGGTAAGCCTAGTTGACCCTGTGTGCAGAAAGTGACATGTTGTAACATTAAAAGGCACATTGAATGCAACTCGAGTGTGTCTGAATGCACATGTGTTACAAAAGAAATAGATGATTCTCTTTTTAGACACGATGACAACAGGTTTTCCTTGAGATACGAGACTGAAGTAGGCTGCATTCATTTCAAGTTCCGTCTTTTGTATGGTACCCTTGAGCTAACGGGAACCTAAACTGATGGCTTTCTCTCCACAGTACCCATAAGCTATCGGGAGCACAATTTTATGTCTTCAAACGTGGTACCCCTAAGCTGACGGGAACCCAAATGTGTGATTTCTACGATAACCTTAAGCCGGGATTCCATAGACGCGAATTTCACATGCGAATTTCACATACCGAATTTCGGTACGCAAATTTCGCATGCGAAGAAAAAGAGCATACGTCCATAGATACGATGTTTCCCTATTTGGCGCACTAAAAATGATGCAGACCAATACACACACGGTCAAGGCCTAGTTACAGAACTTCGCATGCGAAGTTCCTTTTTTTCGCTACCCGGTGCGAAAGAAAAATCCGCTATCGGAATTCGCATTGCGGTGGTTCCGAAATTCGCAGCGATGGATGGATGGATGGATGGATGGATGGATGCACTAAATGCCGGAAAGCAAGGTCCGAATTTTTTACTAGCGTTGCGAAGTTCGCATGCAAAATTCGCGTCTATGGAATCCCGGCTTTAGCTACATCTTTCAGAGTTCCTAGTCCATCTTCGCACTCCGTCCCTCCTTCCACTCCCGCCGACAGTAGAAGGGTAACCCTGTCAGAGAAGGGTGGAGTGAAACAAAGGTTGACAGAAAAAAAAACACCGGTAACAAAACCGAGAAGAAAATGTTGAGGTCTGAAAATATGGTGTTTACTTGATTTAAATCCTCTGCAGAATGGCTCTGGCAACCGAAGATTTGTGCACATTCCCTGTTCTGACTAAACATAGAGAGGTATTACTTCGTGCCTCCGAATAATCGGGAATCCAAACTCTGTGTTGATGAGTACAGTATGGACATTTTAAGAACCTCTGATTCTTCGATGCTCTGGTTTATTTCAAAATCTTTCCATTTTATGCAATATTTGTTCGAGACAAAAAAAAAAAAAAAAAAAAAAAAAAATCGATTCCATAAAGCTTGGCCTGTGCTACTACGGGAACTACGACAACAAGAGACTGCGACATAAAGAAACTGCGACATGAAGAGACTGCGCAGCCTTTTAAAACTGAGGCCTCAAACATACCAGTAAAATTTCTTTCACGGCTTCAGTTTGTACAGCATTTCAGGCGCACACTGGCAGGCTTGATTGAAGGAATCTATTTTTACGCAAAATTTTTGTGAAGACAATTTGCTTAAATTGTTCCATGTAACATGCACAAAACAAAAAAAGTAAATGCATGTGCCTTTTTCCAGAAAGCCATTTACTTGAAAATTATGTCACTAAATAAAACATTTTGAAAGCAAAGAACCGAGGTGGCGGCTCGAGCGCATATATTATATTTCTGATCAGTGGGCACATTAAACACACACACACACACACACACACGCTGACACACACACACACTGACTCAGAGAAACACACACGCACACACACACACACCCACACTGACGCTGACACACACACACACTGACACGGAGAAACACACACGTACATACAAACACAGACACACAGCCACACACACACACTCACACACGCTCGCGAGCACCACAACCACAACAAGGCAGACAAAAACACAAAGAAAATAAATACTTTATTCTTTGACAGCCGAGGATTTCAAACCATAGAGAGTTCCAGCATTTGTAGATTTCTGTTACGTTGATATGCTTACTCCTACTGAGTACTGTTTTATTTTTTATTGTTATATTTTTTTTAGAAAGATGGACAGAAAGAGGGAGGGAAGAAGAAGGACAAGGAAATTACGAAATTACGTACACATTACACCAGCGCGCACTGTACCGATATGTTTCTGAAGATAAGTCAAGCTGGTAATGAAATACAAAACCGAGAAGGTCGGATATAAGGACACACGCACTTTAACTACATTCCACACATTGTGCATGTGAAAGAGAGGAATCTTTAGTACGCATGCACCTTTATGAGGTCTGGTTTTTTAATCCATAAATTTGCAGCGGGAACTTGCTAAAAAAAAAAAAGAAGGCAGAAACATGCAAATGAAAGGTAGTTGCGGAAATGGGTTTAACACATGGGAAAGCTTTTCAATCATACTTTCATATTTTTCTCTCTCCATTTTTGTGAACGCTCTTGCATACAAACCAATTCGAAAACGAGTACACTGTTAAGATGGCATCCAAAGGTGAACTAGTCAGACGAGGTTTTCAAGTCTGTGATGTAAACCTCTTCTAATCTGTCTTGCCAGCAAACACACAGAACAGTGGCACCTCTGTGTTAAGACCTCTAGAAATGTGAGAAATGAAGGTCTGAAAGAGAGGGAGTACGTTTGTTTGTTCGTTCATGGGCTGAAACTCCCACGGCTTTTACGTGTATGACCGTTTTTACCCCGCCATTTAGGCAGCCATACGCCGCTTTCGGAGGTAGCATGCTGGGTATTTTCGTGTTTCAATAACCCACCGAACTCCGACATGGATTACAGGATCTTTTTCGTGCGCACTTGGTCCTGTGCTTGCGTGTACACACGGGGGTGTTCGGACACCGAGGAGAGTCTGCACACAAAGTTGACTCTGAGAAATAAATCTCTCGCCGAACCCGGCGTGGGGACGAACTCACGCTGACAGCGGCCAACTGGATACAAACACGAGTCCAGCGCGCTACCGACTGAGCTACATCCCCGCCCGGGGAGTACGTTTTACAATGGAGGTAAATCTACTAACACTATGAAGCAAAAGTAGGACGTATAGTAGAGGGAATCGTACAATGGAGCCGGGTCTTAAACTATGATGAGAGGTTCCACCATATGCTGTACACAACCCGCAGGTACGTGAGACTGCATGGGTGGGTGGCGGATAGGGCCGGGGTGGCGGATAGGGCCGGGATAGGAGAGCGGGGAACCACCCTGCCCCACACACAGTGTCAAGCTCCTGTGATGTAGCCTTGTCATAGTAACCTTCTGTAACTTCGGGGCAGAAGAGCAAACCTGATAAATAAGATATGACTGATATGCAGAGCATACGTGTGTGACGGTATTGGCGTGTGTGTATTGGCGTGCTTCTGTAAATAAAATAGTCTAGAAGCTGACTTCCAAAAGGTGAAACGACCTAAATGTTGCTTGTTAGAAGCAAAAATCTGCTCTGGACTTTCAGTTTGAACCTATAGTTATATCCCTGGCATAGATGTCACTTCTGAATTTCACTAGTTTGGCCGCCATGACAGTTTTCAAAATGGCGGCCAAAACCGCAATGAATGAGCCTGTGACCACTTGTTTATAAAGTAAATCCCTAAATTCTATGGCTGTTTATACTGATTCGAGGCAGCAGAATTTTAATTTTATCATGTCAATTGTGCTAATGCCAATTTAAAACGAATTTTGGTTACAATGATATTTTTCCGCTCAATTGCTTCGCCGATACGGTAAGTGGTGTGTTCTCTTTTCAGATGAATGTAATTAGGGTTTTTTCTTCAGGTCCTGTTACAGCAATAGAATATTGTACCACTGACTATATTTTCATAAGAAATAAAGTGCCTTTAAAACTTTTAACCTTTCAGATCATGTCCATGAAATACATTGGAAATAAAGCTTGTAACAGCAGCTTTACACACAAGCGCACTGTTGAACGGCTTAAACAATGTTTCCATCCAGTGTCTCTCTCTTACACTAATACAGAACTGAGCGAGGGTCCGATAAGTTCGACGCCCTCTACCCACTGTTCACAATAATAGGACATTACTCCAATCTTAACGCTCAATGTCAATAAGAAGCGAACATTACAGTTCAGCTTTTTGTTGTCCGGGTATCCTGCAGCTAATACAAAAAGATGTAAAATTTGAACTTTTCCTACCTCTGTAAGGGTCGGCCGGTACATCAATACATGTCACTCTCCTAGTCCTGAGAGCAAAAAATATATATACTGCCCAAAACGTCCTCTTTTTTACTGTCCGAGCTCACGTTTGAAGAGCATGAGTTTATTTTAAGAATGTAGACAAAGTCTTTCTGATCCTATGAACTATCGTTTTAAATGACACGACCACCAGTTATCAAGCAACCCGCTCAAAAGAGCTCGTGACACTTCGTAGTTCTGCTGGACATTCATTGTCATATGTGACTGTACTTCATGCTGACACAACCATAGCAACTAATGCCAGTAGCTTTTACGAGTCATGACAATGACTGTTATGTGACCAAGACATTTTTCTGAGGGGAGACAACAATGTACGTTTCTCGGCAGATAACATCGACATCATTAAAGAAACTGTTGGCGGTATCCCTGGCAACTCAGGACGCTTCTTTGGGGTGAAATGTCTGCCAAGAGCCATGTATACATAGCTAGGTCACAGTAACTCCTTTAAAAGTTGTCGAAACACCCCCTAAACTCCCAAGATCTAAAAACTGGTATGAACCTAATAACTAAAAGATTAGGGTTGGTCGGTTATTACTGTTTATTGTCTCTTCAGCACAGTGCTAATCGAGACCGGAAAGATAAGGGAGTCATTCACTTTGGACCTTGGATTTTTTTCAGGATGAAGCGGCATCCAGCAGAAGGCAACCACCACAAACCCTCCTCTGGAGGAAGTAGGCCAAAGGGTCATGCCATACTAAATTTTCCAGCCTATAAGTGTGAGTCTGTTTGGACTGTAAGTAAGTGATGTAAGGCCATGAACCAAAATTGTACACAACATTCACTGTCACTGCGTTCTATGAGCAGTTGTAATTGTACTGCAAGGTGAAAATGTGACCCTCCACCACGAAATGAGTCGCATGTCACCTCGCGCGGTTCTGCGCTAGGCTTAATATAAGTCCGGGGAGTGTCTGGTAACAGTGTGAGGGTCACCTTAGTCACAGGCTTATAACTCAAACAGTATTCGCTCTTTTCTAAAACGGTTTTCACCACTGGATTGAGCATAAAAAACTCTTTAGGAAAATGTAAAAAATATGAAAATCATGCAAAGGTGACATGCGACTCATTCCGTGGTGGAGGGTCACAAATGTTTCAAGGAAAATTGCAAGGATAGCATCTTGGTGTTTGGAGTATCGATTATATCCACACACAAATGAATTTCTCCTGCATGACTTGTATGGAATACCAAGAACGGAAAGGAGATGCAACCCGAAATTCAGTTCTTGGTCAACCAAATTGTTACAAAAGAAACATCTTTTTCCCCTCATGTGTTGGCCCTTCCACACCTGAATCAGGGGAAACAAAATGGCAGACAAAGCAGCAAAGGCAGCAGCTATGTCAACCATTGCAATGACGGACATTTGGCTCTCCTGCCCGGACGCCACACAGCTGCTAGCCAAGCTGAAAAGAAAAAAAAAAGAAAAAAAAACCCCTGTCTTTCGAACACGCGTACGGAGAGATGATTGGTACACTTCCCATACAATCTAATAATTCTGACACAATCTCACAGTCCAACTGAGACCCATGAGATGTTTGCTTTACCTGCATGCTGCCTGCAAACTGTTGGCCTTTACTACCACCCCCCTCCCCTCTCTGTTAGCCCTGTCAGTCTTACTAGCATGAGGCCGAGGGCGTAAACGTTACATTTTATCACACCAAAAGCGATGTAATCTCTGTCACAATGGGTTTGAAACTTCATTTTGGGGCTGTGGTGCTGGTCCTACTACACTGATACGCCATACGCTGTTGCGAGTGTGCACGCCTGGCCCTAGCATGAATGTTAGCACGCCACTGCAAAGACTACTGCAGAACTCAAAGATCTACCGAGCAGCACGTCGATTAAAACAATGTACTCCGCATGTTGTGTGTTAATACCTCACTATGAACGGTTTGTAGTCATTAATGCAATAGCAATACGCTAAGGGTGGTCTTGCTGACCTGTGCTGCACATGCATTGGTCCTGTACTGCTAATTATTCCTGCTAGGATGCAGGAATGTTAAGAATGTAGGTCATTTTCTGCGTCTAAAATCAATATTTTGGCCTATGCGAAGTAGATGATAACAGAAATCCCCCTGAAAATGTTAGCACATCATTTCAGAAATATAATGAGTGCATTCCTCATGTCAAATAACGTAGAAATGAATGCAAACTCTAATAATATAGTCGTATTAGAGCCAGTGAGATGTGCCAACATTTAATTGCGTCGGCGGCCATTTTGAAAACTGTCATGGCGGCAAAAAAAGAATTTCAGGGGGAACAACCACCCTGGCCGTATTGTCATACAGCCAAACTACACATACAATGAGGATGTTTGCTTCTAACAAGCAACGTTTAGCGTGTCATTTTTTTTGCAAGCTACAGGTTTCAGATTGTAGTCTAAAAACAATTCATTCAATTCTTCATTCATTCATTCAATTATTTATTTATGCATTCGATTATTTATTCATTCTTAACAATGAAGGATGGAAACCAACGCAAAACACTTTTTTTTTGAAGGGAGAACCTACGGTGGGGAAGGGTGGCAAGGAGATGGGGGGAGGGGGTTGGTTGCCCGGCGGGGCAAGGCCGGGTTGATAGTAGGCTCATGCAAAACGTTGTGTCGACAAGTGGCTGATAATCTACAGCTGGTTGTGCAAGCAAAAATTATGCTGAAACAAGAAATGAACATTACGTAAAGTCAGAGTCTGTGCAATGTGGACTTGCTGACACTGCAATTGCATACGGCGATTGGTTGATCGCGATCATACGACACAGCCTGTGAATTAACAACGTATTTTGACAGACCATAAATTATTTGCATCCCAGGGAGTTGTGTAAATGCACCAGTGATGGGCCTTCACAGCATTGCGGAAAACGTGTGAGTCATCGGAAATGAACTAAATGATGCGGAAGTGCCCCAACACTGAACTGAAAATGCAACTGTTTGATTGACGACAGAAGCTGAAGCAAAAAGAGCAGATAGATATATATCACACAGGCCGAAGAGAATTCAGGTTCATTTCCTACAGGCCTTTCATGATTTTGGTGATTGCAGAAGTACATTATAATGAGTGATTGTGAGGGCGGGGATGTAGCTCAGTCGGTAGCGCGCTGGATTTGTATCCAGTTGGCCGCTGTCAGCGTGAGTTCGTCCCCACGTTCGGCGAGAGATTTATTTCTCAGAGTCAACTTTGTGTGCAGACTCTCCTCGGTGTCCGAACACCCCCGTGTGTACACGCAAGCACAAGACCAAGTGCGCACGAAAAAATCCTGTAATCCATGTCAGAGTTCGGTGGGTTATAGAAACACGAAAATACCCAGCATGCTTCCTCCGAAAGCGGCGTATGGCTGCCTAAATGGCGGGGTAAAAACGGTCATACACGTAAAAGCCGTGGAAGTTTTAGTCCATGAACGAAAAAAAAAAAAAAAAAAAAAAGTGATTGTGAAACGAAAGCAGAGGCGTGCCAAATAAATCACTCTTTTGTCCCTAATATGCTACTCTCGTGTTGTTCGAACCAGATATATTAGCCTATCATATGTCTCAAATATGGTACTCTTGTGGTATTTGAACCAAATATAGGCTATCACCCGCTCAAGTCCCTAATATGATACTCTCGTGTTGTTCGAACCAAATATATCACTCACTCATGTCCCTCATAATATGCTACTCTCTTGTTTTTGTAACCAAATATATCACCCGCTCATGTCCCTCATAATATGATACTCTCGTGTTGTTTGAACCAACTATATTACCAATTCAGTGCCCCATATGGCTTTTTGACCAATCAGGACGGATTCTAGGTGACCCTCTAAATGTTATAACGTTCAGGCAGGGACCCTTTTTGTTTATCACGCTAAAAGTTAACAAGACAAAGTAAAAATGTAATTCAACAATATCAGCGTGATTTATTCTAAAGAATGACACTTCAAATGCTGTCAGGTAATACCCTCTTTATCTAAAAAAAATACCGAAAAGCGAGTTTTGTCGGTGGGTGCGTAACGGAACAGCAAGGCACTGCCCATCGTCTGAGTGTGCAATGCCGACCGCTCATTGAAATCTAAATGATTAAAGTTCGGAAAAATCAAGAGAAATTGCGCCACTCGCTTTACATCAAATGTATCTTTACGTCATTTCCCATCCGCCTGGAGTCGGTTCTAAATCTGTCGCTCTCTGTTCAACGAGAAAAAGCGAAGTTCAACATGGTTTATCTTGTGAGATTGTTGTGTGTCAAAGGCATTTGACCTGTGAATATTCATCACGTCAGGTGTGTTACTCTGATTGGCTGACTCAGGTCACGAGAATTCTTTGACTGACAGGCATAATCAGGTAGAAGCGCTCAAGTTCCCATTGCGGCTGTTCTGTCTAATTCGCGGGGTTGCTTCGAAATTTCTTTTGGTCGAATTAAACGGTAATAAAACTGTTATTTCTAATAATTTATGCTGACTGTTAGCAAATGATAACAGACATGTCTCACAAACGATATCAGCATTCGCCTAAAAGGCTCATGCTTGATATCTTTTTTCTCGACATGTCTTGTTATTATTTGCAGTCAGCATATTAGAAATAACTCATAATATCACCCGCTCCGGCAAGTCGGCCTAACATGACTGTACTCTCGTCTCGTTCGTTAAAAGCTGTAAACAACTAGAGATTCATTCAGGCTTTTACTGGGGTAATAACAGCTAGCCTTCTCCTTAGACATATTGGCCAATCAAAATGAAACAGCCTAGCTGCTATCTGTGAAGAGCCGGAATATTTTGCAAAATGAATCAGCAGACTTAACTTGCAAAGTTGATTGAACATAGAAATCTCAGTCACTGTGCGCAGGAAGCAGCCACGCTGTAGATTTTAGGCGTATGTCTCAGCGGACTGAGGGGTGCTCTCATGCCATGTCAAAAGCCTAGACAGACCTGTGATGATTTACAAGATAATTCACATGACAAGGTATGCACTGTTAACAAATGACCGCACATTTAAGAACAAAAAAACCATGCAGGGAATAAACACCTACCTCATGTCTTACAAAAAGTCGAGTGAAGTAAACAGCAAAAACATGTAATCATCTTCTATAGGGGCAATTAGATGACATATTTATTCGCCTGACGAATTAGAGCATAGAAAATCGGCGACAATGATAGATACACATGTCCTGGCGGATGGGTTGTATGGACACACTGCTCTACCTGGTGGCAATTACTCGCACTGCCGCTCACCTGTAATTACCGTCTGGCTGTTCGCATCTCAGGCTGATGAGTGATGCCCATGTGTTTTTGCTTGATATAACTGATGTAATAAGATTAAAAATAGAATGTATGAGTTTTGCACGCACGCGCACGCCCCTCCCACAGATTTCACAAACACAAAACACACACACACACACACACGCGCGCGCACGCACGCACTTACGAACACACTTACACCCCAACACCCAAGCACACATACAGACAACAACAAAAAACCGACACAAACAGACACAGACAGACAGACACACACAGACACACACACCGAAAGACAGAGAGACAGACAGACAAACCGGCACACACAGACAGACAGAAACACACACACGCGCAAACACACTTCCTTTGAACAAACAAATCAAGCTGATGCGATTGCAATCATGGCCGTTGTATTTCAATAATCCTTACATGATTATGCAGGCAGTGAGGTAGAGACACAAATAGCAGAGAACAGCTGAAACACACACAAGATCAATCGTGGTCTACCTGCCCTACACTGTCTTTTTATTAGACTACTATCTGGCCTGGGCTGCTGTCTGAATCACCATAACAACCAGCGTGACACCACCATGATATTATTTAGAACTTAAACCACACACCAATCTGACCTTTAATCAGTGGTATGTTCATGCACACAATCGCACACACACACAGACACACGCTCACAGACACACGCTCACAGACACACGCTTACTCTCCGTCCGCCCCCCCCCCCCTCCCCGTCCCCCATGGCTTGTGCCTTTAACCATATTTTTAACATGTTCTGATTTTAATGGACAATAAAGTGTTTTTGTTAAAATTATTATCAACAATCTATACTTTTTCTCTCTAGCTCCCCCCCTCCCCTCTCACCACCAACTCTGTCTGTCTGTCTCCCCCCACCCACCCCCTTCTGGGGCCTACAGCGTTGCCACACAAGCCAAGTCTCCCCGTAGACGCCGCCACAGCATCCGTAGAGGAAACGGGCGTATGCATATCTTACACCGCACACAATCACACACAGACGACAGAATATAGGCAAAAGGTTGATGTCTTCCAGCTGAGGAAAGCTAGCAATAGATAATCTAACGAAAGACTGCCAGCGTTTTTTGAAAAGAAGCCTGAAAGCAAAAGGGCACTAGATCAGGAATGGATCATATGGTGTGGTGTTTCTTTCTGGCACCAGAAGAATTAAGCCCTATGCCGAGAAAGAAGCCTCCAACATGGCTGTTATGTAGCACTGCACTGTAGTTCTAAGAAACAAACATGGCTGTTATGTAGCGCTGCACGGCAGTTCTAAGAAACCGAAGATTGGTGTTGGTTGTTGAATTTTCATGTTCCTCCAACCAATTTGGCTTTTGGGGACCCAAGAAACAGAGAAAAGTCAGCGCTCTGAATGCAGTTCTAAGCAATCATCTTTCACCTTGTTTCATGTGGGGGGGGGGGGGGGGGGGGGAGTTTGGCACCTGAAGAAAATCTGGATTTTTCCATGTCAACAGAAAGACATCCAGCGTGGCTGGAGCGTTAATTGTCAGTGCACGTATAGAACATTCTAAGCAAGAATCTTTTACCACGCTTTACGATATAGGGATGAGTTTGGTACCTGATGAATTATTTCGAGTAAAAAGAAGACATTTCTAACATGGCAGTATAGAGCTACCCCGTAGAAAGCAAAATCAGTCACCTAAATTTATATGGGAGTGATTTTAACACCAACAGAATTCTTAGTAAAACCACACTTCCAACCTGGCTGTACAAAATGCCGTGACACAGTAGCGCCAAACTGTAGACCAAAGAAACAAAGGGAGGTAATCGCTCTAAATATAGAAAGCAACAGTATCCGAGAGAATTTATAAGAAGTATTGATATAAACAAACGACTTTCAATCCTGCATTTATGGTTCTCGCTACACTGCAGAAGCAAAACTTTCGGCTTGTTTCAAATGGGGACCATGTTTTAACCTCTACCTCTAAGCAAGCACAGTTAGAAACAAGTCGCGTAAGGCGAAAATACAATATTTAGTCAAGTAGCTGTCGAACTCACAGAATGAAACTGAACGCAATGCAACGCAGCAAGACCGTATACTCGTGGTCCACCGCTCACGGCATAGGCAGTGAAATTGACAAGAAGAGCGGGGTAGTGGTTACGCTATGCTGCATAGCACGCTTTTCTGTACCTCTCTTCGTTTTAACTTTCTGAGCGTGTTTTTAATCCAAACATATCATATCTATATATTTTTGGAATCAGGAACCGACAAGGAATAAGATGAAAGTGTTTTTAAATTGATTTCGAAAAAAAAAATTTGATAATAATTTTTATATATTTAATTTTCAGAGCTTGTTTTTAATCCGAATATAACATATTTATATGTTTTTGGAATCAGCAAATGATGGAGAATAAGATAAACGTAAATTTGGATCGTTTTATAATTTTTTATTTTTTTTTACAATTTTCAGATTTTTAATGACCAAAGTCATTAATTAATTTTTAAGCCACCAAGCTGAAATGCAATACCGAACCCCGGGCTTCGTCGAAGAGTACTTGACCAAAATTTCAACCAATTTGGTTGAAAAATGAGGGCGTGACAGTGCCGCCTCAACTTTCACGAAAAGCCGGATATGACGTCATCAAAGACATTTATCAAAAAAATGAAAAAAACGTTCCGAGATTTCATACCCAGGAACTCTCATGTCAAATTTCATAAAGATCGGTCCTGTAGTTTAGTCTGAATCGCTCTACACACACACACACACACACACACGCACGCACACACACACATACGCACATACACCACGACCCTCGTTTCGATTCCCCCTCGATGTTAAAATATTTAGTCAAAACTTGACTAAATATAAAAAGTATGACAAAAAGTACAAGTAACATTTACGCCAAGTTATCACTCATTTCTGGTTTGCAGGCCGGATTAAATAAGACACACTATATATATATACAAAAAATAATTTACGCCGATCATTATTTACTCCTGCATGCTTATTACTTACTGCTGCATCCTTACCCTTAATACCCTTAAGGAGACTGCAAGGAAAAAGGAGTAAATAATGACCGACCGCCGATTGGATACAAGCTCCTGTGGTCTTGCATTTGTTAATGATAATTATAACGATCATCCTTTTTTTTTCTCTCTCGCTGTTCCGAATGCATCGCATCAGTTCTCGCGACAAGGATCAGCTAAAGGCAAGCAACAAACATTAAATCTGGACAGTATTACAAATAAAGCAGAAGCGGACGGTATATATACTGGTCAAGTTTCGAACAACATGTGAACATGTGCAATTTGTACAAATGCACAACGATAACGGTAAGCGTCTCACCAAATACATGTTGAACAAAATATCCAACAATGTGTTGGAGGTCGTTTCCCTGGCCTGAACTTTAAGCCTACTGTTGTTATCTGAATGAAAACAAAAATGTTTTTGTTTTTTAAAATTCTTTTTCTTAATTGGGTGTAGGTGTGGGGTTATATTAGGACGAGCTTTATTTTTGGCCGGATTCCAACGTTCTTCTTTTCAAAAATAACGTGCATTACTTTTTTTTTCAAGAAGGTGGACACAGTTTGAAAATAATGTCAAATTATCTGAAAACAGAGGGACCAGTTCTGTCAAAAACTGAATCTTGGAATTACACTTAACTCTCTCTCTCTCTCTCTCTTTCTCAACTCCCCCCCTCTCTCTCTCTCTCTCTCTCTCTCTCTCTCTCTCACACACACACACACACACACACACACACACACACACACACACACACACAAATACACGCACGCAAAAACAACACACACACACACACACACACACACACACACACACACACACACACACATTTCAACAAATGTAAAACATAGATTCTTTCATTTTGATAAAGAAAAGTTAAATTTAAAAAAAAATCTAAACTGGCAGCAGTACATAGTAACTGCACAAACAAAAAAATACTTGTCACACTATATATGTCGTGCCGCATTCACGGCCGGAATTGCCGGATTCGCGGAATCGGCAACATTTTTGCCTATTTTGCGTAATCGGCAAAACGCTGCCCATTACAACAATATATATATATATATATATATAACATTTTTACCAACAGAACTACTATTTTTTCCTAACCGAACTCGTGTGATTCCAGTAATGATTTATTTTTAATGTCATTGAATTCGAGTGGTGCCAATCACAAAAAGGATGGATTACCCAAAGCCTGAAAGGTTTTGCTTTGAGAAAGGACTGCTCAAAGCAAGATTCAATCCAATAATCTCAAAAGAGAAGAAGAAAGCCAAACAAATCGATAGACAGTTCATACAAATTATTGCCCTATTTGAACAATATAAACAACAATCATAACTTCAACCACGAAGGGTTATATCGCAACGGGGAAAGGGGGGGGGGGAGATGGGATAGAGCCACTTGTTAATTGTTTCTTGTTCACAAAAGCACTAATAAAAAAAATTGCTCCAGGGGCTTGCAACGTAGTACAATATATGACCTTACTGGGAGAATGCAAGTTTCCAGTACAAAGGACTTAACATTTCTTACATACTGCTTGACTAAAATCTTTACAAACATTGACTATATTCTATACAAGAAACACTTAACAAGGGCAAAAGGAGAAACAGAATCCGTTAGTCGCCTCTTACGACATGCTGGGGAGCATCGGGTAAATTCTTCCCCCTAACCCGCGGGGGGGATCTTAAATACAGTACAATATTATTGTTATATCAAATTGCTGTTCAAAGAACCAAGACACAAAGATACTGGTATGCGCGCGAAAATAGAAACAAACATTTGGCTGCATCAGAGTATATATATATATATATATATAAGAGTGGTTTCACAATACATGGCAACAAGAATGCCAGTGTAAACTGACAAACCCCTGAAGTTAGTGAGCTGCTTCCATCACAGAAGACGTTGCATATATTACAGGGCGGTCCTCAAAAAGAAACATTTAAAACGGCTATCACGTGCCATTGGCACAGGGCTGGCCACAAAACATTATTTGTAGTTTGTTTGTTTGTTTGCTTAACGCCCAGCCGACCACGAAGGGCCATATCAGGGCGGTGCTGCTTTGACATATAACGTGCGCCACACACAAGACAGAAGTTGCAGCACAGGCTTCATGTCTCACTCAGTCACATTATTCTGACACCGGACCAACCAGTCCTAGCACTAACCCCATAATGCCAGACGCCAGGCGGAGCAGCCACTAGATTGCCAATTTTAAAGTCTTAGGTATGACCCGGCCGGGGTTCGAACCCACGACCTCCCGATCACGGGGCGGACGCCTTACCACTAGGCCAACCGTGCCGGTCATTATTTGTAGTAGATCCCAGGTAGCACACGAGCATCCTTCCACTTGAACACTCAAAACAACCAACAGCCTGGAGCAGAACGGGAATATTTTGCTGAAATCATTTCGCACGTATACACTAAAACCTCTCATAACGACCCCTCCCAATAACACCTCCCACTTTCCGACTGATTCCACACCGGGTGAATCCCAATAAGAACCTCTGTAATTTACGCCCGATTTTTTGGGGGACATTTTCAAGGTTGCAATTGCCAGGTCTGATTTGTTGACATACGTGTCAGTTACAACATGAATTCATTAAAAAAAAATCCCACTCTGCACAGTAACCAGCCAGGCTGTGGAGTTTGCGTATGTGTCCAAGTGGAAGGATGCTCTTATTCCAGGTAAACGCCTGGACAGGCCTGTGAGGGTCTGCGACCGAGATGTTCTACACAGGCAGCAAGGTACCTGTAAGGTTTCTGTTGACGTTTAAAGACATACGACACCACCAGTACCTCCACAGCCTCAGTGCCCATGCAGTGGTGGTCCTTCACGTGACGTTTCACTATTGTTGTGGCTTGGTTACCGAAAGCAACTTGATGCTAAAACATACCTCGTGCTACTCATTTCTTTTGAATGCCACGCAAGTTTCACTCAATTATTTAGCAGTTCGATACATCTTGAAGAAAAAAAACCCACCTTTTTGTGTTCCTTTTCTCTTTCTGTCGTACTTCTTCTTTTGCTTGGTATTGCTATTGTCAAGGGTATATTATCTACAAGTAAGATCATGTGCTTGTGTTATTGTATATATATATTTGCGCCAGAGCCCCCTGCAAAGCTCGTGAGGAGAAGCACCGAGTTTGGTCACGAGGAATGGCATTTCTTTGAGAAAAGGCATAAGATCTGATGCATTGTGCCATCCAGCTAGCGATGCTTTGTGTTACGATTATAATGATGTTCTTACAATCAATGGCATGGCACAGGTTTTCTAAAGGTCGCACGGACTGCCCGGCGAGAGGGCAACAAAGAACACTTTAGAAATCTCTCACTCTTTTTTCTGCTGGGCAACACCTCAGGGCCGCCACTCAGGGCCGCCACTCAGGGCCGCCACCCATCCCCACCCCCCCCCCCCCCCCCGGACAAAACATACGGTCCTGCCATCTGGTTTCTGTGCCTGTGCACTATCTTGATAAATTATACAGTCTTATTGCGGTTACTTACCATATATATGCACTAGACGCAGCTTTTAGGGAGACACAAACACTCATTGACTGAGGTACTGACTATTGAAGTTTAACGTTCTCCTATGACCAATCGTATCCTCAGCGGATTATGACTTTATTCAGTTATTCTGCAGAAAAGACAAATGCTGGAGAAAAACAGTTCTTTTCTGCAGCATTTCTGCATAATTAATGTCATCTTTCGCCGAAGCAGCGTTTTTTTCTGCAGCAAAACATTTTACTGCAGTAAAATTGAAATCAAGAATGCTGCAGTAAAACGGTGCTGTTGTTTTACTGCAGAAAACCTGTTTACATTTTTTCTGCAGCATTTTGTACATGATGTGATTCTATCTTCCTTCTGCACCCCCAACGTATTTCTATACGTAACCCATAGAATGTCCTATTCGGTTTTTAGAAAGCACTATACTTGGATTGTACATAGCCGCAACAAAACCGTACCGGCTCTATCTCTCTCTCTCCCCCCCCCCCCCCCCCCATTAAACCAATCAATCAATCAATCAACCCATCAAACCACTAACCGATGAAAGAGAAAGAACAAAAGATAGCCGTTTAAAATGTTGCTTCTGAGATCATGTTATACGTATACACATTAAGGCATGAACAACAGGGAATTATTAAGAAAAATACCCACAGCAAACGAAAAGCGGAACTCGAGAACAGATTATCATTGAACAGCAACAACAAGAATGTATACATAAATTATTGAATAAATAGCGACTACAACAACAGCAGCAGCAGCAAGGAGAATACTCTTGGAAAACGTGGTAAATGTTTCTCTCGTACCACACGTGCATAACGGATCACGCAGCAATGCACACAACAAATTTGTTAAAACCTATCTAACAAAATGTGAAAGGTTTTGTCCCTCTCGTGTAAGCTATCACGCACACGTCACAGACCTGTCCAGGTTGTTACGTATGATAAGAGCATCCCTCCATTTGGACTCATACCATAATTCAACAGGCTGATTGCTTCCTGTGCAAAGTGACATTTTTCACTTGAATTCAATAATTTCGTAAGTGACAACTTTGTCAATCTGCGAAATTAATTTAGCAAACAATTTCCTACTCTGCACAAGAAGCAGCCAGGCTGTTGATTGTGTGTATGTGTCGAAGTGGATTGACGCTGTTCTCACGTGTAAACTCCTGGGCAGATCTGAGGTGGATAAGATGCATGGTGTACGTGAAAGCTTAGACGAAAAGGAATGTTTCTTATATCCGCGAGAACTCAGTTATAAACCACAGTAATTTGTTGGCAATAGCATGGAATGCACCTGCAAAGTTCCAAATTCATAACCCCACCCTTCAACAGATGCACGAACATGCACAGACGCAGAAATGCCATGGAGCACGCGATACACACTTAAGATCCACACTGAAATCCACACAACAAAATCCTCACTGCATCTTGCCCTCAGTCCGCGAATTCCTACAAGAATCCACGTTGTTATTATGATTGTAGCCTTTCCCACGGGAATGCGGGGCGATGTTGGGCAGGAAGATAAAATCCCACAACACTTTCATCCACGAGGAATGGTGCGGAAGGCAGTCATAGTACTCCGGGGCAAGCCTCCTAACCTCAGGCAGCCGACTGTAGGGAACGTAGGGAAAGTCGTGGTGCTCGTTATGGTAGCCAGCGTTGAAGATGACACGGTTGAAAGGCCCGTAATAAGAGTGGGTGGGCTGCCCTCCGACCAGGAAATAGTGCTCCGAGATGAAGTGCGCCGCCAGGGGGTGCAGGCTCATGCCGAAGTACATCCCAGCCAGGAGATACATCAGGGCCTTGGCCCCGAACACGGCGTAAATCGTGTAGTCCACGCTCAGCTGGAAGACGATGTTGAAGATCTCCCAGCCGCTGAAGGGTTTGGATGCCTTCATCAGAGGCCTCACGGCGTAGAAGAGCGGGTGCAAGACCATCCAGAAGACTTTGGTGAGCGGGTTCCTGAAGAACCAGATGTCAAGGCGGGTGGGGACGTCCGTGTCCAGCTGGTTCTCGCCCAGGTAGCGGTGGTGGTCGGCGTGGTACTTCTTGAAGGTGATGGCCAAGGGCACGATGAGGGGCACGTTGCAGAAGATGCCCAGCGCGCGGTTGAGCCAGGAGTTGCGGTGCCCGAAGGCCAGGTTGTGCCCGAGCTCGTGCAGCCCCACGGACAGACTCTGGTTGAGCATGGCGCCCAGGCAGTACGCCAGCACGAACACCGTGGTCCACGAGGCGTCCTGCACCAGCCAGGCCACGAACAGCTGCACCACGATCTCCGCGCTGATGACGTAGGTGATGCTGGGGTCGTACCCCATCAGCTTCTTGATCTCCGGGTGCTTGAGGAGGATCTCCCGGCGGCGGGTGGCGTGGGGCTCCTCCGTGTACTGCAGCTCCTCCTCATCCGTGTCGAAGGTGAAGATGGTGCAGAACCAGGCGAAGGCCGAGGCGAACCAATGCATGGGAACGGTCAGCCACTTGAGCGGCTGGTTCGCGCCCGCGGCCTTGCTAGTGGCTATTGCTTCCGCCATTGTCTATCTGCAACAGAGATGATGACAATGAGAGTTTGTGTCCTCAGTGGCAACAGAGGTCTATAAGGGACATTACTTTTGTTGGTTGTCCGCTGCCATGAAATGACAGTTCAAGTCTTAAATGGCAATAGATGCATATGCCTATCAGGGACATGTGTTGGTTGACCGCTTCAATGAGGAACATGTGTTGGTTGACCGCTTCAATGAAATGAAGCTTCGCGTCTGTTATGCCAACAGAGGTCTATAAGGGGCATGTACTGGTTGTACGCTACATGCTGCTACTGTTTGCAATTGGTGGTACGCTCAGATCATGCTGGTACTCTGGCTCAACAACGTAAACATGGGCAGCCCCCAGCGGGTTAGGGGGAGTCCCATATTGGTTGGGACGAGAAAGAATTTACCCGATGCTCCCCAGCATGTCGTAAGAGGCGACTAACGGATTCTGTTTCTCCTTTTACCCTTGTTAAGTGTTTCTTGTATAGAATATGGTCAATGTTTGTAAAGATTTTAGTCAAGCAGTATGTAAGACATGTTAAGTCCTTTGTACTGAAAACTTGCATTCTCCCAGTAAGGTAAGCCCCTTTAGCAAATTTTTGATTAGTGCTTTTGTGAACAAGAAACAATTGACAAGTGGCTCTATCCCATCTCCCCCCTTCCCCCGTCGCGATATAACCTTCGTGGTTGAAAACGACGTAAAACACCAAATAAAGAAAAGAAGAAACACGGGCACTCCCAGAAACAAGAAGAGCAAACGCTCGATCGAGTCACTTTCGCAGTTCTGAATATTATATGAGGCATCAGATGGACAGGAAGAAATTGCTATTCACAACACAATACAGATGTAAATAATTTGATGTAAAGAATAATCCTATAAAGTTTTAATCAAATCCGATGAATAGTTTCAGAGATATGATATTTCAATTTTTTTCCTTCAAGACATACCTGTGACCTTGAAAAAGGTCAAAGGTCACCAAAGCAGACGTCAAAGTGTAGAGGTCACTGGGAGTCACGTTCACATAAAATTTGAGCCCGGTCACTTTTATAGTTTCCGAGAAAAGCCCAACGTTAAGTTGTGTGTTGCCGAACAGAAAAGGCTAGTTATCTCCCTTGTTTTTCTGATAACGTTCGTAAAAGGCTACAGATGTAAATACTTTGATGTAAAGAATAATCCTACAAAGTTTCAATCACATCCGATGAACTTTGTCAAAGATATAAAATGTCTAATTTTTCCTTTGACGCTGACCTGTGACCTTGAAAAAGGTCAAAGGTCAACGAAACCATCGTTAAAGTGTAGAGGTCATTGGAGGTCACGACTAAACAAAATATGAGCCGGATCGCTTTGATAGTTTCCGAGAAAAGTCCAACGTTAAGGTGGTGTCTACGGACGGCCGGCCGGACGGCCGGACGGCCGGCCGGCCGGACAGACTAACACTGACCGATTACATAGAGTCACTTTTTCTCAAGTGACTCAAAAACCCCGATCTGAATTATATACAACAACAGTGAGTGAGAATTACGCGGAACAAGTCTGCCTCCTTGGATCTGAGAGAACTAGAAACATTGAAATGAACTTGCGGGTGGAGGTCGCTTGCTCATTGCCGTGGCTTCTTTAATTCTAATTCCATGCGCTCTCAAACGAAGAGAGAGAGAGAGAGAGAGAGAGAGAGAGAGAGAGAGAGAGAGAGAGAGAGAGAGAGAGAGAGAGAGAGAGAGAGAAAGAGAGAGGAGAAAGAGAGAGAAAGAGAGAGGAGAAAGAGAGAGAAAGAGAGAGGAGAAAGAGAGAGAGAGAGAGAGAGAGAGAGAGAGAGAGAGAGAGAGAGAGAGCACTCTGCCTCCCACCAATATTGACTGAGTGCTATCGATCAAGAGGTATCGATTAAGGCAGTTAGCGGTCCCAGCAACAACAGGTAAACAGCATGAAATGAGCCATTCAAACAAGCGCCGACTGCAGGAAGGCAAGGAGTTTTTTTCAAGGCGCTCCCTCCTCACGCACAAGCAAACAAAGAGAGAGAGAGAGTTTGTTTGTTTGTTTGTTTAACGCCCAGCCGACCACGAAGGGCCATATCAGGGCGGTGTTGCTTTGACATATAACGTGCGCCACACACAAGACAGAAGTCGCAGCACACAGGCTTCATGTCCCAGTCACATTATTCTGACACCGGACCAACCAGTCCTAGCACTAACCCCATAATGCCAGACGCCAGGCGGAGCAGCCACTAGATTGCCAATTTTAAAGTCTTAGGTATGACCCGGCCGGGGTTCGAACCCACGACCCGTCCCGATCACGGGGCGGACGCCTTACCACTAGGCCAACCGTGCCGGTGAGAGAGAGAGAGAGAGAGACAGAGAGAGAGAGAGACAGAGAGAGAGAGAGAGACAGAGAGAGAGAGACAGAGAGAGAGAGAGAGAGACAGAGAGAGAGACAGACTGAGAGAGAGAGACAGAGACAGAGACAGAGACAGACAGATTTAAACGTTTCGGACAAAACGGAAACGGAAAACCGGTAAAACAATGTCTTTTAGGTGAGCCCAACTTACAGGTACGGAGCACACAAAGAGAGCTGTGCAATCGCTAGCCACAAACGGATGCCACGACTACCTTCCAAGTCGGCTCGACACAGCCAGACACACAGAGAGACAGACAGAGAGACAGATAAAGAGACAGACAGACAGACAAACAGACAGACACACGTACATACTGACAGATAGACAGAAACACCGACAGACAGACAGAAAGACACACGCACACACAGACAGACAGACACACAAACACTAAGACAGACTGAGGTAGAGAGACAGACAGGCAGAGAGACAGACAGACAAACAGACAGAAAGACACACGCACAGACAGAGAGACAGAGACAGACAGAAACACAGACAGACAGAAAGACACACGCACACACAGACAGACAGACACACATATAAATGCACGCACGCCCGCAAGCACCACACACATTCACTCACACACACACGCACACACACAAGCAGGCAGGCAAACACACACACAATACAGTGTGCCTTTCACGCCTGGTGGCGTGTAGGGCAGCGAAACACACACACACACACACATAAATCTATCAACATATCGACACAGACAGACACCACCTCCCTTCCATCCCCTTCCTCTTATTTCTCTCTCTCTCTTTCTCTCACTCTCTCTTTCTCAGTCTCTCTCTCTCTCTCACTCGCTCTCACTCGCTCTTTCTCGCTCTCTGTCTCTCTCTCTCTTTCTGTGCTTTACAATGTAGGACCAAAACCCGTCCACATCCACCTGTAGGCCCCACAGACCCGATTACTGGACATAACACGGAAACGATAGAACCATTGGCTTGTAACACTATCATTCTGCACGGCAACAGCAGCATGAGCAGTAGCAGCTGCGTTCACCGTGAACCGGGTCTTCCTTTACACACACACACACACACACATGCACGTAGAGGCCGGTAGGTGCACACACATAAATCTGTATATATCTATAAACATATAGACGCAGACTGACAGAATGACAGACGGACAAGGCTTGCTCGTTCGTTTAAAAATATCACCTCGTATCACCGATGCATGTCCCAATATGGGCCAATTCATCCCCAGGGGACGACAGCACCACCGGTGTAACACGACATTTTTACTCCACGAAAAATGTACTCCGGAGTAAAAATTTCGTACGAAATTCTTACTCCGAGTACACCTTTCGTACGAGAAAAGAACTCCCCAAGGCACGAAAAAATTACTTCCTCCACGAAATTTTCACTCCCCTTTTTTTCACTTCCAGTAAAAATCTCGTACGCGAAAATGGGATGCGGGCGAAGGGATAATGCCAATATGTGATCTCGCGCAAACGAATGTCGCGCTACCCTCTCTCCAACCCTTCTACCACCAAGACTAACAGGGGACAAGGGAGTAAAAGTTTCGTACACCTGGCATGGGAAGTTAAATTGCTCGTGTTAGGGTGGAGTAATTTATTCGTTATTTATTCGTCAGGGGAGTAACATTTTTGTACGAAATGTTTACTCGGAACTCACCTGTCGTGGGGAGTAATTTTCTCGTGTTATGGGGGAGTATTTTTTTCGTAAAGGGAGTAACATTTTCGTACGAAATATTTACTCCGAAGTAAAACTCTCGTGGGAGTAATTTTCTAGTGTTACACCGGCGTTCACTGTGAATGTGTGAGGCCGGTTGGTGCACACACATAAAGCTGTTTGTCATTATTTTCACGAGTTTTCATTCACAAGCACCGGCCTAGGAAATAAATCGCATGTTCCCCATGCAATAAATCCCCGGTTACCATAGTTGCAGGAAGCAGGTTAATCATGGATAATCAAAAGCAAACCCAATAGAAACGCTCGGGGATTCTTCGGCTCTTTTCATTGGCGTTTCCCCAGACCTAAACAGACGACACGACACTGCTTTGCAAAGTTCCAAAAACGAACTGGCAAACTGGCAAAAGTAAACAAAAAACAAAAAAACTACTTCATGAAAGGTCATAAATTCATCGCAAACAAATGAAACCTAGCGATATGTGTCTTCTCTCTCTCTCTCTCTCTCTCTCTCTCTCTCTCTCTCTCTCTCTCTCTCTCTCTCTCTCTCTCTCTCTCTCTCTCTCTCTCTCTCTCTCTCTCTCTCTCTCTCTCTCTCTCTCTCTCTCTCTCTCTCTCTCTCTCTCTCTCTCTCTCTCTCTCTCTCTCTCTCTCTCTCTCTCTCTCTCTCTCTCTCTCTCTCTCTCTCTCTCTCTCTCTCTCTCTGCCATACAATTTAGGACCAAAACTCTATATCCTTAAGCCCCACAGACCCGATTACTTGACATAACACGGAAACAATACTTAAAAGCGTTGGCTTCACCGTGAACCGGGTCTTCCTTCCACACACACACACGCACGCACACACACACGCTCACACACCCCCGTCACACACACATACACACAAACACACACACACACACACACTCTCCCCCCTCTCTCTCTCTCCTCCCCTTTCCTCTCTCAATCTCAATCTCTGGGGCCAAAAAACATTCTGACCGACAAGTCGATGAGACGCAATTACTGAACTTAGCAGGGAAACAATGAGGAAAATTGATTGTAACGGACCCGCTGTTAGTCTTAATAGGCCTCCACGACCTACTTCAATGGAACGGCGAAACGGGAAACGAGAGTTACAGGGGCCGATCCGTAGCCCAGTCGGTAGCGCTGGCTTGAAAACCAGTTCGTCGTTACTGACGTCGGGTGCGACCGCGGGGGGATTCATTTATCAGAATCAACTATCATCAACATCATCGTCGCCGTTATCATCATCATCCTCTTCATGACCATCACCAACATCATCATCGTCGCCGTAATCATCATCATCATCATCACCGACGAGGGTAAAATACAGGCAAAGCTTGCTCATTCGTTTCAAAAATATCATCATCGTATTACCGATGTCTGTCCCAATATGGGCCAATTCATCCCCAGAGGACGACAGCAGCACCTGCGTTCACTGAATGTGTTGTTACACACACACACACACACACGTCACATAATCTCGTTTCCTCTCTCCACTACCCCCCCCCCCCCCCACCCCCTCTGAATACCCAAATCCATGCACACGGCTCAGGGACACGATTTCTCGACATCCCCCGAAAGCGGCGTATGGCTGCCTGAATGGCGGGGTAAAAACGGTCATACAGGTAAAACCCCACTCGTGTAACAAAATAAAACACGAGTGTCCGTGGGACCGAGTTTCAGCCCATGAACGAAGACGAAGAATAACTGGACATAAGAAGGAAACACTAAGGGGAAACAACGGCTTGGAACACATCCCACCACCAGTCAACACGGGAATCTTCGGAGACGACGTCAATGGGACGGCGAAACGGGAAGCGGGGGAAACGGGAAGCAGTGAAACAGGAAGTGGCGAAAGAGGAAACGGCGAAACGGTAAGCGTGGAAACGGGAAGTGGCGAAAGAGGAAACGGCGAAATGCGGGAAAGCGAAGAAACGGAAAACGCGGCGAAACGGACTGTCACCAACTTGCACATTGAGCGAGAACCGGTTGTTGGACGACAATGGTGGCAAAAGTCATCATCCGGCCCGCAACGGGCGCCACGCTCGATTAGAGTCTGACCTTGGCGAGGTATTGATCGACACGTTGTTTTCATCACGATGCTCTTTGCACAATGAATCGTCACGTGCTGAGATTTCTGATGCAGGCCTGTGTTACGTCAGCTGCTGTATCTTCAAGTTGAAATCTCTACGTCTACAGTGTGTTTCTTTCTGTCAGTATTCACGCGTTAGCAGCCGTGCTATGCTACTTCTTCGGGAGAGAGAGAGAGAGAGAGAGAGAGAGAGAGAGAGAGAGGGGGGGGGGGCGCATTTATAAAGCTACTCGATCGTTAAATTTGACAATTATGTGTTCTGAATACTAAGTGCTGTGTCAGCACTCAAAGCCGCCTACGGTTCTTTCCATGCGTTTGTGTTGTTTCTGAAAGCTAAATCGATCGTTACGTACTCGATAAGATGTGTTCTGAATGCTTGGCCGATGTGTCAGCTCGGTTAACAATCAATGACTGTTTTCCTTTCCATATGTTTGGTTTTGTAACTTGTTTCTGCGTTCATCAACACTGACTAAAAACAAATGTCTTTAATTGCAATCGTAGTACTATTTACGTCAAGGCTCTTGCTGCGAACTTTATATATATATGCCAGCATATGTCACTGCCCAGTTGACATTGAGTCGAATCCAACGGCACTCAAAGCCCGTGCTTCAGGGATACATGATTATGTCAGCTGTTGGTACAAACACGACTAATAAACCCGCGAATCACGATCAGTGTTAGTTCCCTTTGTACACTCAGAGCTCTGAACCGTAATGGACTGATGGCTTTTGAGAAATTATTTCATAACGAAATTCCTACTCTGCACAGGAATGTTGGCTTTTGGTATGTGTTCAAGTCGAGGGATAGTCTTGTCTTATATCAAAGTCTGGCCAGATAGACGATTGTGATCCGAAGAGCTGCTTTTAAAGGCACAGTGCAGCTCACAGCCTTCGTTTTGCGTTTTTGTTGCAGATCAGTGCATTTACTGTTCAAAAATCCTCCTATGGTAGTAAAACAAACCCAAAACTACCCAACGACGACATCTGTGAAGCTCGACAGTTTCTTGTTCACGCGAGTGCATAATTTAACCTAGTTATTACGTTGGTGTTTGGTCGGAGTTCGATTCAACTTAATTGAGTGATTCCGGCCTCCATTTTGTTTTACACAAACTCATGATGACGTCTGACATAGTTTGCTAGTGACGTGTCTTTTTGTGCATGATGTGGTGATCTACCTGATCTAAATTTAGATCCAAAAATAGGTCAAGACCAGCCGGGTCCGAGTACGAAATTAATTCGTTAAAAAATCGCAGTTCTAGACTCTTTGGGTGCAAGTCAATGAAACTTGGTAGTTCTTCTAACGGATAGCTGCCTGAGGTATGACTAAAAGCCCCAGGGGCTCCGTGCACCTGGATTTGACAAGTTCAGTACCTTTAACGTTCCTAGAACAAGGACTACGACAATGCTGATGTGTGTACTGAACCGGCTAACTTAGCAGTCAGTTCCGTACAGAAATCTGATGTGCCTGCTACTGCCTTAAATTATGTATTGCTTGCTATCACAGCCTCGTTTACTGTCATACTTGAAGCATCAGTCGCACATAGATGAAAACATAAAACATGTTACTTCATGCTTTGAAAGATTCTACTCACTTGAATGCTCTTCATATGGGATGGTTTTCACAGCTATGGACAGCTGCACTTTTCGCCCACCCCTGTCTTATTCCCCTTCCTCACCCATACTTCTACATCCGAAAATGTTGGGGGGAAACGACAGACCTATATATATAGCTGGCCTTTGCTGTGATATAAATTCGGCTGCCCCGCCTATATATAACAATGGACAGAAAGTATAAGTGAAAAGAGACTTACCCTTGTGCACCCAGCCACTTTATCTTGACAAAAAAGTAAACAGCCTGAACTGCGCGCACTTGTCAAAAGATAAAAAAAAAAAAAAAGCAGAAATAAAAATGTTTTCTATTTTCTTTTTTTCGTTACAGCTAAGAATTCAGCGATTACGGGAGCTGTCAGAAGACGACAAAGCGGTGCAGCCCTTGTGATAAATGCACAAACTTTCTCTTTCTGTTCAGCTCACGCCAGATCCCGCATTTTGACAGGTGGTTGTTATTTGCCGAATAAGTGCGAGGGCATACTAGCACACTGTTCTCGGCGAATGTAGTTCTTTCTTGCAGTTCTGAGCAAATCAGGTTTAAGGCGTAAGAATTCACGCCGGCATTCGTGCCAAGGGGACACATTTCCGTGCTGATGCAACACGGGAAGATGTTGCCCTATTCACCACTGTCACAGAGCCAGACACTTCTGTTCTTCCCTGACACAATTGAAATGTACCGTTTTTCTCGTGTAAGCGATGATGTTGAGCACCACGGATCTGCTCAGGCGTTTACACGGAATAAGGCCTACGAGCATCCTTCGACTCGAACACGCGCCAGACATGACATCAACTCTTCGTGTGCATGAAGAGTGGGGATTTTGTTGTTCATTTAATTTTGTAACACCTATGTCAATCTTTTTGCTATTTAGCACAACAATAAAAAATCTAAAAAATCAACAACAAAATCCCACTATGCATAGAAAGTAGGCAGGTTGCTAGTAATATTTGGTAGGCCATATTATGTGTCTAAAGTTGAATGGTGCTCTCATTGCACGTAAAAGCTAGCACAATTCTGTAGAGTGGTGCACTTGATTGCTCACAAGCGAAAGAAGGTATCAATCAATCAATCAATCAATGAGTCTTATATTGCGCATATTCCGTGGGTACAGTTCTAGGCGCTCTGCAGTGATGCCGTGTGAGATGAAATTTTATACGGCCAGTAGATTGCAGCCATTTCGGCGCATATTTACCTTTCACGGCCTATTATTCCAAGTCACACGGGTATAGGTAGACAATTATTAACTGTGCCTAAGCAATTTTGCCAGGTACATGTACTTTAACTGCCTCGCCCTGTATTGACCGGCATTCGTTGTGAGGTGACGAATGTCCGACTTGCTGATGTTAAGAAGTGCTGATGTTGCCCTATCTATACACAGTTGTCACTGAGCCAGACAGTGCCGTTCTGTACTTTGAGCTTTTCTTCTAACCTTTAAAGGCACAGTCCTTCCGGTGTAAACACTTTGGCAGGCTCACCATTTCAGACCTGTCCAGGATTTGACATAGGATAAGGGCATGTCTCCACTAGGACATATACCATGAAT